>NC_092384.1:29117045-29433061 GCF_030028105.1 Mobula birostris | reverse complement strand
GGAGAAGCGGGACCTCCAAGATAGTAATCTCACGATTACTGCCTGTGTCATGCGACAGTGAGTATAGGAATAGAGTGAGCTGCAGGATAAATACATGGCTGAGGGATTGGAGCGGGGGTAGGGATGTAGATTTCTGGATCATTGGGATCTCTTTTGGGGCAGGCATGACCTGTACAAAAAGTACGAGTTGCCCTTGAATCCAAGGGGGACCAGTATCCTGGCAGGGAGGTTTGCTATTGGGGAGAGTTTAAACTAGAATTGCTTGGGGGGGGTCGTGGGAGGTGTGAACAAAACTGAAGAGGCGGAGGAAGGGGCTGTTGGCTCACAGATAGAGAAAGCTTGGAGACAATACGAGAGGGAGGATATGCAGGTGATAGAGGAGGGATGTGCTCAGACCGATGGTTTGAGGTATGTCTATTTTAATACAAGAAGCATCATGAACAAAGCGGATGAGTTTAGAGTGTGGATCAGTACTTGGAGCTCTGATGTTGTGGCCTTTACAGAAACTTGGATGGCTCAGGGGCAGGAATGGTTAATTGTAATGCCGGGCTTTAGATATTTCAGAAAGGACAGGGAGGGAGGCAAAAGAGGTGGGTGTGTGGCACTGCTGATCAGAGGTAGTGTCATGGCTGCAGAAAAGGAGGAAGTCATGGAGGGGTTGTCTACGGAATCTCTGTGGGTGGAAGTTAGAAACAGGAAGAGGTCAATAACTCTATGGGATATTTTTTATAAACCACCCAATGGTAACAGGGACATCGAGGAGCAGATGGGGAGACAGATTCTGGAAAGGTGTAATAATAACAGGGTTGTCATGGGAGATTTTAATTTCCCAAATATTGATTGGCATCTCCCTCGAGCAAGGGGTTTAGATGGGGTGGAGTTTGTTAGGTATATTCAGGTCCTACACAATATGTAGGTAAGCCTACAAGAGGAGAGGCTGTGCTTGATCTGGTATTGGGAAATGAACCTGGTCAGGTGTCAGGTCTCACAGTGGGAGAGCATTTTGGAGATAGAATTGTGATCAGTACCTCCTTTACCATAGCATTGAAGAGGGATAGGAATAGACCAGTTAGGAAAGCATTTAATTGGAGTAAGGGGAAATATGAAGGTATCAGGCAGGAACTTGGAAGCATAAATTGGGAACAGGTGTGCTCCAGGAAAATCTACGGCAGAAATGTGGCAAATGTTCAGAGGATATTTGCATGGCTTCTGCACAGGTACGTTCCAATGAGACAGGGAAAGGATGGTAGGGTACAGGAACTGTGGTGTACAAAGGCTGTTGAAAATCTAGTCAAGAAGGAAAGAAAAGCTTATGAAAGGTTCAAAAAACTAGATAATGATAGAGATCTAGAAGATTATAAGGCTAGCAGCTAATTTAAGAATGAAATTAGGAGAGCCAGAAGGGGCCATGAGAAGGCCTTGGTGAGCAGGATTAAGGAAAACCCCAAGGCATTCTACAAGTATGTGAAGAGCAAGAGGATAAGACGTGAGAGAATAGGGCCAATCAAGTGCGACAGTGGAAAAGTGTGTACAGAACCGGAGGAAATAGCAGAGATACTTAATGAATACTTTGCTTCAGTATTCACTATAGATAAGACCATAAGACAAAGGAGCAGAAGTAAGCCATTCATCCCATCGAGTCTGCTCCGCCATTTTATCATGAGCTGATTCATTCTCCTATTTAGTCCCACTCCCCCGCCTTCTCACCATAACCTTTGATGCCCTGGCTACTCAGATACCTATCAATCCCTGCCTTAAATACACCCAATGACTTGGCCTCCACTGCTGCCCATGGCAACAAATTCCATAGATTCACCACCCTCTGACTAAAAAAATTTCTTCGCATTTCTGTTCTGAAAGGGTGCCCTTAAATCCTTAAGTCATGCCCTCTCGTAGTAGACTCCCCCATCATGGGAAACAACTTTGCCACATCCACTCTGTCAATGCCTTTTAATATTCGAAATGTTTCTATGAGGTCTCCTCTCACTCTTCTAAACTCCAAGGAATATAGTCCAAGAGCGGACAAATGTTCCTCATATGTTAACCCTCTCATTCCCGGAATCATTCTAGTGAATCTTCTCTGTACCCTCTCCAACGTCAGCACATCCTTTCTTAAATAAGGAGACCAAAACTGCCCACAGTACTCCAAGTGAGGTCTCACCAGCGCCTTATAGAGCCTCAACATCACATCCCTGCTCCTATACTCTATTCCTCTGGAAATGAATGCCAACATTGCATTTGCCGCCTTCACTACTGACTCAACCTGGAGGTTAACTTTAAGGGTATCCTGTACGAGGACTCCCAAGTCCCGTTGCATCTCAGAACTTTGAATTCTTTTCCCATTTAAATAATAGTCTGCCTGTTTATTTTTTCTGCCAAAGTGCATAACCATACACTTTCCAACATTGTACTTCATTTGCCACTTCTCTGCCCATTCTTCCAATCTATCCAAGTCTCTCTGCAGACTCTCTGTTTCCTCAGCACTACCGGCCCCTCCACCTATCTTCGTATCGTCAGCAAACTTAGCCACAAAGCCAACTATTCCATAATCCAAATCATTGATGTACAATGTAAAAAGAAGCGGCCCCAACACTGATCCCTGTGGAAAACCACTGGTAACCGGCAGTCAACCAGAATAGGATCCCTTTATTCCCACTCTCTGTTTCCTGCCAATCAGCCAACGGTCTATCCACGTATGTAACTTTCCCATAATTCCATGGGCTCTTATCTTGTTAAGGAGCCTCGTGTGTGGCACCTTGTCAAAGGCCTTCTGAAAATCCAAATATACAACACCCACTGCATCTCCCTTGTCTAGCCTACTGGTAATTTCCTCAAAAAATTGTACTAGATTTGACAAGCAGGATTTTCCTTTAAGGAATCCATGCTGAGTTCTGCCTATCTTGTCATATGCGTCCAGGTACTCTGTAACCTCATCCATGACAATCGACTCCAACAACTTCCCAACCACCGATGTCAAGCTAACAGGTCTATAATTTCCTTTTTGCTTCCTTGCCCCCTTCTTAAATAGCGGAGTGACATTTGCAATCTTCCAGTCTTCCGGAACCATGCCAGAATCTATCGACTTTTCAAAGATCATCGCTAATGCCTCCACAATCTCCACAGCTACTTCCTTCAGAACCCGAGGGTGCATTCCATCTGGTCCAGGAGATTTATCTACCTTTAGCCTATTCAGCTTCCTGAGTACTTTCTGTGTTGTAATAAAAAGGATCTTGGCGATTGTAGGGATGACTTACAACGGATTGAAAAGCTTGAGCATTTAGACATTAAGAAAGAGGATGTGCTGGAGCTTTTGGAAAGCACCAAGTTGGATAGGTCTCTGGGACCAGATGAGATATACCCCAGGCACTGTGGAAGGTGAGGGAGGAGATTGCTGAGCCTCTGGCAATGATCTTTGCATCATCAGTGGGGAAGGGAGAGGTTCCAGAGGATTGGAGGGTTGCGGATGTTGTTCCCTTATTCAAGAAAGGGAGTAGAGATAGCCCAGGAAATCGTAGACCAGTAAGTGGTTGATAAGTTGATGGAGAAAATCCTGAGAGACAGGATTTATGAACATTTGGAGAAGCATAATATGATTGGGAATAGTTAGCATGGGTTTGTCAAAGACAGGTCATGCCTTATGACCCTGATTTGAATTTTTTGAGGACGTGACTAAACACATTGATGAAAGTAGAGCAGTAGTTGTAGTGCATATGGATTTTAGCAAGGCATTTGATAAGGTACCCCATGCAAAGCTTATTGAGGAAGTAAGGAGGCATGGGATCCAAGGGGACATTGCTTTGTGGATCCAGAACTGGCTTGCCCACAGAAGGGATCTGTTCTGGGACCCCTTCTCTTTGTGATTGTTATAAATAACCTGGATGAGGAGATGGAGGGATGGGTGGCACAAAGGTAGGGGGGTGTTGTGGGTAGTGTGGAGGGCTGTCAGAGGTTACAGCGGGACATAGGATGCAAAACTGGGCTGAGAAGTAGCAGATGGAGTTCAACCCAGATAAGTGTGAGGTGGTTCATTTTGGTTGGTCAATTATAATGGCAGAGTATAGTATTAACGGTAAGACTCTTGGCAGTGTGAAGGATCAGAGGGATCTTGGGGTCTGAGTCCATAGGACACTGAAAGGTGCTGCGCAGATTGATTGTGTAGTTAAGAAGGGATACAGTGTGTTGGCCTTCATAAACTGTGGGATTGAGTTCAAGAGTTGTGAGGTAATGTTAGAGCTATATAGGACCCTCATCAGACCCCACTTGGAGTACTGTGCTCAGTTCTGGTCACCTCACTACAAGAAGGATGTGTAAACTATAGAAAGGGTGCATAGGAGATTTACAAGGATGTTGCCTGGATTGGGGATCATGCCTTATGAGAATCAGTTGAGTGAACTTGGCCTTTTCTTCTTGGAGTGACCTAGGTGACCTGATAGAGGTGTATAAGATGATGAAAAGCATTGATGGTGTGGATAGTCGGAGGCTTTTTCCTGGGGCTGAAATGGCTAACACGAGAGGACAGAGTTTTAAGGTGCTTGGAAGTAGGTACAGAAGAGATGTCAGGGGTAAGTTTTTTACGTAGAGATTGGTGAGTGCGTGGAATGGGCTGCCAGCGATGGTGGTGGAGGTAGATACAATAGGGGCTTTTAAGATGCTCCTGGATAGGTACATGGAGCTCAAAAAAATAGAGGGCTGTGGGTAACCCTAGGTAATTTCTAAAGTACGTACATGTTCGGCACAGCATTGTGGGCTGAAGGGCCTGTATTGTGTTGTAGGTTTTGAAAAGCACAGTTTAATCAGGAACAGTCAATGTGAATTTGTTAAGGGAAGGTCCTTTCTGACTATCTTCATTTGAACTTTTTTTAAGGTGATTTCAAGGAGCAATTGGCAATAATTTAGTCTAAGGGACTAAAGCATGACTTTTGCAAGGGGCCCAAATGTCAGGCTGATCAAAGAAATGAACGAGAAATGGTAGCAAATTGGATGCATAATTGGCTTAGTGGGACATAACAAAGATAATGGATGGCTAGTGTTTTGCAGGTAGGTTGTCAGGCATGTTCCCTGAGGTAGGTACCTGACACCTTGTTTGAACAGATATGAACAATTTTGACATGTATGTACGGTCATGATTCTAAAACTTCATTTGATACAAAAATTAGCTGTTTAACTAAAAGTAAATAGAAATCTTTGGGCTGCTTGATCAGTCAGGAAAAATGTCACCATTGAAGTTATTTCGAAGAAGTATGAGATAATGCATTTGGAAAAATGCAACAAGGTAGTGAAATACAATAAATCGGATATTGAGTGTGGTGGAGGAACAAAGAGACCTTGAAGTTTATGTCCATTAATCCTTAAAGGTTGCAGGACAGATCAATAGGCAAGGTGTATTATTTCCTTTACTAGTTGAAGTGTAGAATATAACAGGTTTTTTCCCCTCGAAATATAATACTACTTAGACGACAACTTTATTAAGTATATTTCTGGTCACCATATATTGGGCAAAATGTGATTCTGTTGAAGAGAAGAAAATCTTTTCAGCAGACTGGGAGAGTTTATTATAAGGAAAGGAAAGTGGCTGGAGTATTTTTTTTAGAATGAGGAAAGTTGGGAAGATACTTATACAAGTGTAAGAGCAGTGATTGGTGGGGTATGGACCTGGTACTGGAAGGAAGAACTTGTTTCAATGGTTCTTTTTCAACTGATACAGATAGGATGGTTTGAATGGGCATTTCTGTGTCATGGTATTTAAATGAATCTATAAGAGTACAAATCTTATAAGATCAAATGTTTAGTGAATATAAAGCTACTAAATGGAACATTAAATAGAGTGAAAGTGACATTTATGTGTGCATCTTGAAAATTAATTTGGGTTGAGATGTTGAACGCAACTGTTAATGTTTGTTGTCAGGGTTCACAAATCATTTGATATGTTTAAATGGGATCAAACTACCGGTGCTTTGAAGTTTTTGATATCATCTGGCTGTACAGCATGGAAAAAAATGTTTGGTTTGGAATTTTATTTAACTCTTTCTGTACTGTACTATACTGTTTTGATCCTCTACCAGTTTGTAAAATGCACAAACAAAAAATGGCTTAAGACCATTTGTGAATATGGGCTGATTGTAACAAACTAATATTTAAATACTGAGCACCTTTGATTTGAGTTAATCTTTCAGATTTAATACTTGCTGAATTTTTTTTTGTAGTTAATTTGCTCTTATTGCAACTATTTACTTAAGTGATATCAACAGTGCTATTAAAGGGCTTATTTTAAAGGGTAATGTGTTCAGTTGAGAAAATTTATATAGAGATCACCTGTAATGTTGGTCATCCAGTTTAAAAACAAATTCATGACTTGTAGGGCTGAATTTGCTTGAAAACCAGGAGCATTCTTCTGCAAGACTGAATTATGAAGCAGCTGTCTTCACATACTGTACTGCTCAACACGCTTATTGCGCAAAAGTTTGCGTTTTAAAAATTAAGATCTATGATTAGTGGCAGTAGAACAGAATTCAGTGGGTTCTGTTTCTGTTCGTTTAAATCAATTTCTAAAGTATTTTAACAAACCTTCCAGGTGATTTCCCTTAATCATAAAATTCATATTGTGTTTAATAATATTGTTGACGTAGTGGATAAGTAGGTTTTTCTGATATGATTAGAAAACAAAGACTAGGTAATTTTATTCTCAGTTTTGTTTGATTAATAAAGAATAGGGATGTTTAACGTGGTTTTCATTTTGCTTAGGTTCAGGAAGTCGGAAATTTGAGCAAATTGCACAGCCCTGATCTCTCTCCAATAATGTTGGTATAGAAGTTGTGGTTGTACTTAGGTGTCACACAACAACATCAAGTTAACCTCTGATAGTTCTTGATTTTAAATAGTTAGTTTAGATTCGTTATTTCAGATGTTTAAAGAAATGTACGGTACATTCAGATATGATCATGTACATGAGTGCTCAAAATAAACTTTTATCTCTTTAACTTCCATCTTAGAAATAAAATTTAATTATTATTTTTTGCCTTAATGGTGTTATTTGAGGGGGATAAATTATTACAAGTATTTAATAATGTGTAGAATCTTTGTATGCTTTGTATGCTTTGTCGTTAAAAGCAACATTAAAATGTCAGCTTAGACTATATACTTTAGACACAGTGTAAGTTTTAATATCTACAGGTTCTTTCTTTGGATAAATGTCTTCTAAGCTTGAGTTCCCATATTCAAAGAGAAATAGTGTCGAAGCATGAATCTAGATATTTAAGAAGAAATAGAGGCAAAATTAGAGTGATTTGGTGCACTTGTGACATATGCCTGTTTCTAGTCTTAAATTTATTTTTACCTTTGCAGTTTTAATCAAGCGGGAACATACTGATGAGATAGAATTACCCACTATTCCTACTCTTCCGTTGTCTGTCGCGCACACTGCTAATATATCTGGTCTACATCAAGTTGGATCTCAGCTGCCTTCCTCGGATAGTGGACACCATGAAAATTTGACATCTGTTTCACAGAGGAACCTTGGACCTCCTCTGCAGCAAACTTACACATCGATGATTTCTTCACCAGTAACATGTTTGCCACATCTGCCAACAAGAAGCATTAGTCCAGGTTCTGAATGCCCTGTTATAACTCCCCTGGGGCATCAGTCTTTCCCAAAACCAGCTCCACCTATTGGTCCTCCTTACCAGCCTATGCAATCTAACATGATATATAATGGACAATCAGGTCTTCCCATAAATTCGGTTTCTAGCCATGTATATGAGAGAATATCTTATCCGCCTGATGTAGCTGGTCCACTTCAAATTAACATGGGATGTCATCAAATGCAACAAATGTACTGTTCTCCAAATCCAGGCCCAGGTTCATCACCATCTCCAACAGCAGCGCATCCTTTGGGACATTCATCACATTCTGGACAATCCTCACCACAGCTGCACAATACAAGTTTAGCCAGCCTTTCAGGACCCCCTCCATTGACACATCACAATGTATGTAATCCATCCCCATTTTCAACACCAGAGAGAGCTTCGTTGAATATTAAACAAGAGCCAGAGGATAATGAGCTACCTTTCCAGACTATTGGACTGCAGGATATAACACTTGATGATGGTAAGTAATCCAACTTAGTTTAAACGCTTATTCTTTGAAAGAATATTGTTACCAAAGAAATGGTATACAAATTTAGAAAAGGTACGAGTACTCATCCTAATAAGTTTTCACTTTACTACTCCTAAGCTCTTGCACTTCTTTAAAATTGTGCTTTTAATGCATTTCTTTAAGAAGAATCTGCATTGTAGGTAACCATTAATAGAAAAAATATTTCTTTTGCCATCAGATTTTTCTCAATCCTATCTTACAAAACGCTAATTATCTTACAATTTAAGATAATTGTTTAATTTTTTTACTGACTGAACTGCCTAAAAGTTCAAGTGTTAAACCTCATGCTAAGGATTCCACATGATGCGAATGTCAGCAAGGACATGATTGCTGGTTCAGGAAAGAAGTCTGAAAACAGAAACTGTTTCAGAAATAGGTAAGACAATAACTATGCAGCAGGGAAAATATACTCTTTTCATTCAGCAGCAATGTGTTGAATACTTTTTAGAGATTAGCATTCTGCTGAGGGCCAGATCAGTGGCATTCAAGTTTGGCGAGCAAGTTAAGTACAGGAGGTCTAGGTACGATCTCTGGAGAGCCATTTCATGTGAAGTGCAATTCGGGACCAAACTTGTATTACTGAAGGATGCTCAACAGCTGTGGCAGGATTTGAATGCTATCACCTCCTACGCAGTTAAACCAAGCAGCATTGGTGATAACAAGGCTTTGCTCCCAGCTAAGCTCAATGCCTTTTATGCTCACTTTGACCATCAAAACATAGAGGCATCTTCCCAAACACCCACAGTCCCCGGTGACTGTGATTTCAGTCTCTGAGGCATCCTTCAGGAAGTTGAACCCATGGCAAGCACCTGGCTCAGGCAGGGTTACTGACTGAGTAGTAAAGCAGGCTTCAATTACACTGGTGTCTAAGAAGAATGTGGTAACCTGGCCCAATGACTATTGTCCAATAGCACTTAAATCCACAGTGATGAGGTGCTTTGAGAAGTTGGTGATGAAATAGATCAACTCCTGCCTGAGAAGCGACTTGTATCTACTCTAATCTGCCTACAGTTACAACAGGTCATTAGCTCTTCACTCAATCCTGGAACAACTGGACAGACATCAGGATGCTCTTCATTGACTACAGCTTGGAACTCAATACTATCACTTCCTCAAAACTAACAATAAGCTTCAATTTCTAGGCTTCAGTACCTTCTTGTGCAATTAGGTACTCTATTTCCTCACTTTCAGAACCAAGTCAGTTTCAGATTGGCAACAGCATGTCTTCCACAATCCCCCTCAGCACAAATGCACCACAAAGCTATGTGCTTAGCCCCTTGCTCTACTCACTTTACTCACTTAATACTTATAACTGTGAGGCTAAGCATAGCTGCAATGCCATATTTAAGTTTGCTGATGACACCACTGTTGTTGACCGAATCAAGGGTGGTGATGAATCAGCATAGAGGAGGGAGATAGAAAATCTGGCTGAGTGGTGACACAACAACCTCTCACCCAATATCAGCAAGACCAAGGGGATGATTGTTGACTTCAGGAGGAGGAAACCAGAAGTAATTGAGCCAGTCCTCATCAGGGCGGGGGGTGGTGGAATCGGACTGGGAACTTTCAATTCCTCTATATTATAATTTCAAAGGGCCCAGGACACAAGTTCAGTTGTGATGAAAGCACGGCATTGCCTCTACTTTCTTAGATAGTTGTGCAGATTTGGCACATCATCTCAAACTTTGACACTCTTCTATAAATGTGTGGTGGAGTGCATTTTGACTGGTTGTATCACGGCCTGGCATGGAAACACCAATACCCTTGAACGGATACAGCCCAGTCCATCACGGGTAAAGCCTTCCCCACCATTGAGCACATCCACACGGGATGCTGTCACAGGAATTATCATCAAGGACCCCCACCATTCAGTCCATGCTCTCTTCTCACTGCTGCCATCAGGAAGGAAGTACAGGAGCTTCAGGACCCACACCATCAGGTTCAGGAAAAGTTATTATCCCTCAACCATCAGGCTATTGAACCAAAGGTGATAATTTCACACAACTTCACCTGCTCATCACTGAACTGTTCCCATTGAACTGGACTCACTTTCAATGACTCTTCATCTCATGTTCTCTATCTATTGCTTATCTATTTATTTTTCTCCCTTTATATTTTCACAGTTTGTTTATTTTTGCACATTGGTTGTTTGTCCTGTTGGTTGAGTTCTTCCATTGATTCTATTACGTTTCCTGTATTTAGTCATAGTCATACTGTATTGATCGCGGGGGAAATTCGTATTTGTTACAGTTGCACCATAAATAATAAATAGTAATAGAACCATAAATAGTTAAATAGTAATATGTAAATTATGCCAGTAAATTATGAAATAAGTCCAGGACCAGCTTATTGGCCCAGGGTGTCTGACCCTCCAAGGAAGGAGTTGTAATGTTTGATGGCCACAGGCAGGAACGACTTCCTATGATGCTCTGTGTTGCATCTCGGTGGAATGAGTCTCTGGCTGAATGTACTCCTGTGCCCACCCAGTACATTATGTAGTGGATGGGAGACATTGACCAAGATGGCATGCAACTTGGACAGCATCCTCTTTTCAGACACCATCGTGAGAGAGTCCAGTTCCATCCCCACAACATCACTGACCTTACGAATGAGTTTGTTGATTCTGTTGGTGTCTGCTACCCTCAGCCTGTTGCCCCAGCACACAACAGCAAACATGATAGCACTGGCCACCACAGACTCGTAGAACATCCTCAGCATCGTCTGGCAGATGTTAAAGGACCTCAGTCTCCTCAGGAAATAGAGACGGCTCTGACCCTTCTTGTAGACAGCCCCAGTGTTCTTTGACCAGTCCAGTTTATTGTCAATTCGTATCCCCAGGTATTTGTAATCATCCACCATGTCCACACTGACCCCCTGGATGGAAACAGGGGTCCCCAGTACCTTAGCTCTCCTCAGTTCTACCACCAGCTCCTTAGTCTTTTTCACATTAAGCTGCAGATAATTCTGCTCACACCATATCTTGTGTTGACTGTGTATGCCCACAAGAAAATGAATCTTGTGGTTGCATATGGTGAAATAGGCATTCTTTGATAATAAATTTATTTTGAACTTTGAACCTTGTAGTTTTAAACAAGAACAGAGGTGTGGAAAGGTGGGGCAGGGAATAAAAGAAAGAAAAGGGCATGATAACATGGGAAGAAAAGGAATAGAATGACAGCATGGTTAAGAAGCAATCAATAGAACAATGGGTTTAGAATAATTGTAATTGTTAATGGTGGAACTATTAATAGCACCTGCTTTCCAAACAAATGAAAGACATTGTTTATTATATCAGGATTGATTTTATCAACAGCTGCTTATGCTGTTTCTAATCACTGCAGAATTGTCCCGTAATTAAAGATTTTTTAAAGAATTTTTTTAGCAAGCATCTATGTTGAAATGCCATGAGTAAATTTGGGCATCCTAATGTTACAATGAGAGCAGCTTTCTTTTACTAATATTCCTCTACGTTTTTCCTGAAGCTAACTTTTAAAGTCTTTTCTTTGTTTTCAACAGGTCTTTCTTTACTGTGAAAGAAAAGAATGTTATTTCCTTCTTTGTTAAAACTATTATATTGTCTCATCCTTCAGTTCTTGAATATAATCTTGGAGAAAATTAGGTTTATACCAGTCACACTAAATTCTCTCTCGCCTACATTTACTAACCTTAGAGGTTTAAGGTTGGACAATAGGAAGTTCTAAAATATTCCACAAGGTCAGCCATCCTTGAACTGGAAATTTTGTTAGAACAGAAATTGAAGTTGACCTCTGGAAATGTCTTGTTAGTTACAAAATGCACAGCCATTAACTATATATATGACACATGTTCAGGAGCAATTTCTTTTTTGATGTCGATCACCCAGTTAAGTAAAGCTTGTAAAGGAACTCTGATTCATCTAAAGATTAAAGATTTTTAAAAGATTGGCTTTGTTTGTCACATGTATATCAAAACATAAAGTGAAATGTGTCATTTTGGGTCAACGACCAGAATAATCGGGGGATTGTGCTGAGGCAGCCTGCAAGTGTCACGACACTTGCGGGACCAACATAGCATGTGCACAACTCACAAACCCTACCAGTATGTCTGTGGAATGCGGGAGGAAACCGGAGGAACCCCACGTGGTCATAAGAGAATGTACAAACACCTTGCAGACCGCAGCAGAAATTCGAACCCTGATTGGTGATTGCTGTCTATGTAACGTGATTGTACTATGCTGCCATCCTGCCCACCACTGAGCTTCACCACTAAACCCAGTAGGCTGAATTGAGCTGGCTGCAGCAAAATTGCTGATGTTGAGCAGTTCTCATGTAGGTAAGTCTGGTCTTATTCTTGACTATGCTGAGTGACAGATCCTGAAAAGAAATCTGTCAGTTTCTGTTTTGAACACAGCTACTATGCAGCCCTTCAAAGGTTTGTCATCCACTTGAGCACAGAAGTTTCTCCCCATCTCTGTACCAAACAGCCTACCTCTTAATTCTGAAATGTGTGTCAAATACTCAATGCAGCCTGGAAATAGCCTCTGAAACTCTTAAGATTTTTTTTTATGTCCCAATGATATCTCCTCTTATTTTTCTAAACTTGAGAGAATACATCCCTAGCCTACTTAATCTTTCTTCATAACAATCCTGCTAAACCTGGGACCAATCTGGAATCTTTGCTGCACTCCCTTAAAGGTAAGAACATCCTTTGGTTAGGGAACCATAACTACATCATACATCAAGTGTAGTCTTATGAAGCCACTGTACAATTTCAATAGTACCTCTTTCTCCTATATTCTAATCCCAGTAAAATATACCATTTGTCCTTTTAATTGCTTGTTGCATCTGCACTTTGGTTTTAAATGACTTGTGTACAAACTTGTGTCTGTTCACACATCGACACTACCCTTTTGTGTTATGGGTACATCAAAGTGGATGACCTTCCATTTTTCTGCCATGTTCTCATCTACGTCTCTTTGAAGGCTCTTTACATTGACCCTCGCTGCTCATAAACCCATCTGACTTAGCATTGTCAGCAAATGTGGAACTATAACACAATTATTCTTCAGATGCTGAAAATCCAGAGTGACACACAGAAAATACTGGAGAAACTCAGCAGGTCAGGCAGCATCTATGGAAATGAATAAATAGTCAATGTTTCGGGCTGAAACACTTCTTCAGGAAATAACATGTTTGGACCTTTCAGTCAAAACATTCGATTTAATGGTGAAAAGCCAGTGGGCCATGTAACCATCAATTCCCTAATCTTTCAAAAATGTATCTGGTTCCTCGGGTAATTCTAATGATTTAGCCTCCTCAACTCTTACATGTTAGAGATTTCCAAGCATTCACTACCTGGAGCTCAAACTGCTGCAGGTGGAAACACTTCCTACATGTGATTATGTAGAAAACTGGATGTATCCTTGATTTCACACTCAGCAGAGCTGCCTTGCAATGCCACACCCTTCGTAATAATTTTGAAAAGCCATAACTGTATGGGAACAGAATCACCTCTCACCGAATTAACTTGCAACAGTATCAAAGTAGCAGTATTATATTTCTCCCATTGACCCCATTCACCAATACTTGTACTCTGAAGATCAGTGTTTTCTAATGCTGCATTCAGCAGTTTTCATCAGCCATGAAGAAGTTTATTTTGGCTCTGCGTTCTGCTTGGAGACGGATAGAGACCACAGGTGGCTAGGTCTGGATGGCTGCTGAAAACTGCTAGAAACACAGCAATATAAGTATTGTTTCAGTTTTAGGAGCATCCCTGTTGCCAAACAAATTATCAAGGAAACATTCTTCCTGACAGCGTATTTGAATTAAAATTAAACTTTTTGGTTTTGGGATTCATAAATATTTAAGAACTATTAATATTTCTTTACCAAAGCAATTATTATTTAAACAAAAGATTTTGATTACAATGAGAGTAAATTCAGTACTCCCCAACAATTTTAAATTTATCATTGAGGAGGTTGCTTTGTGGCACATCAATGAAAATACGTTGGTTGCAAATTGTGCATGGATATACTTTGCAATATGTTTTTGTTTTAATCTGTTTTGAATCCTTGTAAGAATATAATTAGCACACACCCATAGTTCTCTAGAGGTGTAAGCTGCCTTGAATTCTGCACTCCTTTCGTGATGTTTCCACAATGGTAATTGTTAAAGACATTTTAGATTATTAACCCGGTCTGAAAAAGGGTAAGATGTCAGATATCCAGGTCAAAATCAAGTCTTAATGCCACACATCAGTTAGTTTGCTTTTATTTCCCTGCTAGATACAACCTTAAAAAACATCAACAAATGGTTGGTTACCCCTTTTATTAATCCATATCGTATTATTTTCCAAGTGCATAGTCTGCAGCATTTTTTTCTCTACTACTAATGTTCATTTGAGCTGGTTTTATAAGACTGTCTCTTAAATACAGATTGGTTAGTGAGAGCACAACAGTAATATAGGTTCAGCTCAGGCTGATATATAATTTGATAGAGCAACTTGGAAGGTAATTTTATTACCAAAACTGACTGCTCTTTTTGGTAGAAATCACAGAGGAAGGAAGTACTTTTTGAATTGTCATTCAATTCATATACTGCAGCCACAATGAAAGAGTATATGACGTTTTAGCAGAATTTGAATAAGTTAAGTGCTGAGTATGGTTGTGGTAAAGGACTTGCATTTTCTCTGCATTGCAAATTTCATCTGACTTGTGAATCTTTAATACATAATCTTGAGAGGTATTGAGCTTTATAAGTGCAGTTAATATTTGATTATATTCCTGACCACTTCTGTGGATTCAGTCAGTAACTCTTATTACAGGGTTCTCAGCATATACTCTACATGGTGACAACCTGTCAGGTTTGATATCTGGGGACTTGGCAACAGAATGTTAGAATGCAAGGGAGTATCTTGTTTTTAAAAGAACATCATCTGGTGCCTGTTAACATAATTGTGCAGGCCTGCAACAGAACCTATGCAGGTTTTATTATTGATGAATCAACTAGTTGAAGATGCTTTCCCAGAGAACCCCTGCATGAACTTCGGATGTGCACGACCATCTTGTTTTGCAGGATACAACTCAGCTACTAGGTCCCCGTAGTCTTTGGTCTACATAGTCTTGTAAGAGTTCCTTGGTACTACATTGTTTAATATTATTTGATGTAGAATGTTTTTTTTCCCCCTGTGATTAGCTAGTTAGCAGATAATGGAATTCTGCACAAGTTTTGTTGACCAGAGAAAAGACCAATACTTCAAGTTCCAGAGACTGCTTTATATATTTTAGAAGTGAAACTGCAGAAGTCCTAAACGGGGAAGGGAAACTTTGGCAGCTATATAAAATATCTTTGGCTTGTGCTGCTTTGGTTATTATTTAAAAGTTCAATCATATTGTATCTCATTCAGATTTTATTTTGGTTTACAGTCAGAGCATCTAATCCAACTTGAAAAGACTATTGATCCACATATAATATTTCAAAAATCTAGTTTTTCAGAATAGTATGAGCACACTTTCAGATTCAGTAGAACTCTGTTCTGTTGGTTTTGATTATAGACATTTTTTAATCCATTAGTATTACCCTTTTATTTTAAAATAACGCACCAGAGCAACAAAATGATGAACTTGTAATACAGGATGACATACTTGGCAAATAATGAAGTGTGCAATAGACAAGAGCTAATCTATCTATAACCGAATAATCTCTTCAGTGCTCAGCACTCCTGCTATATTTTGTATCAAATGGGAGTGGACAAATAAACTGCTACCCAGGAGCACTTAACATTGATGGAGACCAGTACATTAGTGCTGAGGTAAAGCTGAAGCATTTTATATACATTGTCAGCCTAAAGTAGTGCATTGACCTTCCCATAGTTTCCACTAACATGGAAACCAGTCTTTGATGAAAACAATTCCTTTCTTTGGTATCAGTAAGCAAAGGACACAGCAGAGGTAATGGTGTGTGATGTGTTTCTTGTCAGGCAGTTCCAATGCAGCTACAGTGATAATCTACATAGTAATGTAAAAAGTTGCCTAGGAATTTGCCAATATGGCAAATTATTTTATGTTTTCTCTCTGTCTTCAGGAATGCAATGAAATATATTATTAACAGTGCTACCAAGCTGTATTAATTAGCTGATAAGCTGCTATCTGCCAAATTTGGGTTTCACCAGGTCCTCTTTGCAGACTTCTTCTGGAGCAGGTGTGACCTGTACAAAAGGGACAGGTTGCACTTGAATCTGAGGGGGACCAATATTCTTGTGGACAGGTTTACTAGAGCTGTTGAGAGTGGTTTAAACTAACATGGCAGGGTGCTAGGAACCAGCATGGTGGAGCTGAGGATGAGCCAGCAGGTTTAGAAGTAGATGATGGTTGTAACATGATCGTAAGGAAGGACAAGCCAATGATTGGGTACAAATGCAGACAGAAGAAAGAGTTGAATTGTACCACAGAAGTAAAATTCAAAAGAACAAAGAATACAAGACTTAAGTGCTGTATTTAAATGTGCGTAACGTTCAGAAATTGGTGCACAAGGTCGCGGCATAATTAGAGATTGGTTGGTATGATGTGAACATCACTAGTTGTGGCTGAAAGAAAGTCACAGTTGGGAACTCAACATCAAAGTATATTCTATGTATTGAAAGGAAGGCATAGGCGGTGGTGTGGCTCTTGGTAAGAGTTGGAATTACATTTTTAGAAAGAGGGTCAGAGAATGTTGAATCTTTGTGTAAGGGTTAAAAAAAAACACAATGGGAATCATAAATAGGCCTCAAAGTAGTAGCCAAGATGTGGAGTTGAGATTGCAGAGGGAGCTGGAAAAGCCATGTAATAAGGGTAATGTTATAGTCGTAAATGGAGGACTTCAATATGCAATCAGATTGGGAAAATCAAGTGTGGTGTTGGATCGCAAGCGAGGGAAGTTGTTGAATGCCTCTGAGATGGCTTTTTAGGGCAGCTTGTGCTCAAGCCTACTCAGGGAAGGGCTATCCTAGATTGGGTGTTGTATAATAACCCACATCTTTTTGGGGAGCTAAACGTAAAGGACCCCCTTGGGAGGTAGTGGTCATAATGATTGAAATTGTACTACAATTTGAGAGGGGCAAACATAAGTCCCATGTATCAGTATTGCAATGGAATAAAAGGAATTACAGAGGCATGAGGGAGGAGTTTGCCCGGGTGGGTTGGAGGAGGATACTGGCGGGGATGACAGCAGAGTAAAGGTGGCTGAAATTTCTTGGAATAGTTTACAAGGCACAGGATAGATAAGTTCTGTAGAAGAAGTTGTTCTCGACAGGCAGTGGTAGGCAATTGTCGCTGACAAGGGAAGTTAAGGACTGCATAAAAGCCATGGAAAGAGCATATAAGGTAGCAAATGTGAGTAGGAAGTTGGATGATTGGGAAGTTTTTAAAATCCAACAAAAGGTAACTAAAAAAGCTACAAGATACTAAAAGTTTTTTCAGTTATATAAAGAGTAGAAGTGAGTTGAGAGTTGATATTGGACCACAGGAGATGATGCCGGTGAGGTAGCAATGGGGGACAAAGAAATAACAGATGAACCTAATGGGTACTTTGCATCTGTCTTCTTGGTTGAAGATACTGGCAGTGTGTCAGAGGTCTGTGAGTCTCAGGGAGCAGGAGTGAGTGCCATTGCAATTACAAAGGGGAAAGTGCTAGGAAAACTCAAAGGTCTAAGGTGGATAAATCACCTGGACCAGATGGACTACATCCCAGTTCTGAGAGAAATTGCTGAAGAAGTAGCAGATGCGTTGGTAATGATCTTTTAAGGATCACTAGATTCTGGCATGGTCTCAGAGATCTGGAAGACTGTAAATGTCACTCCACCCTTTAAGAAGGGAGAAAGGCAAAAGAAAGGAAATTACAAGCCAGTTAGCCTAACCTCAGTGGTCGGGAAAGTGTTGGAGTCTATTATTAAGGATGGGGTTTTGGGGTACTTGGAGACTAATGATAAAATAAGTCAAAGTCAGCATGGTTTCTGTAAAGGGAAATCTTGCCTGACAAATCTGTTATGAGTTCTTCAAGGAAGTAACAAGCAGGGTGGACAAAAGAGAAGCAGTAGATGTCATTTACATGGATTTTTAAATGGCATTTGATAAGGTGCCACACGTGAGGCTGCTTAACAAGATAAAATCCTATGGCGTTACAGAAAAGATATTGGCATGGATAGTGTAATGGCTGGCAGGCAGGAGGCAGTGAGTGGGAATAAGGGGGGCCTTTCCTGGTTGGCTGCCAGTGACTAGTGCTGTTCCTCGGGGATCAGTCTTGGGACCACTATCAAATTGTTTGTCAATGATTTGGATAATGGAATTGATGGCTTTGTGGCAAAGTTTGTGGATGATATGAAAATAGGTGGAGGGGTAGGTAGTGCTGAGGAAGCAATGTGATTACAACAGGGCTTAGACAAATTGGAAGAATGGGCAAAAAAGGATGTGTTGTCATTTGAGAGAATCCAGAGGAGGTTCATGGAATGAAGGGGTTAACATATGAGGAGTGTTTGCCAGCTTTGGGCCTGTGCTTACGGGAATTTAGAAGAATGCGTGGGGATCTCATTGAAACCTACAGAATGTTGAATGGACTAGATAGGGTGGATTTGGAGAGGATAGAACATAGAATAGTACAGCACAGTACAGGCCCTTCGGCCCACAATGTTGTGCTGACCCTCAAACCCTGCCTCCCATATAAGCCCCCACCTTAAATTCCTCCATATACCTGTCTAGTAGTCTCTTAAACTTCACCAGTGTATCTGCCTCCACCACTGACTCAGGCAGTGCGTTCCACACACCAACCACTCTCTGAGTAAAAAACCTTCCTCTAATATCCCCCTTGAACTTCCCATCCCTTACCTCTTGTATTAAGGATGTTTCCTATGGTGGGGTATCTAGAACTGGAGGACACAGTCTCAAAATTGAGGGGTGATCTTTTAGAACGGAGGTAAGGAGGATTTTTTTTTTAGCCAGAGAGGAATGAATCTGTGGAATTCTCTGCCACAGACTGCGGTGGAGGCCAAGTCTCTGGGTATATTTAAGATGGAAGTTGATAGTTTCCTGATCGGTCAGAGCATCAAAGGACAAGGTGAGAAGGCAGGTGTATGGGGTTGAGTGGGATCTGGGATCAAGGATCAGCCATCAGCCATGATAGAATGGCAGAGCAGACTCGATGGGCTGAATAGCCTAATTCTGCTCCTATGTCTTATGCTCTAGACTGCATTATAGCCCTGGTTCAAACACAGACAAAATAAGAGCTCTGAATTCTTGAGGTGAATTGAGAGTAACCTCACTTGACAACAGCAGCATTTGACCCCATGGTATCAAAGGTCAGCTATTAAGTTAAAATCAGTGACAGTTTAGAAAGCCTTCCATTGACTGTCGTCATAGTGCAAAGTAAGATGCTAATAGTTGTTGGAGGGCACTGCTGGAATTCAGGAGAATGAGAGGGGCTGTAATAGAAACATAAAATTATGAAAGGGTTAGATAAGATAAAGACAGGTAAGTTGTTTCCACTGGTGCGTGAGACTAGAACTAGGGGACATAACCTCCAGACTCAGGGTCTAGGTTTATGATGGAGATAAAAAGAAACTGCTTTTCACAGATAGCAGTCAGTCGGTGGAATTCTCTGCCCAGGGAAGCAGTCAAGGCTGCCTCATTAAATACAACTAAGATACAGTTAACTTACAGTTCCTCCAGCATCTTGGGTGTGTTGTTAAGATACATTAGGTAGAATTTTGTATTTCAGGGGAATTAAGGGTTATGGGGAAAAGGCAGTAGATGAAGCAGGGTCCTCGGCCATATCATCCAAGGTCTTATTGATGGCAGAGCAGATTCGATGGGTCAGATGGCCTACTCCTGCTCCTATTTATGTTCTTATGTCCTTAGCCATTTTGTGTACATCTACTTCACTTGCGGCCTCCCTACTATCAGAAGTGAGGATTTTAACCATAGCACTCAATTGGTTTTGCAACTTGTAATGTGGCAGTCTGTGCCTGTATGCTGCAAGACCTGGAAATCACTCAGAGAGTTGATGGTAATGGTAACAATTACAGCACATGCTGGGCAATGATTATTACCAGCAAGAGAAAGATTTTGAACACTTCCTCAGAACATTTAATACTTTTCACCTGCCTGAGTGAATGCAGCTCCCACAAATGTAAGGAGTGATGACAAGAGAGCCTTGGATAACCTGAGTGGTCCTAAATCTAGTCAAGGAAAAAAGGGAAACAAAAATGAAGTTTATGAATCTAAAATCAGACTGGCCCTGGAATATAAAGGGAGCAGTAAATTGCTCAAGCAGGTGATCAGTAAGGCTGAAAAAGGTCATGAAATGTCCTTGACAAGCAGGGTCAAGTATAATCCTGAGGTGTTTTTTACTCTTAATTTTAAGAAAAAGGATGTTTAAGAAGAGAGTAGGTTCACTCAAGGAAGGAACTTGTGCTTGGAATCAAAGCAAGTGTTTGAGATATTATATGAGTATGCTATGTTTGCATTTACTGAGGAGAAGAAATTGGAGGACAGTGAAAGCAGAAGGATGTGCTAATGTTTTGGGACATTTTGAGATTAAGGAGAAGATAGTTTTGGGTCTTGTGTAAAACATTAAGTTAGAGAAGTCCTCAGGGTCTGATGGCATATGTCCCAGAATATTGAAAGGAGTAATTGAGGAAACTTTTGGGGCTTTGACAGGGATTTTTGTGTCCTCCCTAGAAATGAGATTGGAGAGTAGCAAATATTGTTCAAGAAAGGAAATAGGGACAGTTATAATTTCGGATAATTATAAGCCAGTAAGCCTCACGTGAGTGGTATGAAGCAATTGGAGGGACTGAGGGATAGGATTTGTGTACGTTTGAAAAGATATGTCTTGCTTAAGGACAGTCGGCACGGCTTTATGCAGTTTTTTGAGAAAGTGACAATGGTGCTTGATGAGAGTAAAGCTGTGAATGTTACCTACATGGACGTTAATAAAGAACTTTAATAATGTTCTTCATGATAGGTTAATTCAGAAGATAAGGATGCATGGGGCCCAGGATAAAATGCAAGTTTGCATTCTGAGTTTGCTTGCCTATAGAAGATAGAGTAGTGGTAGAAGACTCGTATTCTGGCTGGTGGTACATGACCAGTGGTGGCCTGCAAGGATTGGTGGAAGGACCTCTGTTGTTTGTGATACATATCAATAACTTGGATGAAAACTTAGATGGAGTTGCGGACAGTGTAAAGGACTGATCAGTTACAGATATGGCCAGATAAATTCAGTTTGAGCTTAATACAGGCAGTTGTGAGGTGGTCAAGTGGAAGGAAAGGGATACAATTAATGGTAGGTGTTTTAAAGGCATTGAAGGATAGGGAGATTGTGGGGTTCAATAGTTGGCTATGCTAGTGCCTAAGTTGGTCAAGATGATGTATAGAATACTTGTCTTCATTGGTAGGGGTGTTGAGTCTAAGTGTAAAGAAGTCGTGCTGCAGCTATATTAACGTTTCATCAGACCACATTTGGAGTATTGTATGCAGTTCCGGTTACCCTATTATAGGAAAGATGCAGAGATTGTATGAAAGATGCTGAAGACATTTATCAGGATGCTGCCTGGATTAGCAAGTATGAGCTATAAAGACAGTTTGGACAAACTTTAGTTGCTCTCCATAGAGTGTCAAAGACTAAGGAGAGGCTTAATAGAGGGTTGTAAAATGATGAAAGGTGTAGAAAAGGCAAACAGTCAGAATCTGTTCCCCAGGGTAGAAATGGGGAAGCATCAGAGGACATGATTTTGAAGTTAAATGAGGAAGTATTAAGAACAACATGGGCTCAAGTTTTTTTTTTAACACAGTGATGGATGCCTAGAATGGTTACCAGCTTAGTAGTAGAATCAGACTGTGTTTTAGAGGCTGTGTAAGAGGCTTTTAGATAAACACGTGAATATAAAGGGAATGGATGCAGTGGATGATAACCAACAGGAGGATTTTTAGTATAAATTGGATTCAAGATTGGTGTAACATTGTGACCAAAATAGTCTGTCCAGTGCTCTGATGTTCTATATCAGAACAAGAAACTACCATTCATGGTGAAACAATTTACCTATGATGACAATCCAGAGCCAGAGTTAGCTTCTCATGATGAAGTGGGGTGTAGTGCAAGAGAGAGATGGATGTTTGGTGGTCAAGAAGATGAATATTACGTTAGAGCTCAGTGCGTATAGATGTTCTGGTAACAGTGAGGGCTCCGACATCTGCTGGCTCTCTTTCTCTACCACTTGGTAGGACCAGGACAGCAGATACATGTGAACAACAGTGCTTGCAATTTCTTCACCAATTTGTACATCATCCTCATGGAAGTATGCAGCTTGCCTTTATTGTTCTGGTTCTCATGATACATGCTTCACCACATAAACTGCAGCAGTTCAAGCAGTTGGCTCATTATTGGCTTAGACTATTAGAGATGGCAAATACATGCCACCTGTAATTGCTATCTCATCCCATCAAAGAGTGGAAAAGAAACTAGTCACAAAATAATCTGCAGATGCTGTTGTCAAAGGAACACTCACAATGTGCTGGAGGAACTCAGCAGGTCAGTCAGCATCAGTTGAAAAGATTAGTCGATGTTTCGGGCGGAAACCCTTCGTCAGGACTGAAGGAAGAACTTTGGGGAGGGTTTGAAGAATGCTGGTAGTTGAAAAAAACAGTAATTTGAAAGACAAATGGGTGGGGGAGGGGAAGCAGGGAGGTGATTGGCAGGAGAACAACGCGCAGTAGTAGAAGGAGGCGGAACTATGAGGGAGGTGATGTGAAACGGGTAGAGGAAGGGAGGGGGAGGGAATTACCAGAAGTTGGAGAATTCTATGTTCATACCAAGGGGCTGGAGACTACCTAGAGGGTATATGAGGTGTTGCTCCTCCAACCTGAGTTCAGCCTCATCATGGCAGTAGAGGAGGCCATGTATGGACTTATCTGAATGGGAATGGGAAGCAGTGTTGAAGTGGGTGGCTACCGGGAGATCAGGCTAGAAATTGATTTACTGTAGAATTCACGTGCATTATTCTACAAACGTTTGTAATATGAACAATTATTTTAAAAGATCGTTTTATTTAAATGGATCTTGCTATAGTGTGACTACTCTTTTACCAGATGAATAGAGTAAGAACCTTCAAACTAAGTTGGTGGAGCAACGAATATTAGTCTTTCGACAAAATAACGCCTTTCATACTTCTTTCTTCTATTTTTTTTGCAAGTTTTTTTTATGTTGGTATTACTTTATACTTACTACAGCACAAGAGGTTGATTGGTCCAGCCCAACAGAGCAGCCACATTTCTTCTCTTATTTCCTTGCGTCCCTGCAATTTATTCTCTTCACTACTTACCTACATTAAAGGGTAATTTACAGTAGCCAAATGAACCACCGGAAACTCTTTTGAATGTGGATAAAAAGCCCACCAGCCAGCAGAAGCCCACTCAAGCACCAGGAGAATATACAAACTCAGCATCAGGATTAAAACTGGATGCAGGAGCAGTGAGGCAACACTGTTAGCTGCCAATTCACTATATACTTCTATGTTCTATATTTTTCAGGTTATAAAGTATTTTCTGAGTGGCAAATATTATATTATGTCCATGCTGTAGAAATAATCAAAAAGTTGACTTACTTCAAATGATCCTATATGCACAGACTTGCATAATCACGAAGTTCCTTTATCTACCAAATGTTTCTTGATCCACCTAGTCCAAAAAGATTGCAGCTGTTGCTCAGCTATAAGAATAATCTGGGCTAATTATAGGTGAAGGCTGCTGCTGTGGTGAAAGTTGACACCATGCCACTTACAGGTTCCACTCAGCCACAAACATATCTAAATATACTTCACTGAATAATCTGGTGCAGCCACAGGGAATCTCTGCATACCCATAACCGTTAAAATGGGGCATGTAGGTGACAAACAATAGGCAATTTATGTCAAGGTTTGTGCTTAAGGTTCCTTGAGTCTTACTATTAATCTATTTAAATATTTTCTAAGGCTAAATTGGTTTTGGAATTCACTGGACTTCCCCTGGGAAAAACTAAGTCTAAACAATAGAAGCTGGTGTAACAAAGTTAAAGCAATTAACCTGCTCCTGCTAAATGGAATACAGGCAGTGTAGCAATTTTATGCTGCATCTCATTTATGTGACTGCAGTATCTCCAGCACCAACTACGCTCTCTGCCTACTGGATGAGTCAATAGGCAGCAAATCATGAGTGGCTGCAATGTGAGCCTGCATTGCTTAAAGCAAATCAACATCTCCTAAAGAGATGTAGTATTGTGGCAGAAACTAGGACTAGCAGGTATTCTGCAAGCAAAGTCGACTTTCGAATTAGTGAAGAATTATTCAGCTGGGTAAGAGGCTGGGATTTTAGGTTTTTAGACCTTGACTGCATGTACCAGGATTCCTGCTTCAGAGCTTTTATCTGCTTTGCTTTGAAGTTCACTGACCTGTCACAAAGTAATCAAGGTCAGTGAATGTATCTTCCTTTTCGTGAATCAATTAAACATACTGACTCCCAAGGGTGTTGCTTAGTTTTCCAAATGCCTTCACTCACTAACAATCAGGACTCAAACCCAACGTTTGTATATGTTCTCCATCACATGCGCACAAGCCTAACATAGTTGCAAGCCTTGTAGCCCCATTTTGAACCTTCTCCACATGCTCACCATTTGCCATGATAACCATTTAACTAAATGTGCTTCAGAACACTAATTTGTAAATTTCTTTTCCTGAATTGGCACGATTAGGTAAAATTTCTCTGGAGAGATGATTTTTGTGAGCCGTATTCCCTTGAGATATAAACTGCTGATAGTACAAAATTGGACTTCTAACTTTCCTTGCACCATGCATTGTAACAAAATCTTCTTAATCCTTTTGTCATTTAATACACCTTGAGAATTATAACATGGCCTTATGATTTTACCCTTTCATCTACCAGCTCATGCTGACACTGCAAAAGGACACAGAATTAAGCAGCAGGGGTAAATGACTCGCTGAGGAGAGGCAATCATACACAATCTCATTTCTTTTCTGGTTTTTGAAGCAGACGGTGTTGACAATGTGGAGTTTGCAATGGTTTGTCTGCAGATTTTAGAACTGGCTTATTTATACTGTTTTTGTTCAAGAAATTATTGGCTCATTTCATCGAATTCCAAAGAAGCAAAGACCGTGAATTGCAAAAGAACTGCTTGTTCATTTAAAGCGGAATGGCTTAATGAAACATAGAAACTGCTACACTGAAAGCTCATGAGGTCAGGAACGTGTAGCTATGAGAAATATTTATGTACGATACAGAAACTAATGTTACCTGCGTGTGTATGACTGTGATGCAAAGGTGCTGGAGAATTTGCAAGTGGGAAGAAGTGGAGTAATATTTTGAAACTTAACTTATTAAAGACGATGTGCAAAAGCTTCAGTGAGAAAATCCTTCATTACCTGCTACAGGCCTGCTACTTATGTTTTGTGAGTGCTGATGAATAAGAGTGAAAATGATTAAACTCAGAGGAGATGGAAGTTCTTATTAACGGTATTTTGGGCTAGTTGTTAAAATGAATACCTCAATATATAACATTCAGTGCACACATGTTGTCACTGGGCAAAAAATTGCACAGCATAAGATTTTAGTACACACTGGTCATTACAAATTAGAGGGAACATTGCTTAGGGGTAAGGTTACTTGCCAGTTCTGGATTTGGGTATTGTCTTCATCAGGGAAAATGAGATGAAAAATGATGAAAATAAAGTATTTAGTTATTAAGAAACCTACCAAAAGCTTGTTCAGTAGAAGATTTGGCAGAATTAGGATTCCATAGGTTTCAGCATAAAAGTGATGATTATCCCCAAATGTTGACTATCTGATGAACAATATGTCATTCCATAAATAGCAACCATTCTAAATTGAAGTGCTGCCAATATGGCTCTGTGCAAAGGAGCTTGGAGGATCTCAGCAGCAGTTCAGGTCCAACTGACTAAAAGAGATGGTGTTTCCATGTAAAACTAAAAAACAATCAGAATCAGGTTTTATTATCACTAATAAGTATCGTCAAATTTCTTGTGGCAACAACAGTGCAATACCTAAAAATACTATAAATTACAACAAGATAAAATTAAAAAAAATAGTGCAAAAAGAGAGCAAACTAGAGAGCTAGTGCTCATAGGGTCATGGATTGTTCACAAATGTTAGAGTGGAGGGGAAGGAGCTGTTCCTAAATCGGACAGCATTTTTCCTCGTATGTCTGCTGACAAGCATTGCTGTTGCAGATCACCCTCACTGACAGTCAAAGCTGGCGCACCTCAGGATTGTGTGTCTAGCCCACTGCTGTGCTCTACTCCACACCTATGGCTGTATAGCTAGGTACAGCTCAAATGCCATTTATAATTTTGCTGACGATACGACTATTGTTGGCAGAATTTCAGTTGGTGCAAGAGGGTGTACAGGAGCGAGGTATATCAACTAGTTGAGTGGTGTCACAGCAACAACACTGCACTCAACAAGTAAGACTGAAGAACTGATTGTGAACTTCATCAAGGGTAAGATGAGGGAACATACACCAGTCCTCATAGAGGGAGCAGAAGTAGAAAGAGTGATCAGTTTCAAGTTCCTGGGTGTCAGTATCTCTGAGGATCTAACCTGGACCCAAAATATCAATGCACCTACAAAGAAGGCATGACAATAGCTATATTTCATTAGGAATCTGAGGAAATTTGGTATGTCACCAAAAACATTTGCAAATTTCTACAAATGTGCCATGGAGATCATTCTAACTGGCTGCATCACCATCTGGTGTAGGGGGTTGGGGGATACTACACAGGATCAAAATAAGCTGCAGAGAGTCGTAAACTTAGTGAGCTCTATCATGAGCACTAGCCTTCATAGTATCCAGGACATCTTCAAGGAGCAATGCCTCAAAAAGGTAATGTCCTTCATTAAGGACCCCCATCACTTAGTCATGCTTTGTTCTCATTGCTACCATCGTGGCATTATGAAGGAAGTACAGAAGCCTGAAGGCACACACTCAACGATTCAGGAACAGCTCCTTCCTGTCTGCCATTCAATTTCTGTATTGGCGTTGAACCCATGAACACTACCTCACTACTTTTTTTACTTTTATTTTTCCACTGCATATTTAATTTAACTATTGTTATGTATATTTATACATACTCTTATACTAATTGCAATTCAGTTTTTTTCTCTATTATTATGAATTGCATTGTACTGCTGCCGCAAAGGCAACAGATTTCATGACACATGCCAGTGATCTTAAACCTGATTCTGAGCAGCGAACCAGGCCAAATCACTTTCGACCCTAAGTTGAGATGGTAAAGTTTGTAGGGAGGATGCCTTAAGTTGTTCGGGTGGTGATTCAATACCACCAGCTGTCTCTTCCATTATAATTTGCAGGCATGTTGCAATACTGAGAAAGTGCAAAGAAATATGCAAAATGAGCACAAATGGAATGGATATGGCCTACTATACTGTATTTACATATTCATAAATTTGGTCTAGATCGTCTATGTAGGGGTTTAGCTTTGCTATGAATCTGTGCAAATATTGTGAATGTCAGTGACTGATAGTTAGTGAATTTGGATTGCAGTCATTGGTGTTATCCTCAGATGATTCTTCATGAATAGCCTGAGGTGTGGGGGGCAGTGGAGGGATGGACTTTGTAGGTTGCTGCCTGCTGTTCTCTTTTTTTGCTCATGTTTAAAAAGTGGCAATATTATGATGATGGGAAAGTTGTGGAGCATGGAACAGATTGCCATTTATCTTGGCATCTATTGGGTGCCACAGTAGTTTAGTAGTTAGCTCGATACTGTTATGGTTAAGGGCATTGTGCATTTCAGAGTTCAGTTCTGGCACTGTTATGTAAGGAGTCTCTGTCTTCCTCCCTGTGGAATGCATGGGTGCTCTAGTTTCCTCCCGGGGTCTAAAGACATACTGGGTAGTCTAATTGGTCATTGTAAGTTGCCCTGTTATTAAGTCAGAGTTAATCAGGGTTGTAGGGTTGCTGGGATGGTGTCGTGCAACTTCACTCTGTATTGGTAAATAATGCAGCATTTCTCCTGAGTGATGGAAGCATTCATTCACCATGCAAACAATATGCCCCATCAGATTTTTTGTGACAGTATGACTTTTGTTATGTACATTCATCGTGCATTCTCGTTGTTTGTGCATCAGTATGTCATTAGCTGATAACATTTGTTGCTAAAGAGCCAGGACTTAGTTTCTCATGGCTTGATTGCAGATGGCATGGTGAGCCACTGCAGAATCATTGCTGCTGCCAGGATACTGTGTATAGATTTGAATGCTTACTGCTTATGATTACCTGCTGATTAGATTTTGAGGTAGTCATCCTTTCATGGAACAGTGCTGATGATTGCTGTTTGTGATTTAGATGTAATCTATGGAACTCTGCACCATAGTGCAAGTTTGCACTTGTAAAAATCCCTAGTCTACTGTCTACTGCTTTTATTTTGAAGAAATGCATGTAGTTAACTATTTTTGAGTAGAGTCCATCATTTATTGCCCTTACATAAGTTAGTGCCACTCAACGAGCTGTTGTATTTCTAGTTCTAGCTTCAAAGTCACCAGTTAGTTTGTTGCTCTTTGATCAATTTAACAGCAATGTCATCTTTGTCCTGTTCCAGTTTACATTACTAGCAAACCTTAGTGGTGATATTCAAATTGAGGCCGTTGTTTTCTCTTGAGGTTCAGGTAGAAAAAATGCTTGCTGAAGACCATTTTACTATTGAAGATCACTTTTCCCTCCTTACTTTCAACAGCTTGACCTGCTTTGTATGCCTTCTGTTCATCCTTCCAGTCATTTTGTTCTATGAGTAAAGTACTTTTTAATGCATGCATATCAGTTTGTACGAAAACCTTAAAGTAAGTAAATTGTTTTACAGCACCTATCAGATCTTTCCAGAATTTCAAAAAAGGCTAAAATTTGAAACATAACAACTGAAATCGGCCTACAATTAACATATAAGTGTTCACTGCTTTATTTAAATAGCATTGTTTGGGAGTAGTTTCTTCCTTTGGCTTTATGTATCTTCAACTCTACATGCAAATAAGGATGCTTGCTGAAGTGTTAACAGATCAAGATTAATATCATAATTTTTAAAGGCAGGCTTTGCCAGTTTAGCATCTAGAAATTTGTTCACACAACTATTGCCATTTCGAACAAAAAAGATTTGTAGCATCAAAACTTAATACTGAGTTTTAATCTGTTCTTTATGTTTCTTTAAATTGTTGCAAAGCAAATTATGATTTTGTATAGAAACTGGAATAAGCAACGTTTGCTCTCCTCCATCCCAGTGCTTTCAGCCACAATCTGAATAAATAATCAGGTTTGAAGTGATTGAAATAGTAATTGGTAGATTATTTTAAAAAGTACTAGGAAATACAATGCATAATGGTAACATTTTGTTTTGCACAATTTCCAGTTAGTTTAAAATTTTGCAAGTTAAAATTAACGATATCATGATGTAACCTTTATCATCTACAAGAATATATACAAATACCTATTTAAAATGTTAACATTTTTGTAGAAGTGTACTTCATATAACACACTACCACTCAAAATGCTGAGCATTTCATTCAAACCTACTTTGAAATTTTCTAATTACACTTCAAGAGGAAGATGGTGTTTTTTTTTACCAACTTTACACAGTGAATTTGAGCTATATGTGACCCTATCGCCTTCTGGGTCACGTGTACTTTTCCAATAAATGCCATAATTGAGTCTGTAGAGTTATTTACAGAACGGGACAAACCATAATCCTACTTAAGCAAAGTGCAGAGTACATTATAGACTTGAAGTAAATAAAAATGTTGTTTTCCTAGGGGAGAAGTCTGTACTGGAAAGTATATCTTGTCCTGGTAGTATATGAGGTAATGATGTGAAAAAATGCATACGTATCATAAAATAACAGAGACGGCTCTTGGCTAGCTTGCAGAGAAATATTTTTACATGCTAGTAAATATAGTGTTTCTTCAAAATGTTTGCTGTCTCAAGTAGTATTTTTGAAGATAACTTCAATCTGGGTATCTTTTACTACAAAATGTTGGATCACCATTGGATTTAATACATACGTTTGTAGAACAGGCCCTTCAGGCCACATATGTTGTGCTAATTACTTAACCTACTTCAATATTCCCTCCCACATAGCCCTTCATTTTCCTTTCATCCATGTGTCTATCTCATAGTCTTTTACATGATCTGTTTTTCCCAAGAAAGGTGCTACTTGAAAATAGCTGAATAGTTTTCTAATGAAATTTCACTCTCCAACAAAAAAGATTATTTTGATTCATTTACGATTTCATGAAGTTGACTTATTGAAATATATCTGCATGCAGGAAGGAAAGAAAAGTAATATCAATTCTTTGCCAAGTTGGATCGGGACTACAAAGCGTCGTGGGAGCTGAATTCTGAAGGAAGACAGTTTTTTTAAAAACTTCTTCGAGTGCAAGAAGGGCGCATGACGTCAACAGGACCGCGTGGAGAGTTTAAAAAGGCAGGTTGCTGCTAATGGCTCTCTTTTGGATCGGGACTACAGAGCGTCGTGGGAGCTGAATTCTGAAGGAAGGCAGTTTTTTTAAAAACTTCTACGAGTGCAAGAAGGGCAAGACTGCGCAGGCGCGTGACCTGAACAGGACCGTGCTGAGAGTTTAAAAAGGAGATCACCCTATACAGCGGGCAGCTGTCAGAGCAGGCAGCAGAGTGAGTGGGAGCAGAGTGTAGGGCTTTGGCTTCAACAGGCTTCAGCAGTAAACGGGAAGCGGCGAGAGCGAAGCGCCAACTCTTTTTTTTCTCCCCCCCCCCCACCCTTTCGCGAATCGGCCCAGACAGACAGGAACAGCAGGGCTCTCACAGCTAACGGTACAAGCTAACGGTTTAAAAAGTTTGTCTGTTTGGCGAGGTAAGTGGGTGAGTAGACTTATTTTTCCTGTTTCATTCCTGTAGAATTAGATAGCATGCCTGCAGGGTTAGTGCTTTGTTCAGGGTGTCAGATGTGGGAATCCTGGGAGACCTCCAGCTTCCCTGATGGCCACATCTATGCCAGGTGCACTGAGATGCAGCTCCTCAGAGACCGTGTTAGGGATCTGGAGCTACAGCTTGACCTACTGCTTATCAGGGAAAGTGAAGAGGTGATAGGAGCTACAGGGAGGTAGTCATCCCTAGGCTACAGGGGTCAGAAAACTGGGTCACTGTCAAGAGAGGGAAGGGAAATGCCCGGATAGTGGACAGCACACCTGTGGCTGTCCCCCTCAGCAACAAACATCTTGTTCTGGATGCTGTTGAGGGGGATGACCTGACGGGGGACGCCCATGGTGACCGGGTCTCTGGCAGTGAGGCTGGCGCTGTTGTGCAGGAGAGAAGGAGGGAGAAGAGAAATGTGGTAGTCGTAGGGGATTCCATAGTCAGGGCAACAGACAGGAGATTCTCTGAGCCTGACAGAGATACCCGCATGGTGTGTTACCTCCCAGGTGCCAGGGTACGGGATGTCTCGGATCGGGTCCTGAATATTCTAAAGGGGGAGTGTGAGCAGCCAGTTGTCTTGGTACATGTTGGTACCAATGACATAGATAGGACAAAGGAGGAGGTCCTGAAGAGAGATTTCCATGAGTTAGGAAGGAAGCTGAGAAGCAGGACCTCCAGGGTAGTAATCTTGGGATTGCTACCTGTGCCACGTGCTATCGAGGGCAAGAATAGTCGAATCAGGCAGATGAATGCGTGGCTGAGAGACTGGTGTAGGGGGCAGGGCTTCAGATCCTTGGATAATTGGGATCTCTTCTGGGGGAAGTATGACCTGTTCAAAAAGGACAGGTTACACCTGAACCCGAAGGGGACCAATATCCTGGCGGGGGAGTTTAATAGAGCTGTTAGGGAGGGTTTAAACTAATTTGGCAGGGGAATGGGAACCGGAATGGTAGAGTGGAGGAAGGAGAAAACAGAAATAAATCTAAGATAGTGAGCAGTAAAGATGTCAGGAAAGACAGGCAGGTGATGGGGCAAATTTGTAGCCATTGGGATGAGTTGCAGTGCAATAAAGTTGCAGTGAAATCAAAGCGAGAAGTATCAAATACTGGTCTTAAGGTGTTGTACTTAAATGCACGCAGCATAAGGAATAAAGTGGATGATCTTGTTGTACAGCTACAGATTGGCAGGTATGATATTGTGGCCATCACTGAGACCTGGCTAAAGGATGCATGTCTCTGGGAGCTGAATGTCCAAGGATACACAGTGTATCGGAAGGATAGTAAGGTAGGCAGAGGGGGAGGCGTGGCTTTATTGGTAAGAAATGATATTAAATCATTAGAAAGAGGTGATATAGGATCGGAAGGTGCAGAATCTTTATGGGTTGAGCTAAGAAATAGCAGGGGTAAAAGGACCCTGATGGCAGTTATTTATAGGCCTCCAAACAGCTGCAGAGATGTGGACTACAGATTACAACTGGAAATAGAAAAGGCTTGTCAGAGGGGCAGTGTTATGATAATTGTGGGGGATTTTAACATGTGAGTAGATTGGGAAAATCAGGTCAGCACTGGATCTCAAGAGAGAATTTGTAGAATGTCTGCGAGATGGCTTTTTAGAACAGCTTGTTGTTGAGCCCACTAGGGGATCGGCTGTACTGGATTGGGTATTGTGTAATGAACCGGAGGGAGATGATTAGAGAGATTGAGGTGAAGGAACCCTTAGGAGGCAGTGATCATAACATGATTGAGTTCACTGTGAAATTAGAAAAAGAGAAGCCGAAATCTGATGTGTCGCTATTTCAGTGGAGTAAAGGAAATTACAGTGGCATGAGAGAGGAACTGGCCAAAGTTGACTGGAAAGGGACACTGGCGGGAAAGACAGCAGAGCAGCAGTGGCTGGAGTTTATGCGGGAAATGAGGAAGGTGCAAGACAGGTATATTCCAAAGAAGAAGAAATTTTCGAGTGGAAAAAGGATGCAACCGTGGTTGACAAGAGAAGTCAAAGTTAAAGCAAAAGAGAGGGCATACAAGGAAGCAAAAATTAGTGGGAAGACAGAGGATTGGGAAGTTCTTAAAACCTTACAAAAGGAAACCAAGAAGGTCATTAAGAGAGGAAAGATTAACTATGAAAGGAAGCTAGCAAATAATATCAAAGAGGATACTAAAAGCTTTTTCAAGTATATAAAGAGTAAAAGACAGGTGAGAGTAGACATAGGACTGATAGAAAATGATGCTGGAGAAATCGTAATGGGAGATAAGGAGATGGCAGAGGAACTGAACGAGTATTTTGCATCAGTCTTCACTGAGGAAGACATCAGCAGTATACCGGACACTCAAGGGTGGCAGGGAAGAGAAGTGTGCGCAGTCACAGTTACGACAGAGAAAGTAGTCAGGAAGCTGAATAGTCTAAAGGTAGATAAATCTCCTGGACCAGATGGAATGCACCCTTGTGTTTTGAAGGAAGTAGCTGTGGAGATTGCGGCGGCATTAGTGATGATCTTTGAAAAGTCGATAGATTCTGGCATGGTTCCGGAAGACTGGAAGATTGCAAATGTCACTCCGCTATTTAAGAAGGGGGCAAGGAAGCAAAAAGGAAATTATAGACCTGTTAGCTTGACATCGGTGGTTGGGAAGTTGTTGGAGTCGATTGTCAAGGATGAGGTTACAGAGTACCTGGAGGCATACGACAAGATAGGCAAAACTCAGCATGGATTCCTTAAAGGAAAATCCTGCCTGACAAACCGAGTACAATTTTTTGAGGAAATTACCAGTAGGCTAGACAAGGGAGATGCAGTGGATGTTGTATATTTGGATTTTCAGAAGGCCTTTGACAAGGTGCCACACATGAGGCCACTTAACAAGATAAGAGCCCATGGAATTACAGGAAAGTTATATACGTGGATAGAGCGTTGACTGATTGGCAGGAAACAGAGAGTGGGAATAAAGGAATCCTATTCTGGTTGGCTGCCGGTTACCAGTGGTGTTCCACAGGGGTCAGTGTTGGGGCCGCTTCTTTTTACATCGTACATCAACGATTTGGATTATGGAATAGATGGCTTTGTGGCTAAGTTTGCTGACGATACGAAGATAGGTGGAGGGGCCGGTAGTGCTGAGGAAACGGAGAGTCTGCAGGGAGACTTGGATAGATTGGAAGAATGGGCAGAGAAGTGGCAAATGAAGTACAATGTTGGAAAGTGTATGGTTATGCACTTTGGCAGAAAAAATAAACGGGCAGACTATTATTTAAATGGGGAAAGAATTCAAAGTTCTGAGATGCAATGGGACTTGGGAGTCCTCGTACAGGATACTCTTAAAGTTAACCTCCAGGTTGAGTCAGTGGTGAAGAAGGCGAATGCAATGTTGGCGTTCATTTCTAGAGGAATAGAGTATAGGAGCAGGGATGTGATGTTGAGGCTCTATAAGGCGCTGGTGAGACCTCACTTGGAGTACTGTGGGCAGTTTTGGTCTCCTTATTTAAGAAAGGATGTGCTGACATTGGAGAGGATACAGAGAAGATTCACTAGAATGATTCCGGGAATGAGAGGGTTAACCTATGAGGAACGTTTGTCTGCTCTTGGACTGTATTCCTTGGAGTTTAGAAGAATGAGGGGAGACCTCATAGAAACATTTCGAATGTTGAAAGGTATGGACAGAGTGGATGTGGCAAAGTTGTTTCCCATGATGGGGGAGTCTAGTACGAGAGGGCATGACTTCAGGATTGAAGGGCACCCATTCAGAACAGAAATGCGAAGAAATTTTTTTAGTCAGAGGGTGGTGAATGCATGGAATTGTTGCCACGGACAGCAGTGGACGCCAAGTCATTGGGTGTATTTAAGGCAGAGATTGATAGGTATCTGAGTAGCCAGGGCATCAAAGGTTATGGTGAGAAGGCAGGGGAGTGGAACTAAATGGGAGAATGGATCAGCTCATGATAAAATGGCAGAGCAGACTCGATGGGCTGAATGGCCTACTTCTGCTCCTTTGTCTTATGGTCTAAGTTCTGAAATCTTTATTCTTCACTATTAAAATGGAAGTCACTATAAAAAAAATTGTTTGACACATTTGTCATTACAGACCTTTTGCCCTACATGTTCTTGTTGAATACTCAAGGCTGCAAAATATTTAATTTATGATGCTTATTCTTTTCTGCATGCTTCTTGTCCCACAGGAATAAATTTAGATTACTAATAAGGAGAAAAATGAAATACATTTGTTGAGTGAATTTTGATAACTTTGCCACGCTGTCTACTGACAGTATGCAAATTCTTCATTACTATCATTTTAAAGTATGGTTTAATTATTAATTCAGCTGAACTTTTGGCAAGTAAAATTAGTTTAAGGGATTTTAAATATTACATGATATTGAACCTATCCTTTTTTTTTTTACTTACTATGCAGTAATATTCCTTAAAAGTTGTTTAGAATTACCTGCAGCACTCAGAGGACTTCATGCAAGGAAAAAAAATCAATCTCTACTTTCAAGTCAACAAAATATTGCAGGGAGCTGATAATTATCAGAGAGTTTGAAGGGTGGTGCTGGGGTGAGCTGATGATGACTGTTCCTGTGTGAGTTACATTTTTCAAAGCTGTATAGAGCTTTTTCTATGATTTAGAAAAGCACATTGTATGGATAATTAGTGACATTACTGAAATTCATAAAGCTTACTGGCAACTAGAATGGATTTTGATATAGAGATGTTGGTGTCAATATTGTTACTGACTGAAGCACATTTTATTTTCTTCAATTATATGTATTGAATATTGTTCTATTTCTAAATAATGCTCATTCTCTTAGGCTACAGGAGAAAAATACTTCATCATAGAAGTGTCTTGAACTATTTAGGGATACATCCTCAGAATTTTTCTCTATAAAGTGCATGGGATTGTGGCTGCTTTCACAGATTCTTAGAAACATTTGATTTCTAGGTGGCAGTTCGGACCATGAGTCAGTTACCTGAACTGTGGCTTTTTCCCCCAGTGATTTTTGACCATTGTGATTTCTGCACATTGATTTTATCTACTGTCCTTTAAGCCCATGCATGCATCATTGTCAGAGCTACCAAGGATAGCTTAACTGCACAAGCTGGACTTTTCACCTCCTGCTGGATTCCTTGACTTTTGAATGGCAAATTGTTCCTTTATAGATTGGTTGATTTTGGAGTAATTGGGGAACATAACATTTTTGCATTTTGTGCCATCAATGCAAATATACATTAAGATAAGAATATTTTAATCCTTGAGCAGTTGGCTGAAAATTAGTCCCTTCAGTTTTATATTTGCATTTTAGTGTTTTTCTCACATTCAAATGCTGGAAGTTCTGAACCATGAGAGCTGATGTTAATTTTGTTATTGGGGCGTTTGTGTCTCTGATAGCTATCATGTATCTTAACTGCCAGAAATATGATTAATTATATATAATTTATATATAAACAAAAAAATTGACCTCCCAAGAATAGTTACAACATTCCTTGAAAGACATCTTGCATCTCTTTATGTAAATACCCTTTTGAATCAAAATATCTATTAAAGAATTCAAAATTGATTCCTAAAGGCTAACTTGCAGGTTGAATTGGTGGTGTGGAAGGCAAATGCAATGTTTGCATTCATTTTGAGGGGACTAGAATATAAAAACAATGATGTAATGCTGAAGCTTTATAAGGCACCAGTGACGTGTCACTTGGAGTATTGTCAGCAGTTTTGGGCCCATTATTTAAGAAAGGATGTGCTGACGTTCGAGAGAGTTCAGAGGAGGATCACAAGAATGATTCGGGAAATTAAAGGGTTATCATATGAGGAACATTTGATAACTCTGGGCTGTACTGACTGGAATTTAGAAGAATGAGGGAACTTCATTGAAACATATTGAATGTTGAGGCCTAGATGAAATGTATGTGGAGAGGATGTTTCCTGTATTGTGGGAGTCTGAGACTCAGAGGGCACAACCTCAGAATAGATGGACATCCATTTAGGACAGAGATTAGGAGGAATTTCTTTAGCCACAGGGTGGTGAATCTGTGGAATTTGTTGCCACAGGTAGGCAGCGGCCAGGTCATTGGGTGTATTTGAAGTGGAAGTTGATAGATTTATGTAAGTTAGGGCGTGAAATGTTACAGGAGAAAGCAGAGGAATGGGGTTGAGAGGGAAATGGATCAGCCATGATCAAATGATGGAGCAGACTCGATAGGCCAGCCGAATGGCTTAATCCTGCTGCTATGTTTTATGGTCTTATTCTGGCTAATTAGGACACATTGGGGCTAACACATTTTGGCACAATTAAACAGTTGCCCCAATTAAAAGTTTCATGGAAATGGTTGAAAGGAAAAAAAACAGATAAGCTGCAATTTAACTGAGTAACAATTTATCTGTTTAAATAAAGTTCAGAACAAATTAGAACACTACCAGCACTTCTACATACTATAAAACTCAATATTGGCTCCTAATAGTTACAGACGAAGGAATTCATCTGCTGTGTTCTTTTGATTCACTGTAAATGAACAAAATCAACGCCGACATATAGTGCAGATTATGGATTGACCTCATATAATATTCTAGGCGATGGTATCCTTTAAAACTTAATTCTCATTATAGCATTCAGGATAACTTCATTTGTTGAAATAGCAAAATCATTTCAATTTCACTTCCAGCCATTTCTGGCATCCCCAAGCCTGAATGCTTAACTGTGGTGAACAACACAGTTCCGAATTATCATACTGCTTATTTCTCGCCAAAATCACTGCTCGTTGCACACAAACACATGCAGTTGACGCTATTTTAAAAACTGATTACTCTAAGCATGGAGTAGTATTTCACAGCCATGCAAGTGCATGCGACTGATGCTAATTAGAAACTGTCCGGCAACAGTCTCCTGCACCAATTAAATGGCATGGTGTCCCAAATAAACAAAGGGAATCCTTGCTATTTTCGTGATTTAGTTTTTGTTCTTTTTAAGAGTTATCCAAAATAAAGATCAGCCTTGATTAATCAATGCCCTAATTAACCAGAATCCACTATATATACTTTCAAAAGGAGAAATTATAAAAGTTTATCAGAAACTAGTTTGTTATTCAAGTCATCCCAGGTATAATATCCTACTTTTAATTGTGAACAAATTGTAAAGCTAATCACTCCATTCTTTTTGAACAGGTTTTAACCATCCCTTTTCACCATTATTTGGGCTGGCACGTAGAACTAAATATACTTTTTAGTTTACAATCCTGTTGTATTGGTGGTTGCACTTTGTCGGGTTTAGAATTTGAAGGGTAACTTGGTTTCAATTTTAAATTTGATTTTACAGCTACATTAACTTATGTACATACAGAAACTTAGAACTTATGAAGGTCATAACTCCACTTCAGAGGGTCTTAAGGCTGCTTGAAGCTGGGAGTAATCAAGTTATTTTCTACAGCTATGAATTAAAAAGGAATAATTATTGTTTTAATAGGAGTATTCTTATCATGATGGTAGTTTTAGTCCCTTTCATATAGATTTTTAACTGCTTTTCTACATCTGCTTTTGTAAAGGTCATTTTTGCTAAATGGATGAACATTTAATAAATTAAAGTGAGTTTTCATACCAGAGGGGTGAATCATTCAAGTTTGTACTGGCCAACTATAATTACAACTTCAACTTTGATTTAGTGTGATTGTTATGATACAATTTAAGAGTCACTAAATCACAGTCAAACTCTTCAATCTTGACTAGTATGCTCAATTGCTTTTTAAAAACATGGGCACCTATATTTTCTTTATTTTAGCCCACGAATTGTTGGCAGCTGCAGGGAATTGTGCAGTTTGGCCAAACCAGACATTTTGGATTTGCCTTGCATCTTTTGCTAAATACTGTACCTAATGGATTACAAAGTCATACATGCATTTGGAGTCCCTTTTAAATCAAAATATTGCTAATTCTGTCTTTCTAATCTCCTGGCTTCACATTTTTCTCTCACATCTATGTGCCTTCTTCCACCATTGTTTTATCTTTGCTGCCTAAAATCTATGCCATGTTAACTTTTAAGTCTTTTCTGTAATTTTCGTAGGTTTTATCTACCATTCTGGATCTAGCCTTCCCTAGTTAAGTACTGAACTTTTCAGCCAAGTCAAACTTAGGATGTTGTGAGTTTAGTTTGTTCCATTTTCAGGAATGGATTGTTGATTGTGTGAGCTATCTTCAAGTCAAGTCAAGCCGCTTTTATTGTCATTTCAACCATAACTGCTGGTACGGTACACAGTAAAAACGGAACAACAATCCTCCAGGACCATGGTGCAACATGAAACAACACAAGACTACACTAGACTACCTGAAACAAAACAAAACTACACTAGACTACGTGAAACAACAGAAAACTACATTAGACTTCAGGCCTACACGGGACTACATAAAGTAATCCCGTGTAGGCCTGGAAAACAGTGCAAAACAGTACAATAATTACTAAACAACAATAGGCACAGTAAAGGACAAATAACAATATAATAATAAATGATGCAAATGTAAACAATGTTTTAGCAGGAATTGAGAAAGAAATAAGCAAAAATTGCAAAGGGGCCTTCATGCGGGCCTGGTAAAGCAAATGTATGAAGACTTTAGCTTACAAATAATTATCTGGTGAATCTGTAATTCTAGCAAAGAACAAGTCTAACATTTTTAGAACAGCTTCTGCTGTGTTTTGTCATAAGATGACAACATCAGTCGACTGTCATGTGGTGGGACAGTTTCCTATCTAAACATGAACTATATTTTTCAATTAAATAGTTTTAATTTTTAAGCCAGCTCCTCCCTTTGTGCTCTTTGAAGTTGTCCTCAATTTTAAATGTTAAGATTACTTTTATGTGTAAAATATAAAAATACTTTTACAGGGATATTTTGTAGAATTTTGCCATAATGTGCAAACAGAGGGTACTTGGTATCTAAATTGTTTCCTGTAGTTTATGCCATTCTTGCTGCGTAACAGAATATTCAATTTTATACTCATTTAGATATGAATGTTTATCTGTGTAAAACCTAGGAGCTATATGTGGTTTAGAACTTATCACTTAAGCAAGCAGTTTTTTTTTACAGGGGGTGCGTGGGTTGCTTAAACTCGAAGTAACACCTTGTGGTTCATGTCATACTAAAAACAAGATGGGTCAACAGGAAACAATATAATATATTATGTACTAATTTGTGTTTGTCTTAAAGTATAGCATATTGATAAGTGCCAGAGAGATTTCTTGTGATTTGTAAATTGCTGCAATTTTCACCACTCCAGCATTAACTAACTGAATGAGGGCTTCTCCTCAATCTTACCACCACTTTCACCATTTAGTTGCATTAGAACTTAAACTGTCAATTTTACTTTCTGCAAAAATTACAATGTTTAGTAGCATTTTTGATCGTCCAGTGCTGACCACTTTAATACCTTTGGGAGGTAAATTGTAGTGAGTTTTTATTTTAAAGGAGATTATTTCTCTGTCCTTTATGCTTGAAAGCACTTAATGATTATTTAATGTAGATTCAACACTCTGCATTAAAAAAGTCTTATGGGTGTTCAGAATTACTGTTTTCTAGAACAGCGACCATAGCTGTAGGAGCAGAATTAGGCCACTCGGCCCATTGAGTGCTCCAATATTCCATCATGGGGCTGATTTATTATCCCAGTCAACCCCATTCTACTGCCTTCTCCCCATAACCTTTTGACGCCCTGACTAACCAAGAACCTGTCAACCTCCACTTTAAATATACTCAATGACTTGGCCTCCACAACAGTCCATAGCAATGAATTCAACAGATTCATCACCCTCTGGCTAAAGAAATTCCTCCTCGTTTCTGTTCTAAATGGACGTCCCTTTATTTTGAGACTGTGCCCTGTGGTCCTAGACTCACCCACTATAGGAAACATCCTTTTCACATCCACGCTGTGTAGGCCTTTCGATATTTGATAGGCTTCAGTGGGATTCCCCCCATCATTCTTCTAAACTCCAGCAAGTACAGGCCCAGAACCATCAAATGCTCCTCGTACGTTAACCCTTTCATGCCCAGAATCATTCTTTTGCCCCTCCTCTGGACCCTCTCCCGTGTCAGTACATAAGATAAGGGGCCCAAAGCTGCTGACAATACTCCCATGTACAATCTGACCAAAGCCTTGTAAAGCCTCAGCATTACATCCTTGTTCTTGTATTCTAGTCCTCTCAAAATGAATGCTAACTTTGCATTTGCCTTCCTTGCCACTGATTCAACCTGCAAGTTAACCTTTAATGAATCCTGCATGAGGACTCCCAAGTCCCTTTGCACCTCTGATTTTTGAATTTTCTCACCGTTTTAAAAAAAATAGTCTTCTCCTTTATTCCTTCTACCATAGTACATGACAATACACTTCCTACACTATATTCCATCTGCCACTTCTTTGCCAATTCTCCCAATCTGTCCAAGGCCTTCTGCAGACTCCCTACCCCCTCAACACTAGCTGCCTCTTCACCTATCTTTGTATCTTCTACAAACATGGCCAAAAAGCCATCCATTCTGCCATTCAAATCACTGACACATAAAGTGAAGAGAAATGGTCCCAGTACTGACCCCTGTGGAAAACCACGTTACCAGCAGTCAACCAGAATATTCCCATTCTTTCCCTATCGCCAATCAGCCAATCTTCTATCCATGCTAGTATCTTTCTTGTAATACATGGGCTCTTGTTAAACAACCTCATGTGTAGCACCTTGTCAAAGGCCTGAAAATCCGAGTACACAACGTCCACTAACTCTCCTTTGTCTGTCTTGCCTGTTAGTTCCTCAAAGAATTCCAACAGACCTGTCAGGCAAGATTGCCCTTGAAGGAAACAGTGCCAACTTTGGCCTAGTTTATTATGTTCCTCCAAGTACCCCAAATCCCCATCCTTAATAATGGACTCCAACTTCTTCTCAACCACTGAAGTCAGGCTAACTTTCTTCTATCTCCCTCTCCTTTCTTCTATCTCCCTCCCTCCCTTAGAGTGAAGGGACATTTGCAATTTTCCAGTCATCCAGAACCATGTTAGAGTCTATTGATTTTTGAAAGATCATTACTAATGCATCCACAATCTCTGCAGCTACCTCTTCAGAACTGGTGTGCAGTCTATTCGGTATTGGTGACTTGCCTTGCCTTCAGGTCATTCAGATTTTCAAGTACATTCTCCTTAGTAGTAGCAACTACACTCACTTCTGCTCCTGGCACTCTTGAATTTCTGACATACTGCTAGTGTCTTCCACAGTAAAGATTGACACAAAATACTTATTAACTTCTTCCGTCATTTCTTTGTGCCCCATTACTACCGCCCCAATGTTATTTTCCAGCAGTCGAGTTTCCGATCTCGCCTCTCTTTTATTCTTTGTATAGCTGAGGAAAAAGCTTCTCGTATTCTCTTTGATATTTTTGGCTAGCTTACCTTCTTATTTTATCTTTTCTCCCTTTATGGGTTTTTTAGTTGCCTTCTGTTGGTTTTTAAAACTTTCCCAATCCTCTAACTTCCCATTAATATTTTCTTTATTTTATGCCCTCTCTTTTACTTTTAATGCTGTCTTTGACTTTTTTTGCCAGCCGTAGTTGCCTTGCCATCCCTTTAGAATACTTATGAATCTTTGGGATGTATCTATCCTGCGCTTTCCAAATTGCTGTCAGAAACTCCAGCCATTGTTGTTGTGCTGTAATCCCTGCTAGTGTCCCCTTCCAATCATCATTGGCCAGCTCCTCTCTCATACCTCTGCAATTCCTTTTACTGTACTGTAATATTCTGACTTAGCTTCGCCCTCTCAAACTGCAAGTTGAATTCTACCATATTATGATCACTGACTCCTAAGGGTTCCTTTACCTTAATTTCCTAATCAAAGCTGGTTCATTACACAACACCCAATCCAGAATTGCCTCTCCCCTAGTGGGCTCAATCACAAGCTGTTCTAAAAAGCCATCTCATGGGCATTCGACAAATTCCCTCTCTTGGGATCTAGCACCCTGATTTTCCCAATCCACCTGCAAATTGAAATCCCCTATGACTGTTCTAACATTGGCCTTATTACATGCCTTTTCTATCTCCCATTGAAATTTATATCCCACATCCTGGCTACTGTTGGGAGCTATTTGTGTTGCCTTTGTGCTGCAAGAGTGGCCATGGATCAGGTTCTGAACAGGTAAATGAAGACAAAGGAGAAAGCAGGTGATGGAGGTTTTGTTGTCAAATAAAGTATCACCTCACTTGTGACCAGACTCCTGCTAGACTAGAGTTACAGCAGCATACACAAAATGCTGCAGGAACTCAGCAGGTCAGGCAGCATCTATGGAAAAGAATAAACAGTTGATGTTTCGGGCCAAGGCAATTTTTCAAGACTGAGAAGGAAGGAGGCCGATGCCAGAGTAAAAAGATGGGGTGAGGGGAAAGAGGTTAGCTGGAATGTGATCAGTGAAGCCAGGTGGGTGGAAAACGTTAAAGCCTGGAGAAAGAGCATGATCGAAGAGAAGAGTGGACCCCACTAATCCCATCTTCCCACTGTCTTAATAGTGATAGAGTCCCTCTTGTCCTCGCCTACCAAGCCATCAGTCTCCATATTCAATGCATTAACCTCTAGATTTCCAGGATCTGCAGACTTGCTCATTTTTAGAATTACGGTAGAACCATTACAAGTGCGCTTGGATAAAAATATATGTTTAGCTCTGTCTCAATACTTCATAATGTAAGTGTTCAGGAAAGCAGGAAGATTTAAACCTCTCTTTTTCCCCTCAACTTTTGAATTGAAGTTAGGTGATTACAGTGAAGTTAGGAGATCTGAAGTGGCAGCTGGGCCTTGACACCATACTGGATTTATACTCCATGAGTCTTCAGAAATTCTCAGTAAGCTTTGCTTTTGTAATGGGACTTGCCTGGTCTGTTTAGCTTTGTTGCAAATCTGAAGTTTTAATACATTGATACCAAATTTACCAGGTAAACAATTCTCAATATGAGCAAAGAGGAGATTTAGTATACACTGTCATTTCCGGACTTTTCAGTGATATATATTTCAGCATTTATTTCAAACTTGCACATGTAAAGCCAATTGATTAAATGTGTTTATGGCATGGAAAAAATAGCAGTGAAAGTTATGCGTGATGTACGTCAGTTTGTGGTAATAGTTTCCACTGAGACGGACGTTGACTTTGCCCATGTATTGATCAATCTCTCTTCATATGAAATAGCTTCCTTGAAGTGCCTTGTGTTGAAGTTAACTTCTCAACTGTTATAATTTTAAAAGATTTTTCTCCATAACTTATCAGAATTAAACTTGATTAAGCTTTTCAGAATTTCTCTACATTTCTTTCAGATGTTTTATGTCTTTTTATAGTTTACTGAATGCAGCAGAAACTTACTTGTGCATTTTTAAAATTAAAACAAAGCATTCCAAAAAAAAGCTGCATTTCTGTTTGGAACTCAAGTAACATTTAGCTTTTCTATGTATGAAAAAGAAATGTAATTACTGATTCTATGCTTGATATTACCCTACAATATATGGTAATGATCATGAAACTTAAGGACTGAAATAATCTTTTCCAGTGGGGAGGTTTATTTATCAACTTTACATTGATTTCTGTTTGCAGAGCTCTAGAAGGGTTCTTACAGTTTTATTTTACTTTAAGCCTGAAAGCCTGTTGTGTAGTAACAGTCAGTGAAGTGGAAAGCAGAAGGGTCCTATTGGGGTGAAACAGTTAACTAGTGACAAATTCCTGGACCACAAGCAGTAAGTAGATGGAGAGATTTTAATTTCCATCTGGACACTTCAAGGAAGTAGGCTCTCCAGCCTTATTTGAACCTACAAAAGGTTAGTTCAGATTTAACCATCTGTAAATTTTATGTCTGTGTTTCTTATGAAACAGATAATCTGAACATTGTTTATGAATGCTGTTCTTGAGTTTACAGTAATTTTTAAATAAATTCTGCTCCAACCCAATTGTTAATCCATGTGTATTGAAGAAGTTTATGCAAACACACACAACCTGAGGACATGTGGCTTGAATATATCTCTAATTCCAGGAACACCAAGAATATAGAGTATTTGCAGTCAGGGATGAAATAAGACTTTTCACTGTTTCATCTGTTCTTCTTCTTCAGACTTTTGGCTAATTAGCAAGGTTTGACAGTGTTTAGATCAGGAAACATAATGTCTTTCATACTTAACACTTGCCTGAATCAGAATCAGGTTTACTGTTACTGACATAACTTATGAAATGTGTGCCAGCAGTACAGTGCAGGCATAACATTGTACAATAAAAAAAATGCAAAAGAGGAATAGTGAGGTACTGTACATGGACCACTCAGGAATCCAATGGCAGAAGGGAAGAAATATTGAGTGTGGGTCTTCAGGCTCCTATACCACCTCATTGAGTGTAGTAATGAGAAGAGAGGATGTCCTGAATAGTGAGGATCTTTAGTGATGGATGCCGGCTTTTAATGGTGTCCTTAGTGGTAGGGAGACTTGTGCCTGTGATGGAGCTGGCTGAATCTGCAACCTACTGAAGCTTCTTACAATGCTGTGCATTGGTGCCTCTATACCAGACAGTAATACAACCAGTCAGAATGCTCTCCACCGTGTACCTTTAGAAATTTACTAGTCTTTGGTGACATTCAAAATTTCCTCAAACTCCTAATTAAGCATAGCTGCTGGTATACCTTCATCATGATTGCAACAATGTGGTGGGCTCAGGATAGCACCTCCGAAATGTTAACACTCAGGAACTTGAAACTGCACACCCTTTCCACCACTGACCCCTTCATATAGATTGGTGTGTATTCTTACAAATTTCCTTAACAAAGTCTGCCAATTCCTTGGTCTTCCTGACATTGAATGCAAGATTGTTACTGTGTCACTACTCAGACCAGACTATTTTGCTTTCGTACTCCTCATTGCCATCGGAGATTTTGCCAACAACATTGTTGTCATTGATGAATTTATAGATGGTGTTTCAGCTGTGCCTTGCAACACAGTCATGAGTGTAGAGAGATCAGAGCAGTGGGCTAAGCACAGATCCTTGAGATGGTCTTTGTTTGTTGTCAGCAAGGAGGAGGTGTTATCACAATGAGGAAGTCAGAATCCAATTGCAGAGGGACATACAGCCCAGGTTTTGAAGCTTGTCCAATGATAACTGGAGGCTTGGTCTGCTCTATCCTAGGGTTGGAGGACTGTCTGTATGTGTGAGTCAGTGGGTTGGATGGAAAGGAGGAAAGTAGCTTGTTTTGTTGAACATTGTGAGCACATTATGTTGACGCTTGCAGGCTTGTCCCAGCACATCCTTGGATTGTGTTGATTGTTTCGCTCATGCACTGTTTTGATGTACATGTGATAAATAAATTAATCTGAATGAAGCTGGTACTGAGGGGATGATTATGTTGGATGTTGAGTTATTCAAAGATAGAGAGGGTCAGTAGCTTTATATTCTTTGGGCAGTAACAAATTAGAACATCAGTCCAGGGACAAGCATGTAAATGTCATCACAATGAAGGCATGACAGTGCCTCTACTTTCTTAGAAGTTTGCATAAATTAATAAACTTCTATAGATGCACAGTGGAGAATATCCTAACTGGTTGCCTAATGGCCTGGTATGATAACACCAATGCCCAAAAACAGAAAAGGCTACAGGAAATAGTGTATTCAGCTCTACTCTTCCCCTTCCTGAAGTTTATCAACATTTCCTTGGTCTTGCTGGCGTTGAGTCCAAGGTTATTGTTGTGACACTACTTGGGCCAGTCCTTTTCATCATTCATTACATTTACATGCAGTGCTGCCTCAAGAAAGTAGCATCCATCATTGAAAATCCCACCATCTAAGACATGCTCTCATCTCACTACCACCATCGGGCAGGAGATACAGAAACTTTAGGTCCCACACCACCAAGTTCAGGAACAATTATTACTCTGCAAACATCAGGCTACTGAAACAGCATGGATAACTTTAATCACAACTACTTTGAAATGATTCTACTGTAAGGTAATGTAATGGGTGACAGATAACACATATTGTTCATAATAGAAACTGTTCAACGTAATTCACAAACACAGTCAGTGAGTTGTGTTCACCTTAAGAGACCTTGTCTGAAGTAATGAAGTAAGTTTAAAGTGACTGCTTTTGTTTTGATCGTAATGGAAGTAAAGGGCTGTGGCTTTTGTTGAGCACATAAAATGACTCTCACATGTTTTATTCACAAAATCCTACACTACAACCTAGTCTCACTTTTAAGGACTATTTACAGCTAATGTTCTCAGTATTGTTTTTTGCACATTGTTTAGTTGTCAGTCTGTCTGTGTATAGTTTTCTATAAATTCTATTTATTTTTCCTGTAAATGACTGCAAGAAAATGAATCTTAAGGAAGAACAGTATATGGTAACTTATGTACAATGATAAATTTGCTTTGACCTTTGAACTGTAATCAATCAACATCATCCTTATGTAGATTTTGCTGCTGTTCTGTAAATCCCAGTCTGCTTAATGCGTTTGGCTTTTAATTGGGCCGGTCAGATCCCAAAGCAGACAATCCAATTCTTGATTGGCTGGGGATTGTCAGGATTATTATCTCTGGGCTTCACATTTGATGAACTGGGAGGATAGTTGATTAGAAAGCTGCCTGAGTGTCAGGTAAGGCACTGGTCACACTTCTGGTAGTACAGTAAAAAAACATTCACCTCTTCCTCAGAAACCATCCTTGTTTCATGAGGTCTGGAAAACTCGATTAGTACACTTAAAATCTCCACTAGCTTCACTTGAAATGCTTTTTATTTCCCTGACAGTTTGTCCCTCTGTTTTGTATTGCAGAGGGTGGGTTAGGTTGGGATCAGCTTGCAAACTTGAGCTAATCAGCTGTTTATTGGGATGCCAACTTTTTTTTGATCAAATTTTATTTAGACCCTGATGACAGTGCTGTTTTGTAAAGCTTCAGATTTGGTCCGTTAATTTTTCTGCTTTAATGTAAAATGCAGTGCGGTTTCTGTGTTCAGAGATGTGAAGGTATTGCCATAATGTATTTCTGTAATATCCAGATTAGGTTATAGAATAATTGTGCATCAGATACACATTTTTTCATATAAACACTGTAGGCTTTAATTGGAATCAATTTTCTACATCTTATTTATTTATTGGTACTTCACATTCCTGTCCAGCAGAGAACAATCTCAGTTGTGTGCAAAAGCAAACTTTTTAGAAGAAAATGCATAAACATATATTGGAATAGGCCAGCCCATTTCATATACTAAAAATGCTGCAGCCATAAACGTGCCAATCAGGTTATGGTGTATTTTCAGGTTTTGCTGTTTTTTTAAAATCTTGATCATATGTAAGCTTTGTTTGGCGGCAAGCTAACTTTCATGTCTGGTGGCAGTCTGACTTTCATGGTTCATTAGTTTCAAATGATTAAGTGCTCTCATGTATTTTTATTTCTAATTGTTAGTACGCTAAGAATGTCAAGACTTCTGGTAACAAAAAAAACATTTAATGTTCTAAAGCGTAACATTTAATCTTGTAATTATTTTGTTCTAGGACCTTGTGTAACAAAATTACTGATCTCATTAAAAATAAGTCTTTATTCAAATTAGGTTAAGATTTATATTTTTACATCAGACTAAAATAAGAGAATATACTGAGTAATTCTTCAAAAAAAAGTTGATGGGTCCACATACAGATTAATGCAATAGTGAGCAGATTATATTTATGATCATCAGCAATGCAAAATTTCACCAAAATTTTTTGGTGTCATCTTCCAAACACACCTGTGGATCTACTCACTATGACATCTGCTCACTGTGGCATTAAATTGTATAAGGACCCATCAATTTTATTAAACATTTACATAATATATTCTCTTAATTTAAACAAATATTTGAAAATTGTTACCCAATACAAGGCAGTATCTGAAATGGAATCAGTGTGAAAGAGAGAATCCAAGTTATTGAGTGAAATAAAACATCTCTGTAACAATGCTTTGTATTTCAGTAAGCTCAGTAGCCAACTCAAGCTTGATTTTAAATATGTGGACTTCTAAAAAGAATATATTAAAATATGTAGTCTGCCCCTCGTTCTTACTTTTAGAAACTTAGTTAAATAAAGTTAAGTAAATACAGCAAGTTGCAATATTCATGATGGATTTTTATTGGTTAAATGATATGAGATACCAGAAAACCAAAAGATTGATAGAATAAAAACAAATTGCATACATATTCTACTTATAAGACCATAAGACGTAGGAGCAGAATTAAGCTATCCAGCTTTTTCGGTCTCCTCAACAATTCTTGTCGTTTATCGAAAACTACAGGCTGTTAAAAACTCAAGTGAAAAAATCACATCCTTTGATAACAAAGTTAACACAACATTAAATATTTCTTTGGAAATTTTGTTCCCCAGAAGTAAATCATTGTTCTGATTATATGTCAGATTTGCTTCATCAGAATTGTGATTCATTATTGTGGTATTGTTTTCAGTGTGAACCTATATACGCTGGATGACCAATATGGAAACCACTTTTTAAAAAAACACCGATAGATATGTATACAAACAGTTGATATTCTCTAAGTTCGACTTGGTTTTAGATAACCCATCTCCAGAAAACCAGGTGAACAGAGTAAGTACCTAGAATGAACCAATCAAGAAGTTCACCAGCTAGAGTACAGAGATGAGAGCTCAGTAGGCTGGTCAAAAATTGCTCAGGATAGGACGTTTCCATAATTCAGACCATCAAACCTAACCCAAGTGCTTTGTCATCCTGCTGATTTTTATTTAAAATTCTTAATTTGTTGATTAATACGTAATCCTTTTCTGATAAATTTTCATCCATAGAAAATTATCTGAGAATGACTCATCAACATTGCTGAATTTTTATTTTAAGTATTTTACTACTTTTGCTATTGGCTAGTTGAAGATCATTTTTGGATTAATAACCTTCAATCTGAATTCAGTGCCAATTGACAAATAGCTTCAGATTCACAGTTTAGAACTTAATCAGAACCTTAGATTTATAGCATGAATGCATTTACAATTCTGAACTATTGATATCTCTACACCTTATACAAAATTCCATTTTTTCCCTTTGTTCTGCATCCCAATAGTCAGCTATGATGTGATGAATTCAGACTCTAGAATGTTTCAGAGTTCAAAATAAAGTAAATTTATTGTCAAAGTACATATATGTCACTGTATACAACTCTGAGATTCATTTTCTTGCAGACATCGGCAATAATTCCATAGAATAATAACCGTAACAGAATCAATGAAAGACTGCACCAATTTGGGCATCCAGTCTTTACTTTGAACTTTGAATTTTACTTCAGACTGTCGAAGCAAGATTAAAGGTATTGGTGAACACTCCAGCCAGTTGATGAACATAGGTATTCCATCTGGGCCAGATGCTTTCTGTGGGTTCCCCCTCCTAATGGATGCTGTCACGTTGGCCTCAGAGACTGAAATCACAGGCTCATCAGGGGGTGTGGGAGTCAGTGAGGATACCTTTTTGATGGTTAAAGCAATATAGAAGTTATTGAGCACACCTGGACTCATTCCACCGAGATGCAACACTGAGCGTCATAGGAAGTCATTCCTGCCTGTGGCCATCAAACTTTACAACTCCTCCCTTGGAGGGTCAGACACCCTGAGCCAATAGGCTGATCCTGGACTTATTTCCTGTCATAATTTACATATTACTGTTTAATTATTTATGGTTTTATTACTATTTAATTATTTATGGTGCAACTGTAACGAAAACCAATTTCCCTCAGGATCAATAAAGTATGACTATGTCTATGGAAGTGAAACCCTATTATCACCTATGTCACTTGATTTCACTTTGTAAGAGGTAATAGCATTCAAGCCCTGCCACAGTTGTTGAGCATCCTTCATTAATTCAAGTTTGGTCTGCAATTGCCACTTCACTTGAGATGGCTTTACAGAGATCATACGCGGCCCTCTTGTATTCAGACCTGAAGGACAGTGATCAGGCCCTCAGCAGATGCCTATATCATGGTTCGTCCAGGGCTTCTGGTTTGGGGAAGATGCTGAATGATTTTGTGAGGACACACTCGCCTACAACTGGTTTTTATAATGTGTTTTTGCAGCGGTTTTAAGTTATTTTAGTAGTTCCCTTTAGATTTAAAGCAAGTTATGTGTAGGCGCCTGTTTTGCAGTGGTTACTGCAGCTGTTTGACATTTGATGAAATTGATCCATTGCTGACTGTGATGTAGCAACAAGGTCACGTGTCAGTAAATTAAAGAAATGTGTGATTAGTATTAGCATTTAAATATATTTACTTTGTAACTCATACTTTTATTTTTGTTCATTTAGATTTAATAGCATGGCAGTTGTGAAATAAGGGCTACTTTTGTTTAATCAGAGGATGCATGAACAGGCAATGTGGCTGTTAATGGAACAGGAAATTAACACAGTAAAAATAAGAAAAAATAAAGTAAAGGCAAGAATGAGGTGTAATCTATATTTGTAATAATATTTTAAGAAAACAAATACAAATTTAAAAACAAGCCTGAGTTGGATACCAAGTATAATTTTGTGATTTGTATTGATGCATCCAGTCCTTGATAATCATGCTTTTCTTAGTTAATTTTTGGCTTGAGTTTAAAAAGAGACTGCCATAACTATAATTTAAAGTGCAAAGATCTATTACAAAGGACTAGGATTAGACTTTCAGTCTTATGCAAAAACTTTGATTCTGGTGCTGTTTACTAGTATGTAAAGTTTAAAAATGTGTTTTAAAAAGTTGAAAGAATGTAACTGAGATCTTAGCTGCAGATTTTCTTGGAGAATACAGAGAAGCAACATGTTGAAGTTGGACAAAGTTGTTTTATGATGCAAATGAGGAAGAATAACTCCTAAAATTTAGTATATTTATAGTAGAATTTTGCATCTCACAAAATGACTGCCGCTGTTTGATGCTTATTATTTACTGTCTTAAAGCAGAAAAAATAGCTTAGCTAGCTACAAACTTAGATCTTCAGAAGTTTTATCTCAACTTTTGTTTCTATGTGTATATGAAGTATTGATATCTAACTGAAAACTATAATAAAACAGCATTACAATATCAGTAAAATATTGCATTCTTTTGTGGAGGTCATTAATATGGCCATATTGGAATATAAAAAACAAAAAAATGCTGAATATGATCAGCAGGTCAATAGCATGTGTGGAAATAGAAATGTAGGTAAGGTTTACAGATTGAAAGCCCTTTGTTCTGAGAATTGATCTGCGAGTGTGAGCTTAATCCAATATAATAGTTAGAAAGTTTAAATTTCAGATAAATAAATCTGGAAAAATAAACATAAATTCATAATTAGGTTAGTATTGGGGATATCCACTAGTATGTATTGGGTGAAGGTATCAGCTGTAGTGGTGAAAATAGTGCCTGCCTTTAGCCAAGTTATTCCCATACAGTTGTAACACCAAATGGATATACAGTGAATTCCGGTTAATTGGGACACATCAACACCATTACGTTTTGGCCCAATTAAGTGACTGTCCCAATTAGCTGAAGTTTCATGGAAATAGTTTAAAAAGTTATAAAAAAGACAAACTACCATTTAACTGGGTCACAAATTGTGTATTTAAATAAAATATAGAACAAATAGAACACTACCAGTGCCACTACAGTACTATAGAACTGTGTACAAGTTCCTAATAGTTATTGACAGGAATTCAGCCAGTGTACGCTGTTGTGTTCTTTTGATTGACTGTAAAAGAACAAAATCAGTGTAGACACCTAGTGCTGATAATGGACTGGCTTCAAACAATGCTTTTAACAATTACATCCTCCATCTTCATTTTCATTGTAACATTCAAGATGGTTTTTGATACCTTCAAATTCTTCTTAGTTCCTAACTTGTTGAAGTAGTAAGATCGTTTCGTTTTCGCTACCAGCTGTTTTTGGCGTCTCCAAGCCTGAATGCATGAAACCGCAGTGAGCAAAACAGTTCTAAATTGCATTACTGCTTATTTCTTGCCAAATATCAATGACAAAAATCACTGCTTTTTGAACACAAACGTACACAACTGATGCTATTTAAAAACTGTTTGCTCTAAGCAAGGTGATTATAATGGAAATCCCCACATTTGCTTGAATGAGTGCAGATCCAGCGACAAAGTATTAAAGATTCAAGATTATTTAATGTCATTTCCAGTACCCAAGTGTAAAGGAGCACAAAATAAGTGCCACAGAGTTAGACACTGTTTGGCAACACTTTCCTGTCCCAATTAAGTGCATACTGTCTCAAATAAATGAAGCTATTTTCTAGATGAGTTTTTGTTCTTTAGGAGTTGTCTCAAATTAGTGGCTGCTCTGATTAACCGATAGCCAAGTTAACCAGAATCCACTGTATTTCAAAGATTCAAAGTACATTTATTATCACAGTGTGTGTACAACCCTGAGATTTGTCTTCCCACAGATAGCCACAAAACAAAGAAGCATCATGGAACCTGTTCATAGAAAACATCAAACATCCAACGCTCAAAAAAAAGAATAAATCACGTAATTGGGAAAGAAAGATTAATACACAGAATATTAAACATCAAACTGCAGAGTCCTTGAAACAGTTTCAGATCATTCTGTTCAATCCCATACAGCATTTTGTCGTTTGTCGACTGCTTGATACAGAGTCTGCCACTCCAATCAAAACTGCACAAAATAGCAATAAAAAACAAAGTAACTAGAAACACACATAACATGAACTGCAGAGTCCTCAACCATGCTGAATTCCCTCAGAGACAGAAGAAGCACCAGATCACTCAGGCAGCTCAAAAACACATTATCAAAATGTAAATTGCAGGCTCCAATCATACACAGATTAGTAGTAGAAGTATATTTAAAAGAAGGAAAAGTAGTAGTAGTTTATGAACTGTCTGCAGGATGTTGCTATTAGTCATATTGGTTGCTGACATCATCTTGCCACACAGCAAGATTTGGTTTTTAAAAATTTTTTTGGCCTGTGCCTGCGTGTGTGCGAGTCTGTGCGTCTACGTGTGCGTGCGTGTGTGTCCCCGTGATGATGTCTTTTTCATGGCTTTTTACAAGGCGTGGAACGAGAGAGAGAGAGAGACTTTGTGGCGCGTCACCCCTCACACAGACATTTTCGCAGTATTTTCCCTTTATTTTACGAGGTCGAGTTGCGATCTCAACACTCAACCCAGCATGGATGGAAAGTGTACTCGGGAGCGGACCGGACTGGTTTCGAACCCGGGAGCCTCTGGTGCCGATGTCATTGCACCACCAGCCAGCCCAAGATTTGTTTTTATAAGAATTATAAAGAAATCCAGTATGACCATCTATCATACTGTCAAGCAAAGTGATTATTATGTTTAGTAGTAACTTTCTAACTTGTGCTTGGTTTGGGCTTCTTAAGTCAAGTCGGAGCCCTTGCTTGAAGCATGGACAGACAAGTTTAAACATGGAGGGAAGAATGATTGTTATTAGGGCAGCATTTGAAAGTGTGCCAGCAAGGAGCAGTTGGAAGTTTCAGTTTTAAGATGAATCAGGGAAAACTCTCCAATGGCGAAATCATAGAACATAGCACAGCATAGGCTCTTCAACCCATAATATTCTTTTGACTTTCTATCCTACTCCTAGATCAATGTCACTTTCCTCCTGCATATTCCTCCATTTTTCTTTCATCCATGTGCCTATCTAAGAGTCTCTTAAATGTCCCAAATGTATCTGCTTCTACCACAATCTCTAGCAGCGCATTCCATGCGTACACCACTCGCTGTGTATCAAAAAACCTATCTCTTGACCTTCCTCCCCCCCCACCCCCATACTTTCCTGCAATCACCTTAAAATTATGCCTACTCATATTAGCAATTTACACCCTGGAGAAAAAAAGACACAAGCTGTCCACTCTATCAATGCTTCTTATCATCTTGTACACTTCTACCAAGTCATCTCACATCCTCCTATGCTCCAAAGAGAAAAAGCCTTAGCTTGTTCAACTTTACCTCATAAGACACACTCTATAATCCAGGCCACATCCTGGTAATTCTCCTCTGCACCCCTTAAAGGTTCCACATTCTTTCTATAATAAGTTGACCAGAACTAGATATATTTAGCACAGATTGATAGAGTAATAGTTATTGAAGACTAATCCATTCATCTGAAGACACAAAAATATGCAGCAGTGGCCTTATGCATGTGCATTTTAAGCAGTGGTATGCCCTGAGTTAGAAGGTCAGAGTAGGAATCTTTGATTTGATTTGCAGCTCTTGGATAATTAAGCCACCTGCTCACAAATGATGTGATCTGTATACTCTTAAGGCTTCACAAATGATAAACAGTGACAAATGTCAGACAGGGAAACCCTCTTTCAAAACCTCTTAATTGAATTATCTTCATTGAACTCACCCAGCTAAAAATCTGGCACAATATACCATCAATGATATAGGTGGTTTTCTGTAGTGATTGAGTTATCACCTGAATTCCTAAAGTCTTTCCACTATTTGCAAGGGACAAGTAAGATTATAATGGAAATCCCCACATTTGCTTGAATGAGTGCAGATCCAGCGACAAAGTATTAAAGATTCAAGATTGTTTAATGTCATTTCCAGTACCCAAGTGTAAAGGAGCACAAAATAATTATTACTCCAAATCCAAGGAGGCACACAAAAAAACACAACAAGATAAAGAACATGAGAATAATTTAAAAAGCATAATAAATATAAATAAGGTAGCTTACATACATAAATTGATTGTATGTCTGTAAAGTGACACTAGGCACAGGAGTGTCTGTACATAAGGTGACTGACAGGTAATGATATAGTAGTGGTGGTTGATGATGTGGAAAAGTGGGTTAGTGGGTTGAGGTGTTAATCAACCCTGGTCCTTGAGGAAAGTAACTGTTTTTGAGTCTGGTCCTGGTATGGATGGTATGTAGCCTCCTCCTTGGTAGTAGTAGGACCAACAGTCCATAAACAGGGTGCATGAGATCCTTCATGATGTTACTGGCCCTTTTTAGGCAGCTTACTGAATATATGTACCTTATGGTACGTAGTCTGGTGCCAGTGATTTGTTGGGCATTTTTGACTTATGGTTGTGGAGCCTTCCTGTCCACTGCATACCATATTATGATGCAGTTTGTTCGGATGATCTCCACCGTGCATCTCTAGAACGATGTGAATATAGACGTGCGGAGGGGTGTGAGTTCTCCTGAAGTAAGCCATCTCCTTTGTCCTGTTTATATTGAGGAAGAGGTTATTTGCCTGGCACAGGGCCTCGGGCTCTTCCACCTCCTCTCTAGGCCATCTCATCATTGTTGGTGATGAGCCCCACCACTGTCGTGTCATCACCAAACATGACATTGTGCAGTCATGTGTGAGCAAAGTGTACTGCAGTGGGCTCAGCACACAACCCTGGGGAGCAGCCATGTTGTGAACGATGGGGAAGGAAAAATGGTTGTGCATCCTGACTTGAAGCCTGTTTGTTGGGAAGTCTATAACACCCAGTTGCACAATTGTGTATTTAGACTGAGGTGTAGAAGTTTGTTCAACAAGATCTGTGGGATAATAATGTTGAATGCCGAACTGAAATCTAGAAACAGCATTTTGACATAAATGTCCTTGTTTTCAAGGTGTGACAGGGCCAGGTGCATTACAGTTGCTACGGCATCTGTCATAGAGGGTCTCTGTCAGTAAGCATATTGGTGAATGTCCAATGTGGCAGGAATGAAGTTCCTGATATCTGACATTACCAACGCCTTCACCCTTCACTGCTGTAGGGCAATATATAGTAACCACGAGATGTGCTGCAGCAATTTGTAAAGGATTCAGCAGCAGCAATGCAGAAACTCATGACCTTATCATGAATTCCCAAATGATTTCTGCTTTGCCTACTTCAGAGAAATATTCATCTGGCAAGTGCAACAAGGTCCTGAATTACCTGCTGATCGTAACACCGGTGTGTATCATCGTTATGGTTTTGTTTTTGTGGAAGTGTTTTGGGGAGAAGCTGGTGTCATTTTTCCATGTTTCTTTCCTCCTCCACCACCTGTGCCTGTGAATAATCACTGCTTATCATTGATTCCATTCCAAAATCTTGTTGCACTTTCTGTCTCTATGGATTGTATTTAGAGTATGAATGTAATTTCCCCAGCGATAATTCATCATGAGAATATGGTATCATGTAGTGAGGTTTGTATTAATGCTTAAGCTCGTTGGATTTAATTATTCAAACATGAGGAAATCTGCAGGTGCTGGAAATTCAAGCAACACACATACAAATTGCTGGTGAACGCAGCAGGCCAGGCAGCATCTCCAGGAAGAGGTACAGTCGATGTTTCGGGCCGTGACGAAGGGTCTCGGCCCGAAACATCAACTGTACCTCTTCTTAGAGATGCTGCCTGGCCTGCTGCGTTCACCAGCAAATTGTATATGTGTTGCTTGATTTAATTATTTTTTTTGTTTCACAGCATTGTACAGGTTAGAGCAGATTAAACTGCAGATGTTTATTGCAAAGTAGTAACTAGTTTGAAATGTTAGTACATGTTGTAGGCTAATGACCAAGGTTGCATTTTTTATAAATGATTGGTTCTTTTTGGATGGTTGGCTGGACCATTAGAAGTGAAACTTGCAGTTAAAATAGTCAAATGTTACTGTCATCAAGACTGAGCCAAGAACTTTTCTAATCCAAGACTTGATGCTATTCACAGTACCAGTGTGACAATGATGGATGTTAGTAAATTACATTACACATCTGAAAGATAAAATATACTGATTTGCAGAGCCACAGGTAAAAGCTCAACTGAGAAATAAGTGAATGCTTACTTATTTTCAAGTTGATGCTACAGTTTAGTTTCTGGCTACATGTTCGACCTGGAATTGGAGAAGATTTGTAAAGCATTCAAAGTAAAACCCACATTTGGCTCACTTGAAAGCCCAATTGTTGGAGCTGTTTATATTCAGCATGCAAGCAAGGTGCCTCCAGAGAAGCATTAGGAAACCACCTTGTAAATTTGATCCTCTGAAAAAAAGTATTATTTTGTTAAAGTTACAGAGCTACTTTTGATTTCAGCATAGTTACATGAATCAGATGTAAAACTGTTGAGTTTATTTAACATATTGGACGGAAAGTAACTTGCATAAAAAATAAAGGCAGGATCAGTTTGCTCTGCCATTCACCAAGATCATGATTGATCTATCTCATCTGCATTTTCCCTTACCATCCAAAATGATCTTCGTTGTGAATGAATACAATGACTGAACCTTCACAGCCACTAGTGTCAGATTTAGTACCACTATCTTATATGAAATTAATTGTTTTGTGGTTGCAGAAATAAATAAATAGTGCAAATAAAGGAATAATGCAATCATGTTCACTATTCAGAAATTTGATGGCAGAGAGGGTGAAACTGTTTCTGAATTGTTGAGTGTGGGTCTTCAGGCTCCTGTACCATCTCTATTGTTGTACAAAAAGAGGACGTGTTCTGGATAGTGGGGGTCCTTAATGATGAATGTCACCGCCTTGAGGCATCACCTTTTGAAGATGTTCTCAATAGTGGGAGACTTGAGGCTGTGATGGAGATGGCTGAGTCTACAATTCCCTGAAGCTTCTTAGGATTCTGTACCTAAGAGCCTCCATACCAGTTAGAATGCTCTCCACTGTACATCTTAGAAATTTGCAAGGATCTTTGATGACATACAAAATTTCCTCAAACTCCTAATTAAGTAGAGCTACTATCCCTTTCAAAGCTGGAATGGAGATCATTGAGTCCTTTATTAATTTCATCCCTTGTCCTCACCTACCACCCCACCAGCCTCTGGGTTCAACATATAATTCTCCGTAACTTCCGCCACCTCTAACGGGATCCCACTTCTAAGCACATCTTTCCCTCCCCCCACTTCTGCTTTCCGCAGGGATCGCTCCCTACGTGACTCCCTTGTCCATTCGTCCCCCCCCCATCACTTCCCACCGATCTCCCTCCCGGCACTTATCCTTGTAAGCGGAACAAGTGCTACACATGCCGTTACACTTCCTCCCTCACCACCATTCAGGGCCGCGGGCAGTCCTTCCAGGTGAGGCTACACTTCACCTGTGAGTTGGCTGGGGTGATGTACTGCATCCAGTACCGGCTCCTGATGCGGCCTTCTATATATTGGCAGGACCTGATGCAGGCTGGGAGACAGTTTTGCTGAATACCTTCGCTCTGTCCGCCAGAGAAAGCAGGATCTCCCAGTGGCCACACATTTTAATTCCACGTCCCGTTCCCATTCTGATATGTCTATCCACGGCCTCCTCTACTGTAAGATGAAGCCACACTCAAGCTGGAGGAACAACACCTTATATTCTGACTGGCTAGCCTCCAACCTGATGGCATGAACATTGACTTCTCTAACTTCCGTTAATGCCCCACCTCCCCTTCGTACCCCATCCCTTATTTATTTTTTTTCCTTTGTCCCCCTAACTATAACTCTGGGCTCTCTTCCCCCTTTCTTTCTCCCTAGGCCTTCCGTACCTTCTCCAACCTCATATCCCTTTTTGCCAATCAACTTTCCAGCTCTTAGCTCCGTCCCTCCCCCTGCTGTCTTCTCCTATCATTTCGGATCTCCCCCTCCCGCTTTCAAATCTCTTTCTATCTCTTCTTTCAGTTAGTCCTGACAAAGGGTCTTGGCCTGAAACGTCAACTGTACATCTTCCAATAGATTCCGCCTGGCCTGCTGCATTCACCAACATTTTTTATGTGTGTTGATTCTCATTTTACACTTGGTTCTCAAATATTTCTGGCAGGGTTTGTGTGTCTTCTGTGAAGACAGATACAAATTGGTTGCTTTCTTTCTCTGCATTTCCTTATTCTTCTCTGAGTTGGCTTATCTTTAGGAGACTCACATTTGCCCTTCCTAGTCTTTTATTTTACTATAGAAGCTCTTAGTCTGGTTTTGTTTTTTTGCCAGTGAACTCTTATATTGTATTTAACCAATTGGTCTTTTTTGTGTTAAATATATCCTGCAGATGATTTTGCAGTGGTAACTTGAATTAATACCCTAGTCTTGTTAATTAAGTAGTATACCTTTTACACAGTAGAACTGAAGTAATATGATTTGGGGTTCTTTAAAAATATTGTAACAACCTATAAGAATGTTTTCAAATCTTTTTTTGTTGTTATTGTGATAAAAGAATTTTTCAGTTGGCTCTATTATTCACTTGAAACTTTAAGTACAGTGGATTACGGTTAATTGGGACCCAGCAGGACCAGTACATTTTGGCCCAGTTAAGTGGCCGTCCTAATTAACTGAAGTTCCATGATGTAGTTAAAAGATATAAAGAAGACAAATTGTCTTTTAACTAAAGAACAAATTATGTAATTAAATAACATGTAGAACAAATTGGAACACTATCAATACTACTGCAGTGCTATAAAACTGTGTACGTTGAGCACCCCTTATCCAAAAATCCAAAATCCCAAAACCTCTGAAATACAAAATTTTTTGAGCGCTGACATGACACCACGAATGGAAAATTAAGAGTGGATTCATCAGCGTTGAAGTGAACATATATCGCTTAACAGTATGCTAATCATAAAATGAGCACAGATCTATTACAACGAACTGAAAATTGAAGGAAATGTGAATATTCAGCTGGCTGGTTACAGAAATTTAAGAAAAGGCACAATATTAAAAGTTTAAAGAGATTTGTGGTAATAAGGCATCTGCTGATCATGAAGCAGAAGAGAAATTGAAGGGCCAGAGCAGCATGCATTCATAACAGAACAAGAAATCATGTCAATTTATAAAATCAAAGAAGGATTGCTATGACAAAAACCCATGTTAATGAGGCAGACGACACTGGAAGAGACATTCAAAAAAGTCATCCAGCAGAGTGCTTCCTCATCCCAAGATGATGGTTCAATGTACACATTATCATTTCATGCATAAAATTATTAAAAATGTTATATAAAACTACCTTCAGGTTATATGAATAAACTGTATATGTAATGTAAATAGATTTCATGTTTAGACTTGGGGGTCTCATCCCCAAGATACCTCATTATATAGATGCAAATATTCCAAAATCCAAAATCTGAAACACTTCTTGTCCCAAGCGTTTTAGCTCCTTATTCTTATCAACTGAGGAATTCATCCAGTGTACCTGTACATGACCACGATCTCTTGATTGACTGTAACGGAACAAAATCAGCACAGACATCTAGTATAAGATAATGGACCACCTTCGTCCCATGCTATTGGCTATTGCATCCTCCAAATTTTCATTTCCATTGTAACATTCAAGATAATTATTAATACCTTCAAATTCTCCATAGGTCCTAACTTGTTGAAGTAGTGAAATAGTTTCATTTTCACTCCCGGCTGTTTCTGGCATCCCCAAGCCTGAATGCTTGAAACCACGTTCAGCAAAACAGTTCTGAGTTGACTTGCTGCTTATTTCTCACCAACTATCAGTGACAAAAATCATTGCTTCTTGAACACAAACACACACAACTGATGCTTTTTGAAAACTTTACTCAAAGCACGGTGCGGTATCTAACAGCCACACAAGTGCATGTGTCTGACACTAGTAAGAAACTGTTCAGTAACAGCCTCCTGTCCCAAGTAAACAGCATACTGTCCCAAGTAAACAAAGGGTATCCTGGGTATTTCCTCAGTTTTTTTTAGTTGTCCCAAATAAGTGCCAGCCCCGATTAACTGATGGCCCAATTAACTATAATCCACTGTATTTCTCTTTAGTTTTAAATGTATTTAATATGCATTTTTAGTAAACATCACAAGTTGCTTCACAGTTGGAAGTCACGCCCAAGCAGGAACATACTGTAATGGTTACCAAATGTAATAGCTTTTAATTGAGGCTTGAATGGGGCAGTGATGTTACAAACTGAGAGTTTAAAGAGACTGCAGCTATGGAGTCATGATGATAATGGAGGAAAATAAGACAAAGTTGTACTTGAGTTTATATCAGTGATAGAACAAGAAACTGGCAATGGGAAGGATCAGAGTCAGAAGTGGTTTCAAAATAAGCTTGCTGAAATGAATGAATTCAAAGGATGCCATAAGGAATTAAATAATAGGAAGTAGTATTGGATACATGCTGATGCATTCCTAATTGAAAGACTACTCTCATATTGGCTCTCATTCTCACTCACTGTACTTTCTTACGGTGCAATATTCAAAGTATTCATTCAGCTTCATTTATGTTCCTTTGTTCATTTTTGGTATTTGACCCAGTAATACGTACAATGCAGAACCAAACTTTGACTTCAACATCCAACCCATCAGCAAAAATAGAGAACAGAATTGAATGGTTTGTTTTAAATGTACATTGGTTTATACGTCAATGTATAAAGATGTACATTGTCCTATTTAAATTAGAGAACAGAATTGAATGGTCAATTGATGGAAAATTGAAAAAGACAAAAATAGATGAGAAAAAGTATGCTGGTTTCATTAGCAATGACAGTCTTGCAAGTTTCTGAGGAACCAAGTATACCATTTTGTTTATTGCAAAAAAAAATTTAGAGCATCATTGTTTTATGAATGATTGCTGGGCAAAGGCAGAAGTGGTAAAGGTAATTTGAATCACACTGAATATGTTTTGGAGGACTCTTCAGGTGGTTTAGTTTTCCAAAATAAAATCTGAACCTGTCAAAGTTTGGTAAGGAAAGCATTCAATAATGTTGAAAGGGAAAGTTCATGGCAGCTTGAAAGTACAACCCTGTTTGAATATTTATCATTTACATTTATTTCCAGAATAAAAAAGGACTTTGACCAACTTTCAGTACTTAGCAGTTCAAAATAATTCTCTAAAAATTTTGAATATTTTGTTTGATGTAGCCAAAAAAAATTTTTTTGAAATTGGGTGCTTAGTGAGGAAAGATATTTTCTTCAAATCAATCTTTTGAAGTAGCTGGGTCAGTTAGCTTCCGCTGGTCTCCAAATCATATTGATTTGAAAATTAAAGTTACAGAGAAAGCCAAATGCACATCAGGATGTTTCTATTTTCCATACCTAGATCAAACTTTAAAGGCTGTAACAATGTCACTCATTTGCAGAAGTCTTAGTTCCATAGAGTCATACAGTAATACAACATGAAAACTGGCCCTTTGGACCAATTGGTCTGTGCCAGCCACAGCATCTTCTCTGCCAGCCCCAGATACCCAAGTTCAGCCCATGACCATCCAACCTCTTACCCTCCCATCTAAGTGCCTCTTAAATGTTGTATGCTTCACTCACTTATTTGCTTCATTCACCTATCCTGGCAGCTCATTCCAGGTACTGACTAACCTCTGTGTAAGAACAGTTCTCTCAGTTCTCATTTAAGTTTCTCCTCTCTTGTGTCTGTCCCTGTTAATTTTGGATGCCCCAACCCTAGAGAAAAGACCATCCACCTTAACCACATCCCTATGATTTTATAAACTTTTATGAGATTATCCCTCATTCTCTAAGAAATAAAAATCCAATTTGACCAACCTCATTCTTTAATTCAGTGTCTCTAGGCTTGGCAGTATCCTCATAAATCTCTTGCATCCTCGCCAGGGTGACCAGAACTGTACACTATACTCAAAGTGTGGTTATACAACTGCAATAAGCTGCCCCTAATCTGAAGCTAAACTCTGTGCTCTGACTGAGGAAGGCCAGCATGCTAAACACCACTTTGTCTGGTTGTGCAGACACTTTTGACAAATTGTGCACTTCTACTGACATAGAACATGACAGCTTCTATTTATTTAAAATATGACTAAGCCAAATAGTAGCTACTAAAAATTTGATTTTCTTCAATTGAACAAACTAGAATACTTAATGGATGAACTTTTTCCTGTTCGCAAAGAACATGAGAAACAGGAGCTGGACCCATCAAGCCTGCTCTGCCATCGATAAGACATCAGCTGATATGGCCATGATAATACGGCCATGATAATTATCTTGGACTCTGCTTCATCTATAGTCTTTTCCCCATAACCCTTAATTCCCCTGAAATACAAAATTCTACCTAATGTATCTTAACAACACACCCAAGATGCTGGAGGAACTGTAAGTTAACTGTATCTTAGTTGTATTTAATGAGGCAGCCTTGACTGCTTCCCTGGGCAGAGAATTCCACCGACTGACTGCTATCTGCGAAAAGCAGTTTCTTTTTATCTCCATCATAAACCTAGACCCTGAGTCTGGAGGTTATGTCCCCTAGTTCTAGTCTCACGCACCAGTGGAAACAACTTACCTGTCTTTATCTTATCTAACCCTTTCATAATTTTATGTTTCTATTACAGCCCCTCTCATTCTCCTGAATTCCAGCAGTGCCCTCCAACAACTATTAGCATCTTACTTTGCACTATGACGACAGTCAATGGAAGGCTTTCTAAACTGTCATTGATTTTAACTTAATAGCTGACCTTTGATACCATGAGGTCAAATGCTGCTGTTGTCAAGTGAGGTTACTCTCAATTCACCTCAAGAATTCAGAGCTCTTATTTTGTCTGTGTTTGAACCAGGGCTATAATGCAGTCTAGAGCATAAGACATAGGAGCAGAATTAGGCTATTCAGCCCATCGAGTCTGCTCTGCCATTCCATCATGGCTGATGGCTGATCCTTGATCCCAGATCCCACTCAACCCCATACACCTGCCTTCTCGCCTTGTCCTTTGATGCTCTGACCGATCAGGAAACTATCAACTTCCATCTTAAATATACCCAGAGACTTGGCCTCCACCGCAGTCTGTGGCAGAGAATTCCACAGATTCACTCCTCTCTGGCTAAAAAAAAACTCCTGTATTCATTAATTAAACGTAGCAGTATGAAATAGAGAAAATGAATATTTTATAACTGAATATTATATTGAGAGCTAAAAGATAAATATAGGTTATTTCCTCAGTGTAATAAGCATTTTTAAAAAGAACTGGGTCAAGCATAAACAAATGGGATTGCTACTATTTTCCCATTAGCAGTAGCACACTATTAGCAAATATTAAATTGAGGTAAATGCCATGTAACTAAAATTTCACCTTCAGAGATCAGAATTGTGTTTTCGCTTAGATACCCAAATGGTTATTACTCCTTGATTAGATATAAGTCACAGATATTTCTGGCTGTCATCAACTACTTTGAAACATGGACTATAATATATCCCTTGTACATTGCAGAAGCAGGTGTTTCATGTGCACTGTTCAAAGGATGAAAAAGATTGTTGACTAATCAAATATGAGTTGGCAAACTAGCATATAAATAGGAATCCTGAATTGTAGCTTATTAGAGGTGTTCATTTGTAGTTCACCATTTGAGTCCTTTTAAAAGAGCACCTCCTGTTCAAATATTTCCGCTAATTCATAAATTTTCACTCTACAGATTGTCACTTATTTGAGACAACAGGTTATATGGACTAAACCTTTTTTTTTAATTTTGAAAGTGTTATCAACTTGAATAACTCAGATATATGTTCAGTACTTTCGGAAGTCTCATGTCTTTTTAGCTCCCCATTAATTCCGAAAGAGTTAAGAGTGTCTTTTTTTCATATGTTTGCACCACGCTGTGTTGTAAATCTGACGAGCATTACATGTTGTACTTTGTTTAGAATGAGTGAATAGTTCTTTTTCCCCTCCATAAAGCAAACAGTTGAAAAGATGGGAAGGTTAAGTATGCAAATCAGGTTCTTTGGTTATAAATCCAATCATAGATAAAGATGGTAGATGATTCAGTGGTAGATTTGAGACTTGAATCTGAGACTGGATGTGGCACACAGGTATGCTATTTGATAGCAAAAATTGATTTCTACTGTTGTTTTAAAAAAAATTGGAACAGCTTTGTTTCTTCTCGAGCATTAAGATAATTTTATAATTGCCGTCTAACGTTGTGGGACATGCCTGTCTAGATTGAACAGGTAGCAATTTTGACAATGAAAAATGCATATGAAACAATTCTACCTTTAAAAGCATTTTTTCTTGATAGGAAATTACCAAAAAGGTGCAATTTACACTGGGCAACTAAGATTTTGCTTCTTGAATACATTTTGGTGTATCTTGTAGATTTTCAGCAGCTTATCATGAAAATCACCATGAAATTTCCCTTTTTTTAAAAAACTCATGCACCTTTTTTTTAATTCACCTATATTTGTTATTTAAATTCATAATTCAAGTCAGTTAAAATGTTGCCCACAATGTAAGCTGAAACGTTTTGTATCTTGTTCTGTTATGCCTGGGTATGCATAGGCAGGGTGGATGCTACATGGTAGGACAGGTTTTAGAAAGGCTATAAATTTCTGTTAAGGATTTCAGTATTTGAGACGGATGCTTCCCAGAATAACTTGGTGCCAAGATTAAGGAAGGCATTTTTGTTAGTCCACAAATCAAACAATAACAGGCAATTCAAAGAAATTATAGTGGGACTGGAGAAAATTGCATGGAAGGCATTCAAGGATGTTGCTGAAAATTGTCTTGGCAACTACAGAGCACCAAACTACATGCAGTAGGTTGACACTATGCTTCAGGCATACAAAACCATGAAGTGCAATATGTCACTAAAGATTCATATTCTGCATTTCCTTTGGAGCTCTTTTCTGCAAATCTTGGCGCTGTCAGTGACAAGCATGGTTTAAGGTTTCACCAGGACATTCCGGTCATGGAGAAATGGTATCAGGGCAACTGAAATCCATCAATACTGGCGGATTACTGTTAGACACTTAAGTGAGAAGCCTCAGGCACCACGAGTACAAATGAAAATCATCAACAAAACATTTTTAGCTTAGTTGAACTACTGCAAAGCGTCAGTGCCATTATTTAATTAAGTGCATTATGTTCAACATAAATTAATTTCCTGTTTTTCCAAATTCCTACGTGATTTCCGTAGTTTGAAATTATATTTGTGTCCAAGTGTTATATCATAAACAAAGAAACTTGAGGGAGCAACACCTTAGAAAAAAAATTGTCCAGTGTTATTAAAATGAGTGACCTGTTTTCAGCCTCCGTATGTGGCTTGAGGAATTGATAATTTTACCCATTTTCTTGTTGACACAGTCCTATGGCTTCCTCACTTAGCTGCAAAGCAAGCTGTGAAATTGTTGACTGGTCCATTTACAACAGAAACAAATTATTTTGCCTACACTAGAGGCTGGTGTGAATCTATATTTGTGAAAGTATTAGGTATTGGTTTCTTTACAAATGTTCGGCGGGAGGAGAAGATGGTGGCGCGATGCAGCTTGCAGCGGCCACTCGGTGGTCATGTCTGTTATTTGTCAAGTAGGGTGCCGTGCACAATCCTGATTTGATGGAGACGGACATGAGAGCACGGAGGAACATCTGGTGAAACTTCTGAAATGCCTGCTTCGCTGCTACTGCTACTGTGTGGTCCAGAATCTCCGGAGGAGAAGGCCCCGAGTCCTCGGCTTTGCTTGTTGCTCGGCAGCCGGGATGGGGTCAAAGCGCTGGGCAGAGGATGGTGCTCGGTGTTGGAGGGCTGGCCGGAGGCTTGAAGTTTTTGGATGGACTCATAGCCCGCTGCGGTGGGGTGCTTCCAATGGTGCTGCATCGGCAGGTTTGCAGCGCTTGGAGGTTCATGGCAGGGAGAGTTTCTCCCTTCTACCATCTGTGTGAGATAATGGAGCTATCAGGACTTTGAGACTTTTTTTTACTATGCCCATGGTCTGCTCTTTATCAAATTATGGTATCATTCTGGAGGAACGTTGTATCATTTTTTTTAATGCATGCATTTCTAAATGACAATAGACAAGGACTGAGTGTCCTCATAATCTAAATATTCAATTCCTTTATTATTTCCGTTTTTGATTAAGGTTTATTAACTTTCTTAAAAATAAAGAAAATAACTTGGAAACAGGATGTCCAAATTTCCTTTCAAAGGTTGAATTTTACTATTTAATTTTGCTATTGATTTCTTGTCATTGGACTATTTCTTAAAAATAAATCTCTGGTTTAAAAAGAATTACAACCATGATGAAAATCTAATATAAAAACAGAGAATAAAGTGGATTCTGGTTAATTGGGCCAGGTATCAACTGGGGCTGCTGCTTATTTGGGACAACTCTTAAAGACAAAACCAAATCAAGAAAATTGCTAGGTTTCTCTTTATTTATATGGGACACTATGCTACTAAATTGGAGCAGGAGATTTGCCGAACAAGTTCAAACTAGCATCTGTCACATGCTCTTGTTTGGCCGTTATACGCAACACCATATCTAGAGCAAACAGTTTTTAAATAGCATCAGTCATGTGTTTGTCTTCAAAAAGCAGTGATTTTTGTGATTGACAGCTGGCAAGAAATAAACAATAAGACAATTCAGAACCGTTTTGCTCACTGTGGTTTCATGCATTCAGGCTTGGAGATGCCAGGAAGGGCTGGAAGTTAAAATGATTTCACTACTTCAAGTTAGGAACTACAAAGAATTTGAAGATATCTACAATTATCTTGAAGGTTACAATGAAAATGAAGATTTGGAGGATGCAGTCATCGATGACATTGTATAAAGGCAGTCTATTATCTGCACTAGGTGTCTATGCTGATACTGTTCATCGCGCACAGTGGATGAATTCCTCCATCAGTAACTATTAGGAACTAATACATTTTTGTAGTACTATTGGTAGTGTTTTAATTTGCTCTGTATTTAATTTAAATATCTAATTTTGTTTACTCAGTTTGTCATTTTATGCCTTTTTTAAAACTATTTCCATGAAACTTCGATTAATTGGGGCTGCCGTTTATTTGGGCCAAAATGTACCAAAATGCGTCTCAGTTAACTGGAATCCACTCTATTAGAAACTCAGGCAACATCTGTAGTGACGGGAACAGAGTTACTGTATTTGGTCGAAGACTCTTAATCTGATCAGGGAAAGAGAGAACACGAGGTTAGTTACAAGCTGCAGAAGTGATGGTGTGGCCAAGATGGTTAGCCATTAAAGGAATGCCTCCAAGAAAGGGTCTTAAGCTGCGATGGTGATAAGCTGTTTACAAGGCCAATTACGATGGCCTTTCTCAGCTCACACAAGAATTCCCACAAAAGTTCCAAGTTTCCTGGCTAGTTCCTGGCTGTCGTCCCAGTGCATTTCAGCGAATGAGCAGAAGTTTGTTGATGTTCTGTGGGATCCACAAGCACATTGATTTCATTAGAGCAGAAAAAAAAAGAATGATTTATATAAATTCCTTTCCTTAAATTTGTGCAATATACCTATTGAAAACATTAAAACAATGTGAGTTTTGAAAGCTGCCAAAACTAATGGCAAAATTGCCAGCTGACAAAGACTTTCAGAGAAGTTTCCTGGCTAGACCTTGTCCTAAAATGGCCACAGCACTCTTGTCTTTTGAATCCCAACCATCACTCATGGCCACCCACACAATTTTAACACCAATTGACCAAGAGTGATTGCCTTCTGTACTTGGCTTGGCTGAAGTAAATTTAGATGCACTTCCACTTCAATGTTTTTGGCAGTAGAACTCAATATTTCGAAATGCCTTGTAGCTGGGCTCTATAGATGGTGTTTTGTGCTGCTCACTACTTTCTTTCAACTTATAGGCTAAGCAATTAGCTTATCCCTATTACCTGGGAAATTTGCATCAGAAACTAATAAACATTTTACTTATTCAGGGTGGTTGACTGTGAAATGAGAACCTTTAAATAACTGCCTATGTGCAACCATAGCTTAAAATATTTACTTGAAGTGTGATACTTTAATAAACAGATCAATATGCTACATGAGAAAACAGGAATAGATTACAACAGTGCATTGATCCATTCATCTTGCTATTGGAATTGATATTTTTCCCCCAAGGTTGTGCTCCAAATGATGCCAGTAAGAGTGCTACTATTAACTGTTTAATATATTGTATTAAAATAATGCTATTGTTGCAGCATGTTATATTAAAAATAAGCATTTTAAAAACTATTCATTTTTAAATGCTAGTGTGCTGGTAAGGCCAGCAATTCTTGTCCCTCCCAATTGCCTTGGAGAAGAAAGTTGGTAGTGAAATGCCTTCTTGAATAGATACAATCCTTGTGTACTCCTAATGCTGTTCAGATAGAATGTTCAAACATCTTTGTCAAGATTGAATGCCTGTTGAACTATATTCTTGTCAAGTTCTTTAAACTGTTAATATTTGACATCACAATTGTGACTTTTTTCTGGGATAATTATCTATTTCTGGAAATGTCCTTACTTTTCTTCTTTCTCTCTGCTAGTGAACGAAATTATTGGAAGAGATATGTCACAGATTCCAACGTCTCGTGCAACAGCAGCACATGTGCAGCCACAGTGTGCCTGCCCTGAAGCTTTGGAAAATGAGATACCTGAAGGAGTTTAATGTCAGCTACAAACAGCATGTATTTAGTTGTCTTGCTGATCTTCGTCAGGTTGATGTCCAACATCAATCCCACCCTCAACCCCAACTTAAAAATTTGCTGTGCTTCCAACATTGTGGCCTTTTATAAACTGGAACAGTTGATCCGTGCATAGTTCTACAAGGGGTGCTGCAGTTCTATACTGAAGTTTAACCATATGGTGTCAGTCCTGCATTGTAATGTTCCATAAATGCTGTCTTCTGTTTCCTGCATTTAACAGCAACATGAATAATAACTCTGAAAAAGCTTAGAGGTGACTTTAATCTACTGTAGCAACACTTTGAGAGTTTGCTCTTCTTAAGTAGGTTAATTCAAATAATGTGTTGTATATGGATATTGTACTACAATTAAGGTAATTTGAATCTGCTGTAGTACCTACCTTAAAATATTACACATGTTTTAAGCTAAAATGGGGTTTAGTGAGGTCTGTGGTTTGGTGTTAATACAAATAGATGGTAAAAGAATTGCTGCAAATAGTGACATCTGCATTTTGTCATTCTGAAGGGTGCTTATTAAGCTTATAGGTTTCTTAACAATGAAAACTTCCAGAGATAAGTAAACCTGCCCAGTGTAGCTAATAATCATGAAACCATCGTGTAAAAATGACTTAACAATTTATTTGTTAATAGGAAGCAAAGCCAAATGTACAATTGCATTTGTTTATAAGCTTAAATTGGTATCTTGTAGATTTAACAGACCATTCCATCATGGAAATATGTGGTCAGGATGGGGAGGGAGGGTGAGGGAAACAACATTCCAAATTGAAGGAGTTTTTGCAACTTTGTAGATGTTCAAAATAGCACAAATACAAGCGCCTTACTAATTTAGCTTTTAGAAGTTGTCAGAAATAGAATTAATGCCTTTTGTAACAGATGTATGAAATAAATAATTTTTACTATGCCACAATTTAAGTTGAAGCCATCAAATACAAGTTAAAAGACAAAAGTTTGCAGAGGATTTTAAGTGCTTTTGAAGTGCTTTGGTCATTTGCAAAAACCCATGTGACTCACGAATGTCCACTGGCTAACTTCATCTGGCAAGTCCCATGAAAAAGCAGTCGTATTAGCTGTATATGCAATATGGAACTGTGGGGGAAAATAGTACTTTGTTCACTTAATAGCACTGGTAATCTGTTTTTATATATAATTAGGATTGTTTAGATCAGATATCAGATATTCTGGATTACATTTTAAGTAATTATAGATGGAGTTATAATTCATGACTTTTGTCTTTGGTAAAGTGGAAATAAAGTTGAGAAACAATTGGCATAAATTTTAGGTTGTAACAGTGATAAAACTATCAGCATTCTCTGGCTTAGCACCATAAAACGGACAGCAAATTAATTTTCCTTGCATGTGCAGTGTAATGTAGAAACAACGTTGCTGTCACTGATTGAGTGCCCTGCAGGTTGTATTTCACAGCCTTTACCACTAGACTTGAGGAAAATTAGTCAAAATAACAGAATGGTATTTAAGCTATTTTCAAGTGAACTGAATAATATGCTGAAAATATTTTGCTTTAAGGTCAAAATTAGTTTTTAATGATTAAGATAACGATGGCTTAACAAACTTTCTGGCCCAAAAACTGAATCTCTCAAATAAATATTTCAAAATATTAGTGGATTTTAAAATATTTATTTTTTAAGATGTTTATTTATATTTTAGCTTCTATCATAATCATTTGTGTAAGCTCCAATCTCTATTTTTCCAACAGAAATGTTTAAAATGTTTGCTAAAAATTGTAAAATTGTGTCTTTTCCTTTCTGGTTTGCTGCCTAAGAAAAAGTTTCAATATGATTAGCTAGTCAACCAGCTTGATGTAATTAATTACGGCTGCCAGATCATGTTGAACTGATGCCTTACAGCAATACCCATCAGAAAAGGAAAGAATCCCACCTACCCCAAAAAACCACTGGATTATTTTGTGGACAGTTTTTTTTTGAGATCAATAGCAAGTGCCATTACTTCACCACTAAGTACAAAATCTGGGCCCAGTTTTTCTTCTCAGAGAAGTTGTGCAGCATTCAAAGGACTAGCATGTGGAATAGTTGAAGTCCTGTTTGTTCAGCTCCATAGCAAACTGAATCATCACCACATTAAAAACAATGCAGTAGTCACTTGTGTAGAATACCAGTCTTAGAAAACATTTTTTAAAATTAAAATGCAAATAAAGCAACTCCTCTATTGGTCTATTCTGTATTTGTTCTTTTTATAAAATGCACACTGAAGGGCTGTTTTATAAAATAATACAAATACAGTTTAAAGAATGAGACATGAAATGATGTAATGCAGAAAATGAAACAAAAGTTGCTGTTATTCTTGTCAGGATAATAAATTTATTTTTTAGGCTTGGAATGCTAAGAAAATCATGTTCAATGCAAAGCAAAAAATTGACACTGCATGAGGAATATTAAAAAAACACAAGTGTTTAATTTTACTCACCTTCTTAAAAAAAATTGAAGGGCAATTTTGATTACTGTGGGACTCAAAAAGTCCTATTTGTAATTAATAGGGAGTTATTTGTTTTGAGTTTTTACATGTTGGGTGTTGATCTTCTAACTGCCAAATTGCAATTTCACATGTGGAAAAAATAATGAATTAGTTAATGAAGCAGGATTATATTTTGATGACCCTGCTCTCAGTTATAGGAAGCTCTGACCTGAGTATCTTTTCTTGCACAATAGTGAAATGTTCCGTTGTTTTCCTGTCCCGATGCTGAACCATTATGATAAACATCAAGCTTGGTTTAGTTCACATTATATCTAGCACTTATTGCAAAAAGTAATCAATGATGACTTGTACTGCTTTCCTGCCTTAGCTTTTGACCTTGAATATCATAGCATGTGGAGTTTGCAATGATTGGCATACCATGTGAGTTGTCCTTGCAAATTCTCTTAAGTGACTTGTGAAGCTGTACTATACTAGTGTACAGAAGCTCGTAAACTCCCCAGAAAATCCTATGCACTGAACCTCCCGTTGCCTTCAAAATTACCTTGGCGCCTGAAGACGTAGAAATTCTAGAACTGCTTTTTTAAAAAAATCTATAGCTGTGGTCATCCACTTCTATATAACTGCTTTGTCAAGGATTACATACAAAGGTCTTAATAAAATGGCATTTTGTTGGCTCTTTCTTTAATAAGTATGTAGAAAGCAACAACTTTGTGAATCTTGTTTTTGTTTTAATTGATTGTCATAAAAGCACAGACTTTAGGCTATGCAAATTCAGCTTTGTTAACAGCACAGTGGAGTTTTGGCCTGCTGGTATTTACAAAAGATAAGCTGAAATATATGGTACCCTCTGCGCTGACTGGATGTGTTATTTAAAAAAAACACTCGTAGAACTTTTGGAAAGCTGTAGGGAAAGCCTTAACACTTTATTCAAATGCTACAGAAATCTGTAAGTTTCAAACAACTTTGGTTGTATTTTAGTAAAATAAACTACATTAAGGGTACTGGATTATAATTGTGTTAGTTATAAAAAGGATGGAATTGGGATTGTATAATTTGGAACTGAAACTGGCTTCAGTGCAATTATGTTCATCCTTTGGAAAACATTACTGTGTCAATGGAACTGCCATCCTTTTTTTAACCAAAGAATAAAACTTTCACTTGCTGGTGTGAACACTTGCTTTAAAACTCTATTTTTGATACTCAAAACAGATGTCATTCCTAATGGTCGATTATTCAACAATTGTATGTTTTGTAGAAGGAGCAAAACTACTACAGGCTACGTCAGCTATTTTGCAGATGTTTACAGAGCCTTGTAATTTCATGTACATTTTGTATTTTTAAATTTTGTAAGGAATTTTAAGATTGCTGTGCTGTTGAGAGACGTACAAATGAAGGAACTTACATCTAGGCTCTTAAATCATAGTGTTTAAATAAAATGTAAGATGTGTAACATTGAGTGCTTTTATCAGTTACTTGAAGTTACAGGCAGAAGGTTTTAATGTTCTTTTTTAAATGGTTATTTCACATAAAAATATACAGATTTGACAAGAATACAGCAAACTCCATCCTAATTAACAATCAAAGGCTATGATGTCAAACCATGTAGTGTATGGTGGATGATGGTGTTCCCTGCTTTTCTCTTGAAGAAGTTGTACCTTAATAAATGAATGGAATACACAGTGCAATTCAAGAGGCAGCTCTTAGGCCACGGGGAAGAGGCAACTACAAAGAACCCTGGTGAATAATTTGCTGTGGCAAACAGGTAGGAGACACATCTGTAGCAATCAGAAACTACGAAGGTACTGCTTTTACTCCGATCTACTTCTGACTACAAGTTACTGCTGCTTAGTTCATATTGTTTCTGGTTAGACATGTAGTTTACTAGGAAAAAGAGCTGGGGAAGAAACCACTTGGAGTGGTCTGTGACATACAGAATTAGCTAAAAAATCTTCTTGTTCCTCCAAGAATCTTTGTTCTTCCGACACCCATTCCACACGCAATTGCTCCTTCCTATACTAAATCCTGTCCTTCATGAAACTGCAATTTCCCCCCTTTTCCACCTGTATTCCATCCCCTCAAACTTATTTGCACAACTCCCAAATCCAGTCAACTTGTGAAGACCTTTCCAATTATCATCATGGGAACATCAGAAGAAACTCTTTTTGCAGGCTTCCTTATGAGTGGTGATTGATAAGTTTGTTGCATAAGGTAGAGGGAGATGAATTATTAACTTCAAGCTTTCTGCGTTATCACTCAGAGTTAAACTGCACATGCATGTAACAAGAGCGTCTTGGACCTCCAGATGCTCCACAACAGGGATGATTGATAAGTTTGTGGCCTAAGGTAGAAGGAGATGAGTTATACAGCTCTCCTTACATGCATGTGCAGTTCAACTCTTTGAGTGAAAATGCAGAAAGTTTGAAGTTAATAATTCATCTCCTTCTACCTTAGGCCACAAACTTATCAATCACCACTGCTGGAGGTCCAAGACGCCGACCTCTACAAAGAAGGGATCTGTATGTTCCACAACTGCTGGACTAAGTGTGTAAATGTAGGAAAAATAAATGTGCTAGGTTTTCTAAAATTGACTCTTTCTACCTTAAGCCACAAACTTATCAATCACCCCTCGTACAACACCTATTATTCTGTGCTGCACGACACAAACCTCAAGAATAAAATACTATGGTGTGTGAACAATGCACAAAATTAATGCGAGCACCTAGATTATTTCTCCCTTTCTCCAACTTTGGCTGATAGAAATTATTTAAAATTTAATAAATATTCTTAACAATCTCAAGGGAAAGATTATCCTTAAAGCAATCGATTATAAAATATTGCTAATGCTGTTACAACTGTTCTCCACCTCAAACCAGTGTTTTACTGCTTTGTTGAAATGAAAAAGAATGTAACTGCTGCTGGATATCTGAATGAAAAATGGGAACTTCTAGGAAAACTTAGCAGATGAGGCTGCATCCATGAAAGTCACAATGTTTGGAATCTGTGACAGAGGAACTGAGAGATACAAAGTACAGCTAAGGCTAGAGACCTAAGAGAAGAGAATTCTAGGGATATCTAGGAGGTTAGGCTGCATTTATGAAGAGAGAAGACAAGTTAACGTTTTAGCTTGACAATTTTATATCACAACTAGCCAATCATTATAGTCATAGTCATACTTTATTGATCCCGGGGGAAATTGGTTTTTGTTACAGTTGCACCATCAATAATAAATAGTAATAAAACCATAAATAGTTAAATAGTAATATGTAAATTATGCCAGTAAATTATGAAATAAGTCCAGGACTTATTGGCTCAGGGTGTCTGACCCTCCAAGGGAGGAGTTGTAAAGTTTGATGGCCACAGGCAGGAATGACTTCCTATGATGCTCTGTGTTGCATCTCGGTGGAATGAATCTCTGGCTGAATGTACTCCCGTGCCCAACCAGTACATTATGTAGTGGATGGGAGATATTGTCTAAGATGGCATGCAACTTGGACAGCATCCTCTTTTCAGACACCACCATCAGAGAGTCCAGTTCCATCCCCACAACATCACTGGCCTTACGAATGAGTTTGTTGATTCTGTTGGTGTCTGCTACCCTCAGCCTGCTGCCCCAGCACACAACAGCAAACATGATAGCACTGGCCACCACAGACTCATAGAGCATCCTCAGCATCATCCGGCAGATGTTAAAGGACCTCAGTCTCCTCAGGAAATAGAGACGGCTCTGAACCTTCTTGTAGACAGCCTCAGTGTTCTTTGACCAGTCCAGTTTATTGTCAATTCGTATCCCCAGGTATTTGTAATCCTCCACCATGTCCACCCTGACCCCCTGGATGGAAACAGGGGTCACTGGTACCTTAGCTCTCCTCAGGTCTACCACCAGCTCCTTGGTCTTTTCAACATCAAGCTGCAGATAATTCTCACACCATGTGACAAAGTTTCCTACCGTAGCCCTGTACTCAGCCCTATCTCCTTTGCTGGTGCATCCAACTATGGCAGAATCATTAGAAAACTTCTGAAGATGACAAGACTCTGTGCAGTAGTTGAAGTCTGAGGTGTAAATGGTGAAGAGAAAGGGAGACAAGACAGTCCCCTTTGGAGCCCCAGTGCTGCTGATCACTCTGTTGGACACAATGTTGCAAGCACACGTACTGTGGTCTGCCAGTCAGGTAATCAAGAATCCATGACACCAGGAAAGCATCCACCTGCATCGCTGTCAGCTTCTCCCCCCAGAAGAGCAGCAGGGATGGTCTTGAATGCACTGGAAAAGTCAAAAAAACATGACCCTCACAGTGCTCACTGGCTTGTCCAGGTGGGCGTAGACACGGTTCAGCAGGTAGATGATGGCATCCTCAACTCCTAGTCGGGGCTGGTAGGCGAACTGGAGGGGATCTGAGTGTGGCCTGACCATAGACCGGAGCAGCTCCAGAACAAGTCTCTCCAGGGTCTTCATGATGTGGGAGGTCAATGCCACCGGTCTGTAGGCTTATAGAACAACTCTTAACTATGAACATTGCCTTCAGGACTCAATATTAAATTCAATATTTTTAGAATACAGCCCTTTCCCATTTGTGTCAGAACTGACCAGTCCCATGAAAGGTCATTAATCTAACGTTAACTTTTTAATTTTCTCTGAAGTTAATGCCTGATCTCTAGGATGTTTCAAGTTTTCTCTTATTTCAGATTTCTTGTTACTGCAGAGTGCTGTATCTCACAGCTCTAGCATTTTATCCTCCTTCCCTCATCTCCTCCAGCCAGATCAACTGCAATTATCAAGCCTTCGAACTCTCAGCTACCACAGCAAAAGATATTTTTGAAATTATATTTCTAAAGCGTGAACCTTAGAATTGGAATTGGTTTATTATTGTCACGTACTAAAGTACAGTGAAAAGTTTGCCTGACATGCTGTTCACACAGATCAAATCATTGCACAGTGCATTGAGGTAGTGCAAGGTAATATATCCAACATGTATCACTGGGTTTCACCCCTGTCTAATAGCCCCACTTACCTTCCACAGTAGAATTTATAAACAGAATTTCACATGAATAAAAATGTGTTTACAATTAATTCATTTTAAGGGAGACTTCCTTAGCTGTTCTGGGGGTAAGGTGCTGCCCTGTGACCTGAGGGAATGTCGTTGTATTAACAAATTATTCATCCATTACAGAGAATGTGACAGTTAAAAATCTAGAAAAGTGGATATTTCCATGTTATCTAAATCACTCCACTTAATAGTCATGGTGAATGAAGTCCAAAGACAACAATGGTGTAAGAATATAAACACAATTGAACTTGCCCAAACAAGTAGATTCCTGAAACAAAATAGCTGTACTACAAATGGATTTTATTATTAAAATTTATTAGTAAGTTGTGCATATAGTGTACCAATATACACAGATTATAAAGTTTTGCTGCCGATTTGAGAACAGTGGAGTGTGTAGTTACTAATGACAGATATACAGTAATGAAGAAATTATTACAGTATTTCATAATGTGCTCCAGAGCATCCATATCACCAGTTTCTCAGTTTGTTGTGATTTTCAAGAACTGAAATGGAATCTAAGACCATAGCACTAAACAAATTAAATAGCAGTTTGACCCTGCTCATCTATATTATGCTCCAAGTCACAAAATACTGTATAACAAAATAAGGTTGCTTAACCATCTAAATTGTATGAGATCGTGCATACTGTGGAATGATTGTTGGAGTCAGAAGGGGTGGTTTGAGTATCTCAGAAACTGCTGATCTCCTGGGATTTTCATGCACAACAGTCTCCAGAGTTTACAGAAAGATGTGAGAAACCAAACTAACTGTGATTGGCAATTCTGTGGGCAAAAATACCTTGTTAATGAGAGAGGTCAGAGAGAATGGCTAGACTGTTTCAAGCTGACTGGAAGGTGACAGTAACTCAAATAACTATGCATTACAACAGAAGAGCACCTCTGGATGCACAAGACTTCAAACCTTGAAGTGGATAGATTACAGCAGTAGAAAACTGAACGTACACTTTGTACCCACTTTAGGTACAGGAAGTACCTAATAGTATGGTCACAGAGCATCAGTTTAAGAATATTAAGTGAAAAAGAGAAATTAGAAAGAGAATAGGGTCCCTTGAAGAAAGGAGAGAGATTTAATAGGAATCCAAAGGACAACTTTTGTCTCTCAGAGGTTAAAATATGGAATGCACTGCCAGAGGAGATGGTTGAGGCAGGTACATAGATAAAAGATAAATTGGTAAATTAGTTTTTCATAATTGTCACGTTTACCAAGGTACAGTGAAAAACTTGCCTTGCATAGCATCCATACAGAGGAATTCATTATAACAGTGTATTGAGGTAGTACAAAGTAAAGTGTTAACAGTGTGCAGAAGAGTGCAGGTAGCCATTAAGGTGCAAGGCCACAACAAAGTAGATTGCGAAGTCGAGAATCCATCATGTTGTACTAGGGAACATTCAGTAATCTTGAATAGCAGGATAGAAGCTGTCATTGAGCCTGGTGGTACGTGCTTTGTGGCTTTTATATCTTCTACCAATGTAGAGCGATATGTGCCAAATGTAGACAAAGTGGAACTAGCTTAGATGGAATTCTTGTGGTCACCATAGAGCAGTTTGGCTGAAGGCCGTGTTTATTTGCTGTATGGTTCTGTTACTCCAAGTACATGCAAAATGCTGGCAACTATCCAAATTCTAACTTAAAAGAACTATTCTGTAAATTGTACTGTATGCATTCTACACTTTAGCTAATTGACCTTCAGTGTTGAGGTAATAGAGATGCCACATAAATACAACTTTTCAAATTCTTTCTTTTCTACAGAACAGGATTCTGTAAAGTATAGATCCCATGATCTGCAGAATAGTAGGAACCAAGTCATTTAAGATTATACCTGTGTGAATCCCCACATCATCTGGTGATCCTGTGAACTGTGTCTCAGAAGCTGGTGTCATAACATCCTTCAAAAGGGTGACCCTTCACAAGGCATTGGGCCCCAATAGTGTACTTTGGCCCGCAACTGAAAATCTGTGCTAACTAACTACCTGGAGTGTTTAAGGACTTCAAACCTCTCACTGCTGCAGTCAGAAGTTCCCATCTATTTCAAAAAGGGTATCAATCATACCAGTGACCAACTAAGAAGGTCGTTAGGAAGGAAAAGATGAATTATGAAAGGAAGCTGGCGACTAATATCAAAGAAGATACTATAAGCTTTTTTAAGTATATAAAGGGTAAAAAAGAGTTGAGGGTAGATATAGGACCAATAGAAAATGACACTGGAGATATTGTAATGAGAGACGCAGAGATGGCAGAGGAACTGAATGCCTATTTTGCATCAGTCTCCAGAGTGGAAGAATCTGCAGTATACCGGACATTCAAAAGTGTCAGGGAAGTGAAGTATGTGCAGTGAAAATTATTACTGAGAAGGTGCTCAGGAAGCTTAATAATCTGAGGGTGGATAAATCTCCTGGACCTAATGGAATGCACTCTTGGGTTCTGAAGGAAGTAGCTGCAGAGATTGCAGAGAAAGGAAAATCCTGCCTGACTAACCTACTGCAATTTTTTGAGGAAATTACGAGCAGGGTAGACAAAGGAGATGCAGTAGATGTGCTGTACTTGGATTTTCAGAAGACCTTTGATAAGGTGCCACACATGAGGCTGCTTAGCAAGATAAGAGCCCATGCAATTACAGGGGAGTTACTAGCATGGGTGGAGCATTGGCTGATTGGCAGAAAATAGTGAGTGGGAATAAAGGGATCCTAATCCGGCTGGCTGCCGGTTACCAGTGGAGGTCCACAGGGATTGGTGTTGGGACTGCTACTTTTTGCGATATATGTAATGATTTGGACTATGGGATTAGTGGATTTGTGGCTACATTTGCCAATGATACAAAGATAGGTGGAGGACCGGCTAGCGTTGAGTAAACAGAGAGCCTGTGGAGAAACCTAGATAGTTGAGGGGAATGGGCAAAGGAGTAGCAAATGAAATACAATGTTGGAAAGTGTACGGTCATGCACTTTGGTGGAAGAAATAAATGGGCAGACTATTATTTAGATGGGGAGAGAATTCAAAATACAGAGATGCAAAGGGACTTAAGAGTCCTTGTGCAGGATACCCTGAAGGTTAAGCTCTAGATTGAGTCAGTGGTGAAGAAGGCAAATGCAATGTTAGCATTTATTTCTCAAGGTATAGAATGTAAGAGCAGGGATGTGATGTTGAGGCTCTATAAGGCACTCATGAGACCACACGGAGTATTGTGTGCAGTTTTGGGCTCCTTATTTTAGAAAGGAGATGCTGACATTGGAGAGGGTTCAGAGAAGGTTCACGAGATTGATTCCAGGAATGAAAGTGTTACCGTATGAGGAACGTCTGGCGGCTCTTGGGCTGGAGTTCAGGAGAATGGGGGGGGAGGTGCGGGATCTCATAGAAACATTCCGAATGTTAAAAGGCCTGAACAGATTAGATATGGCAAAGTTATTTCCCATGGTAGGAGAGTCTAGGATAAGAGGGCACGACTTCAGAATTGAAGGATGTCCATTTGGAAGAGAAGCGGAGAAATTACTTTAGTCAGAGGGTGGTAAATCTGTGGAATTTGTTGCCATGAGCAGCTGTGGAGGCCAAGTCATTGGGTGCATTTAAGGCAGAGATAGATAGGTTCTTGATTAGCCAGGGCATCAAAGGGTATAGGGAGAAGGCAGGGGAGTGGGGATGACTGGTAGAATTGAATGGCAGAGCAGACTCGGGCAGAATGGCCTACTTCTGCTCCTATATCTTATGGTCTTTTAAGAGATGGGTGAATTGTGTGAACATCTTTTGCCTGGTAGCACCCATATCTACTATGAAGTGTTTTGAGAGGTTGGTCATAGGCAGAGTTTAACTCCCTCAATGCAAGGAATTAGTCTTGCTGCAATTTGCTTACCACCACAAGCCTACAAAAGATTCAGTCTCACTAGCTCTCTACATGGCCTTGAACCACCTGGACAATAGCAAAACAGACTGTGCTTCATCAATTGCAGTTAGAAATTCAAAACCATCATCCCCTCAGTACTAATCAACATGCTGCAAAACTGGGCCTCTGTAGTTCCCTCTGCAACTGGATCCTTGTCTTCCTTAACAGGAGACCACAGTCAGTGCAGACTGGTAATTACATCTCCTCACTAACAATTAACACAGGTGTACCTCACGGATGTATGCTTAGCCCACTGCATTACTCTCTACACTCATGACAGTGTGGCTAGGCACAGTTCAAACACCATCTATGAATTTGTAGATGGCACCACTGTTGGTAATATCTCACATGGCTATAAGGAAATACTTCAGCTGGCAGAGTGGTGTCACAGCATCTGCGCACTCAACATCAGCAAAGCCAAGGAATTGACTGTGGACCAGGAAAGGGAAGTCAGGAAGTCAAGCCAGTCTTCACTGAAGGATTAGCAGTGGAAAGGGTGAGCAGCTTCAAGTTACCGGGTGTCAACATCTCAGAAGAAGACATGCTAGCAGCTCTACTTCATTAGGAGTTAGGGGAGATTTGGTATGTCAATAAAGACTCTAGAAGTTTCTACGGACATATGGTGGAGAGGATTCTGACAGGTTGCACCACAGCCTGATGTGGTGGCTCCAGTGTACAGGATCACAAGAGGCTGCAAAGGGTTATAGACTCAACCAGTTCCATCATGGGCACAATCCCTTCCTGCCATCGAGGACATCTTAAAGAGGCAGTGATGCAAGAAAGCAGTATCCATCATTAAAAACCATCATCATTTCCAAACATGCCCTCTACAAGTTACCACCACCTGCAGGATCCTGAAGATTCACATTCAAAATTTTAGGAACACCTTCTTCCCCTTTACCTTCCTATTACTGAACAGTTCATGAACACTGGCTCATTATTCATATTTTGAACTTTATTTTTGTAACATGGTTATTTTTTATGTCATGCATTATATTGCCACAATACAACTAATTTTATGACATATGTCAGTGATAATAAACCTATTTTCTGATTCAAATATTGATAACTCTACCATGCAATTTTAGCCAAATAAGAAATTAGAGTAACCACATGTCTCCGAGATACTTCTACAGTACCAGGAGCACCAACCAACTTCAACAAAATTTACGGCAATTATCATTCGGTTACTTTGGGAAGCTGAAAAGTCTGAAGGTAGATAAGTCACTTGGACCAGATAGACTACTCAGCAGGATTTGGAAGGAGGTAGCTGAAGAGATTGTGGAGGCATTAGAAATGATCCTTCAAGAATCACTAGATTTTGGAATATTTCCAGATGATGGAAAATAGCAAATGTCACTTGTCAGTTTAAGAAAGTAAATTATCAGCCGGTTAGCATGATTTCAGTGGTTGGAAAGGTGTTGGAATTTATCTTTATGGATGAGGTTTCGTGGTGCTTGGAAGCACATGACAAAATAGGCATGGTTTCCTTAAGGTGAAATCTTGCTTGACAAATCTGTTGAAATTTGTTGAGGAAATAACAGGCAGGATGGAAAAAGGAGTGTCAGTAGATGTTGTTTACTTGGATTTTCAGAAGGCCTTTTACAAGGTGCCACACACGAGGCTGCTTAACAAGATTAGAGCCTGTGATAGTGCAGGAAAGATGCTAACATGGGTAGAAGATTGGCTGACTGGCAGGAAGCAAAGAGTGGGAATAAGGGGGGCCTTTCCTGTCTGGCTGTTGGTGGCCACTGATGTGCTGCGGGGGTCAGTGTTGGGACCACTTCTTTTCACGCTGGGACCGATGCAAGCAAGTTTTCCATCAGAAGTTTCAATGAACAAACAGAAGTACCCATTTAAATACTGCAAAATGAATTGAAGTGTGCATTAACCTGAAGATTTAACTAATAATTGTTTTCATTAGGAAACAAATAATGCCATATGACTTGTATGAAATCACCTGAACTTCTGTGAACTTTTTTTGTATATAGGTTTTAGTGCATAATCCCTGAAGTTGAGATACAGTACTGTGCAAAAGTCTTAGGCATGTGTTTTAAAAAAAAGTTCTGTAAAATGAAGATGCTTTGAAAAATAATGAAATGAGAAGTTTCAAAATATCAAAAAAATTACTCTAAAGAGCAGTAAACAGTTTAAAAAAAAACTTAAATTAATATTTGGTGTGACTGCCCTTTGCCTTTAAAACTGCATCAATTCTCTTAGGTGCATTGTTGGTTGTTCCGAAAAGTAGGTTGTTCCAAGCATCTTGGACAACTTACCAGAATTCTTCTGCAGACTTTGGCGGTCTCACTTTCTTCTATCTCTCCAGGTTATCCCAGATAGCCTTGATGATGTTGCAGTCAGGTCTCTGTGGAGGCCATACCATCTGATGCAGAACCTCTTGTTCTTATCGCTGAAGATATTTTTTATGACCTTGGCTGTATGTTTGGGGTCTTTGTCCTACTGCAGAATGAAGATCTGATGCCTCCTTGATGGTATTGCGTGATGAATGAAAACCTGTACTCCATTGAAGATTCTACTAGTTCTGATCAGATCACCAACTCCATTTGCAGAAATGCAACCCCAAGCCTGCAGGGAACCTCTGCCACTCTTCACTGATGGCTGCAGACACTCAACCGTGTAACACTCTCCAACTCTTCTATGGACAAACTGACTCCTGTTTGAGCCAAAATTTTCAGAGCACTTGCTGCCATTGTTCAGCATCCCAATCCTGGTGTTTTGTGCATAGGTGAGTCTCTTGGCCACTTCAGTAGAATGGCTTTTTGGCAGCAACTCTTCCTTGAAGACCACCTCTGCCAAGACTTTGCCGGACAGTAGAGTGCATACTTGCATTCCAGTGGTTTGTGTGAGTTCAGAGCTGATAGCAGTGCTGAACTACTTAGAAGGGACATCAGTTTGATGTATGTCACATTTGCTGCACTCAGTTTCCATGGCTGACCGCTGTTTCTGGTCATCAACCTTGGTCATTTCTTTGTGTTTCTTCAGAAAAACGTGGTCAGCACACTTTGGAACTCCCGTCTGCCACAAAACTTCTGCTTTGGAGAGACTTTGCTGATGCATGATGACCAGCTTGTGTCTTTTTACAATGCTCACTCTTGCCATGGTATAAAAAACTGATGGTTTGAAGATTGAACTGTCATATCTTCCACACCCTCACCTTTTAGTTTGGTTGTCCATCACCCAGTTTGATTCCCCTACACTCATATCTGTTTTGGTTAATCAGTTTAGTTCAGTCAACTCATTATGTCATTGATCATTAGCACCTGTTTGTTATCTTCGCTTAATCATGTTTGGATATATATACCTACAAGGTAATTAACATTCTATTTGAAAAGTGATCTATTACTTAGTTTATTACTTTCTATAATGAAATACAAGAAGTTCTCTGCAATGTTTAATTAGTTTGGAAAATTAATGTTTGGAAATGCAAATTTGCTCTTTTCTACTGACACATTAAAAATAAACATCTAAAATCAAATGTATGTATAAAAAAAAAGCTAGGGTGCCTAAGACTTTTGCACAGTACTCTAGATACAATTGAATAGAAAAGGGTGTAGAAGTAAAGCTGAATTTTCTTATAAACACAAGACTGCGCAGATTTTTTGCATGATTATTTTATTGATCTCTTGTATGTGTTATATGTGCCTTGTGCTGTGTGTGACTGTTGGTAATGTGTTTTACATCTTGGCCCCAGAGTAACGCTCTTTTGTTTGGCTGTATTCAAGCGTATTCATGTATGGTTGAATGACAATTAAACTTGAATTGAGATTCTGGAAATCCAGAGCAACACACACAACATGGTGGAAGAACTTAACACCATTGCTTATTCCCCTCTGTAGATGCTGCCTGACCTGCTGAATTTGGTTATGATTGAGCTGCTGGCAAACCACAGACCTATTTTTTTCTCAGTGTGCTGTTCTTCACTACATTTGGAAGGTAGCCTAAGCTCTACACAAGACTATATTTCATCCATTTTTCCTTCAGAATATGGAGAATAACCATGACAATTTGGGGGTATTAGAGATTTTCCTTATGTGCATCTGTTGTACACTTTACTCATAGTTATATTCCTCATCGTGACCTTCCTCCCAATAGCACCTAGCTGGATTCTTGGAGAGGTTCCATGATCCTTCAACTTAAAAACGTACCTTCTGCATTTACTCGCTATCAACAGCCTATCCAGGTACCTCTGACCCCTTTGGAGCACTGTTTCTTCTCCTGTCAGTCACCCTCAAAGCAGCTGGAAGAATAATACTTGTTTTAATAAATCCTTTTAAGAGCTGACTGCTGAGGTAGCAAAATCTTGTCACAGACCACTAGAGTACTCAGCTCTCAAGCTGTTACAGAGAAACCTGACATCATTGTTTCAAGAACCTAGTAAATAAGAGATCATCATATTTTTTGGATTTCTAAACATTATTAGTCTGGTAGACAATGCTAACATCTCACCTACCAGAGAAAGGCTATGAGCAGCCAATTCTAATGAAGGAGGTGGAGGTTCATCAACTAGAAGGTAATTGAAGATTTGTCAAGGATGAACACATGGATTATGCACCATGTTAGTATGTTAAGCTTTAATTCCTTCTTTACTTCAAATCATTTGTTGATAATGCTTTTTTGTAAGTAACATTTTAATGGTCAGATTAATGAATGAACAGAAGACATCACTGGCAGCAATGTGCACCCTGCTCTTGCATTACCTCTGTTCATGCAAACAATGCCGAACTGATTATTCAAGGCTCCTTCCAATCTAATCACACATTAAAGAACATTATCCTTGGCAATGGCCATGGGATTTCCTGTTGGCAGGTGCCAATAATTACAGCACTCATGGAACCTTAGTGTTAGGACTGTCTAAGTTTGTCTCCAAGCAAGTAGTCAGTAGGCTTGGAGCCATCAAGATGTCAGAGAAGGTGTTTTGTGCCTGCAGCATAAAGGGACAGCAGATGCCCAGGAGATGTGCAAAACTACAGAATTATAGCTCTATTGACACATGCCAATTTCACATTGGTATCTTGGAAGTTTATGTAGTTCACTAGCACTCCTGGGGTTATCCAGAGGAGACATGACTACTATGTGTGCAGACAGAGACTATGCACCTACAGACAAGTAGCAAGTATCATAAACACAAGCAGCTGCTCATCCTCATTGGCCACATTGGTAAAAAAGCTGACAAGGTCAGTTGCCCGTTGTATTTTGAGTGGCTGAAAGGTGTCCGGCAAGTGCCTCTGGCAGAAACTTGGAAGGGTTCCTGAGGCAAAGTGGCCAAGTTTAAAGCAACTTCGATGTTTCTGTGGAGTCTGGATGCCCGTTCCAGGTATGGGAGCTGATGTGCTAACCAGAGTCTGGTGGATACAGATGTAAAGGAAATTCCTCCTCTGACAGTATTCTCCATATGGCCAGTGTAGTTTTCTCTAAACTCATCTCTCTGCTATCCCCTCTCTAATGCAACCAGAGGAATGCAGCTGGCCGCTGTTCCTCTGGGTTTTGCTATTGTCTACAGTTCCCTGGAGACCACACTATCAGTGTATTAGCAGAATCCATGGTTACATGATGGTGCAGTTAAAAGGCTTGTGTCTTCAGTGTCTCAAAATGAAGAGCACTTTTCACAAAAGTTAGCTTAACCTTTCTTCAATGTTTGCCATCACTATTTCTGTGTGTGGAGTGGAGAAGCTGCCACCCGAATAGAACTGCAGAATTAATTGCCAAATTTATCTTAACCCTCGTCCTTGACCACTGCACTCTTGATTTCACTGGTGAGTTCCAAGAAGCTCAGGAAATCACTGCTGACTCAGCCAAAAACTGCGGTCAAAATTGCTCTCAATGAGCAATTATTCAAATCATCAATCTGCTCTCATTCGGTTCTTTCTCATTGGGTTCTTTCCCATTCAAACATGTTCAAAAAAATGGAAATCGATGTTGAGTTACTGATGCAGCACACATTTTAATGCATTTCATCCTCTAGACTACACGTGCACACAGAAGGTAGGATTCCCCTTCAGACTGAGTATTTTAAGAATGACAAAACTTAATAATGCTAAATGTGAAAACATATATATCTTTTATTTTTGTATAACAATTAAGAGGCTGACTGTCAGTGGATGAGAGGAAACAGTTTGCTGGAAGTAACAGCTGCAGAGGGAACCTGAGGCCTTTGCACACTGGTGAAGTTCCAGAGCGGGAACTTTACTCGAGTTCCTCTCTGAGGCCTTATTGGAGAATATAAAGTCTGTAATGGAAAAATGCAGATTAACATTAACATGGAGCAGAATGTTGAGGTTGAATGAGGCAAGAACATGAAGGAATTTGAAGCCAAAGAACATGACATTTACAGGGGAAGAGGAACTAATGGGGTTTGCAGGTCAACACCACAGTTACCAAAATTAGGTAAGATATTAAGTACATTATTTGAGATGGGTGAGAAATAGTGGGGGACAGAAACCTGTAAGGAATGGGAAAACTGAATCTGAGAACAGAAATGAAATGTATCTGCATAGGAATGAATGCTGCAAAGAGATATGTGAGGCTGTCGTAAGTGTGGAAGTTGCAGCAATCCACTTAAATACATTCCCAATATGCTTTAAGCTTGAATTTAATGGTCATTCTGAGCTTCCAGTAAATCAAAATTTTAATCTACAGTGTAAGCAGCATTATATCAAGCATCTTCACTCACACAGGAGGCACAGTAGCGTAATAGTTAGGGCCACACTTTACAGCCCCAGCCGCATGATTGGAGTTTGATTCCCGCTGCTGGCTGTTTTCCCAGTGACCATGTGGGTTTTGGTTTCACCCCACTTTTCAAAAAGATGTAGACATAGACATACAGTTAGAATTGGTGAGCTGTGGGTATGCTGTGTTGGCAACACTTGTGGATTGCTCAGCACAACCCTCTCTGATTAATTTAATGCATACGGCACATTTCACTTTATGTTTCAATGTACGCGTGACAAGTAAAGCTAATCTTTATCTTATCAGTCAATGCCTCTCACAAAAGTAATAACATTAATACATAATAATATGAGGAAATCCAAGTTAAGCTGCTGATCACGAGCAACCAAAGTGCCTCTTGTATCTTACGACATCATCAGAATAAACATTTCCCATTGCTATTCGTAATTGCTCTGTTCCACAAAGGTCCAGCTAAAGGGCTATCAAATATTTAACTGCTTTGAAAAATGTCTGCATTTCAATTCTAATAACCTTTTAAAATGTAATGAGTTGATGTGTTTAGCCTCTGAGAACAATTGGAACACTGGTTTCAATGCTACATAGACATGATTAAGAACATATTGTCTGAATATTGTTTGATTTGTTCAAACTGAGAAGAATACAATTACTTTTCGAGTTGCTGAAATGATTAGATCAGTACTTTCTAGTCAAGATATTTAGATGAACAAAGGTGGGAAATTTGTTGTCAATTTTAAAGATTAGTCATTCATGATTCACCAGCAGACACAGGCACTAGGCTAACTGCACTGTTCGGGGATGTTACTGTTTTGTCCCACAAACATATAAATTTTTTTTTAATTATATCATCTTCTTATAAATGTGTATTAGGAAAGAAAACATTAATCCTACATCTAATATGAAAAAAAAAACATAGCTACTTTCTTAACTTATTACAGTGAGCATTTTTATCATCTCAAACTAACCATGGAGGTCAGGAATTGACTTGCCCTGTGAAAAGTCACGCAGTAGGTCTATATTTGAGATATGGGATAGATGCTCTGCTCTAGGTACTAATCAAACTGTATATGGTCACAGCAAAGGATATGAGTGAGTGAACTACATGAATTAAAGTTCAAAATTAATTTATTATCAAAGTACATATATGTCACCAGATACTACCCTGAGATTCATTTTTTTCTGTGCATTCACAGCAACTACAAAGAAACACAATAGAATCAATGAAACCCCGCACGGATGGACAACAGCCAATGCGCAAAAGACAAGCTGTGCAAACACAAAAAAGGAGGAATGAAAACAAAATAATAAATAAATTAGCAGTAAATATCAAGAATATGAGTTGTAGAGTCCTTGAAAGTGAGTCCATTGATTGTGGAACCAGTTCTATTGTGTTGAGAGCCTCTCTGGTTCAAGAGCCTGATGGTTGAGGAGTAATAACTGCTTCTGAATCTGGTGGTCCAGGACCTGAGGCTCCCGTACCTCCCTCCTGTTAGCATAACGGCAGCAGCCAGAAGAAAGTATGTTCTGGATAGTGGGTATCTTGATGGTTGCTGCTTTCCTGTGACAGTCATCCTTGTAGATGTGCTCAGTGCTGGGGAAGGCTTTACCCATGATGGACTGGGCTGTATCCACTACTTTTTGTAGGCTTTTCCATTCAAGAGCATTGGTGTTTTGGTTTTGCTGTGAGGTTCTGCATTCAGCCAAGCTTTCAATCTCCCTCCTATATGCTGATTCATTACCACCTGTGATTCAGCTAATAATAGTGGTGTAGTCAGGAAACTTAAATATGGCATTAGAGCTGTACTTAGCCTCACAGTCATAAGTATCAAGTGAGTAGAGCAGGAGATAATGTACACACAATTGTGGTGCACCTGTGCTGGTGGAGATTCTGGAGGAGATATTGTTGCCAATCTGAACTGATTGGGGTCAGCAAGTGAGGAAATTGAGGATCCAGTTGCATGAGGAGGTATTGAGGCTTAGGTATTGGAGGTAATCGATTAATTTTGAGGGAATGATAGTGTTGAATGCAGAGCTGTAATCAATCAGGTGTATCCTAATGTACGCAAGCTCTCTGTCCTCATGTTCCAGGATTGAGTGAAGAGCCAATGAAATGGCATCTGCTGTGGACCGGATATGACGGTATCCAAATCACTCCTCAGGCAGGAGTTGATATGTTTCTTCACCAATCTCCCAAAGAACTTCATCACAATGGATGTAAGTGTTACTAGACGACAGTCATTGAAGCAGGTTGCCACATTCTTCTTGGGCAATGGGGTAAGTGAGGCCTGCTTGAAGCAGGTGGGTACCACAGACAGTTGAAGCAGGAAATTGGAATTATTTGCTTGTGCCGTATAGCAGTGAATGATTGTCTTGGACTTTTTTCTTGTGATTGCAAGACCCTGTTGGACATTGTTAATGTAGAATACCGCAAGTCCAGTTCACTGCTTTATTGGCAAGACTGGTGGCAGGGGAACTGCGGACTGAGCTGTGGACTTGCCAGTTGCAATGTGCAGTGGAGGGTGGATGGGGTTGAGGGGCGCGGAGACACCAGAGGTGCGATGGTGCTGGATTGGGTGCTGTCGAACAGTAACATCCCGGTGGTGCTGTTCTCCAGTGTTCTCAGTGGATTGCATTCGTGCATTCGGTGTGAACTACTGAGGGCTTGTTCTTGCTGGCAACGACCATGCTCCATCAATGCACAGGACATGTCACTCAGGGACTTGGGTTATATTCAATTTTTTGTGTAACTGTTTACTGTTATCCTATATGTGCCTTGTGCTGTGTGTGACTGTTGGCAATATGTTTTGCACCTTGATCGCAGATGAACTCTGTTTCATGGGTATTCATGTATGGCTGAATGATAATTGAACTTGTCAAGTCATCTATCCACACTTCATTGTGCCCTTGATTGTGATGGGAAAGGAAGGAGGTGTGGACATATCTTCATTCTCATTTAAGTGCATGAGGTTCATAGAAACTTTGAAATGTTGAGGATGGAAGGCTAACGTGTCCTCAACTGGATGTTCTAAAACTAACAATCCTGTGATCAAGGGGTGGTTGTTTCAAATGGGGCAAGGAAATGAAGTTTTAATCAGTGGCATCTATGGATGCTTGCATGATAATGACTGAAATTCAAGGAATATTTTGGTAAAATTAGAGATGGTTTGAGGTATGATTCCAAGCATGGTGTCAAAGGCTGTACAGCCACTGCTGCTCTAGATTGTGAAATTATATCGTTCCTATATGAGAAACAAAGATGTCAACAATCAAGGAATTTCCAGTAATCTCAGGATCTGGACAGCGAAGCAAACACTTCCACAGACCTCCTTCAAAGCTAGCCAATCAGACTCTTCTACTGCTAAACTGTCCACAGTGCTTTGAACCCGCCAAACAGATTTCAACATCTAATCAATATCCATTCAGACACCAGAGGAGTATATAAGCCGCATTCTGATGAGACAACCTCAACTGTCCACTGATGATGATAATGATGATGATGATGGAGCTGAAACATCTGCAAACATTTTGCCAAGCTCGGCGAACAACCAAACTTCCAAATCATTCCCATGCGTGGAGCTGCTCAACTGGTCACGCTCAGTCAGCCTCAGAGGGCATACCAGGAAGTCAACAAAAATCAGGCTCATGCAAAATTACTGTCGAATATAAGAATGGGCTTGAATATACAAGTTTAATTGTGGTTCTTAGTGGAATGATTCTCTCTCATTGCACCTTCTGGTTTCTCCTTTAGAGAGAAAACTAATTAGCACAAATTAGCTCAGGATAAAAATTTATTTGCTATTTTATTGTTCAGAGAATGGAAGAAAACATAATAGACATTCATCTGCCTCCATTGTCATTCTTCGTAATTTGAAAAAAATTATGGAAACACCCTCACAGAAAGCCAGAACCGCCGGCTGGATTTATATGCATCTGTTTGTGTGTGTGTGGCTCCATTAAAGCATAATCACTTTGATGAGCCTGAATAAATATTAGATGAAATAGACTGTTTAACACAATAGGGCAGTGTCTTTTAAAATGATTATTTCCAGTAATTAAGTTCAAAGGAACATGTTTGAAGGCTTCTCAGCAAAACAAAACAATGCATTAAACTGAAGGAAAGTCTTCGGCTGAATAGAAAGAGCAATATCTGTGAACACATGGTACACATACTACTGATATGTCATCAGTTATACCTGTTGACATATTAAGTGCAGCAGTTATATTTAGAAAACTAAAATTGACAATTAAGAGCTTTTGTTCTCAGCCTTTTGTTTAACTTGTTTACACTTACTCATGACCTCCTTAACATTGGTCCAGATTATAATTGATGTACAGCAGCACTGGCCTTGACATTGCTTTTCAGAGCAATGGCCCTGTGCAGAATCCGAATCAGAATCAGGTTTATTATCACTGGCATGTGACGTGAAATTTGCTAACTTAGCAGCAGCAGTTCAATGCAATACATAATCTAGCAGAGATAAAAATAATAATAAATAAAATTTAAAAAAAATAAATTATGCATTTTGAATTGATTTTAAAATATGCAAAAACAGAAATACTGTATTCTTTAAAAAAGTGAGGTAGTGTCGAAAGCTTCAATGTCCATTTAGGAATTGGATGGCAGAGGGGAAGAAGCTGTTCCTGAATCGCTGAGTGTGTGCCTTCAGGCTTCTGTACCTCCTACCTGATGGTAACGGTGAGAAAAGGGCATGCCCTGGGTGCTGGAGATCCTTAATAATGGACACCGCCTTTCTGAGACACTGCTGCCTAAAGATGGCCTGGGTACTTTGTAGGATAGTACCCAAGATGGAGCCGACTGGATTTACAGCCTTCTGCAGCTTCTTTCAGTCCTGTGCAGTAGCCCCTCCATACCAGACAGTGATGCAGCCTGTCAGAATGCTCTCCATGGTATAACTCGAAGTTTTTGAGTGTATTTGTTGACATGCCAAATCCCTTCAAACTCCTAATAAAGTATAGCCGCTGTCTTGCCTTCTTTATAACTGCATTGATATGTTGGGATCAGGTTAGATCCTCAGAGATCTTGACACCTAGGAACTTGAAGCTGCTCACTCTCTCCACTTCTGATCCCTCTATGAGGACTGGTATGTGTTCCTTCATCTTACCCTTCCTGAAGTCCACAATCAGTTCTTTTGGCTTAAGTTGAGTGCCAGGTTCTTTCTGTGGCACCACTCCACTAGCTGACATATCTCACTCCTGTACGCCCTCTCGTCACCACCTGAGATTGAACAATGGTTGTATTGTCAGCAAATTTATAGAAGGTATTTGAGCTATGCCTAGCCACACAGTCATGTGTATATAGAGAGTAGAGCAGTGGGCTAAGCACACATCCCTGAGGTGCACCAGTGTTGATCGTCAGTAAGGAGGATCGTCACCAATCCGTACAGATTGTGGTCTTCCGGTTAGGAAAACAAGGATCCAATTGCAGAGGGGGGTACAGAGGCCCAGGTTCTGCAACTTCTCAATCATTCACAGAAGTACAGTGTATAACGGAGGTTAGATTTGGGCATACCTGACCTCTCCCTGTGCCACTGGACTGAGCACCAAAACTCTGTGTTCTGTAATGTAGTGGACTGAGGGACCACCTGCAGTTCAATAGTGTGATTGGTGAGCTTCACACTAATGACAGCTAGTGTATCCTGCACTGACCCCGTCCATTTGATTAGGTTACAGACCTTCATTAAAATAGTAAGGAAGATGTTTTAAAACTTCAATGATTTCAATTTACATAGTTTAAGATGAATATATTGATTAAAATAAGTAGAAGAGGCATTGGATAGCATGATCTGGCAGAGAGCCGTCCAGCAGCCTGACGGCAATACTTTTATTATTACTGCCTGGCTGCATCTCACAGCTAAAAAAAAAATCCACCAGCTGCTGCAATGGACTAATGAAAGAGAGACGTAAAGGACTTTTGGCAAGAGCAGGGACAGAACTAAGATTAAAATATTTTAAGACAGGCACCACAAGACAGGTGAGGTGATACAGCCATAGAAGCTGATGGAAACCATAGTGACTATACCTGGAATAAGTGCTGCAGACTGACAAATCTCGAATCAGAGATGATGAGCTAGAGTCTGAGAGTCAGATGTTGAGATGTACCAGTGAGCTAGAAGGTTACCTGGACACCTAAGTTAGATACTGCAGAACTGGACTGTCAAGAGGGACAAGAGGATATGATAACAAGCATGCTGATATGATTACAAGCATACCCTTGCATATGTTCAAAAGGTACAAGATTAAACAGTTTGTGTGAACTGTAGAAAATAGGAACAGGAGTGAGCCATTCTGCTCTGCTGTTCTTTATGATCTTAGGTGATCATCCAAATTCAGTGAAGTGTTCCTGCTTTCTCCCAATATCACTTAATCTCCTTAGCTATACTCTTCTACATTAGTGAGATCCGTCATAAAATGGGGGACCGCTTCATCGAGCACCTCCGCTCCATCCACTACAAACGGATCTTCCTCGTGGGCAAATATTTTAATTCTGATTCCCATTCCCATTCTGACATGTTGGTCTATGGTCTCCTCTTGTGTCAAGATGACACCCTCAGGGTGGAGGAGCAACACATTATAATCTGTCTGGGTAGCCTCCAACCTGATGGCATGAACATCAATTTCTTCAGGTAAACAAATTCCCCCCCCCCCCCGCATTCCCCTCTCTGACCTTTTACCTCTACTCACCCATCTATTACTTCCCCGGGTCCCCTCTTCCTTCTCTTTCCCCTATGGTCCACTTTCCTCTCCAATCAGATTCCTTCTTGAGCTTTCCCACCCACCTGGCTTCACCTATCACCTTCCAGCTAGCCTCCTTCTACTCCCCCACCTTTTTATTCTGGCATCTTCCCCCTTCCTTCTCAGTCTTGAAGAAGGGTGTCAGCCCAATTATCTATTCATTTCCAGTGATGTTGCCTGACCGCCTGAGTTCCTCCCAGCATTTTGTGTGTGTTGCTCTGAAAGCTATACCTAATCCTTGGGCTCAGCTGCATTTTACAACAGAGAAGTTGTGATACTTTGGATTAAAAGATTTCTCCTAACCTCAGTCCAAAATGGCTTACCTGGATCTGGACTCCCTCACCAACTGGAACATTGGGTCTGTCCGGTAAGTCAGGAATGTAGAAGTTCCAGTGAGACTACTCCCAACACCCATTTCTCTAAACTCTAATGAATAAAGCCTATCTGTCTCAACCTCTTGTACATTAGTCCTGGCATTCCAGAAATCAGTTTAGTGAACTGAGGAGGAAAGGCTAAGTGAGTGAGAGAAGGAGCAAGAGAGGTAGCTTGATAGAGGCGTACAAGATGATAAGAGGCATAAATTGAGAAGATAGCCAGAAACTTTTTCCATGGTGGAAATGGCTAATATGAGAGGGGTGTAATTTTAAGATGATTGGAGGAAAGTTTGGAGGGAATTTCAAAGGTAAGTTTATTTTTACACAGAGAGTGGTGAGTGCATGGAATATCCTGCCGGGGTGGTGGTAGAGGCTAATATAATTGGAGTAGTTAAGAAACTCATAGATAGGCACGTGGATGATAGAACAATGGAGAAGTATGTTGGAGAAGGGTTAGATTGCTCTTCGAGTAGGGGAAGCGGTTGCCTCACCATTGTAGGCCGAAGGGTCTGTACTGCACTGTAATGTTCTATGAACCAGCGCAACATTTGCTGCTCTATAAGAACATTCTTCCTCAAGTTAAAGGATCAAAGCTGCGCACAGTATCCCAGATATGATCTCAGCAAAGTCTTGTACAATTGTAGCAAGACACCTGTGCTCTTACATTTGAATCCTCTTGTGTTGAAGGCCAACAATACCATCTGCCGTGATAACTGCCTTTTGCACCTGTACGTTTACTTTCATTGACTGGTGCAGATAGACAGCCCAGTTTCATCTTACCTGTCCTTGTTGTTGTTGCTCATATAATAATCTACTTTCCTGTTTCTGCCACCAAAGTGGACACTGTCTCATTTTCTATGGTATACTGCATCTACTATGTGTTTGCCCACTCACTCAGCAGTCCAAATTACACTGGAGGCTCTCTGCATCCTCATTGGCTCATACTTCCATCCATCTTTGTGTTGTCTTCAAACATAGAGAAATGACATTTAATTCCCTCATCTAATTCATTAGCATACAAGTGAGTAACTGGAGAGCAAACACTGAATCCTGTAACACCCCTCTGGTCACAACCTGGCAACTTCTAGGTCCTGTCTGCCAGCCAGACATCTACATTACTCCAAATCCCAGGTGCTGGAATTCTGTATCTTCATCCCATAGGTGGAACCTTGTGATGAATGGGAGCACAGACCGTAGAGAGGATAAGCAAACTGGTCACAGCACGTGGGTACAGAGCGCTATTCAATTTCGGGAATAAACCTCTGGGATCGCATCGAGGAGCATGAGACCTGAAAATTATGTTCCCTGTCCTGTGCTAAGGTTAAGAATCACTCCTAAGTCCGGAAGGGAATTGGAAGCAAAAAGGAAAGATCCATTTGTTGCCTGTTATCTATTATCAAAGTGTGTACACTATACACAACCTTGAAATCCATCTCTTTACCGGCAGCCACAAAGCAAAGAAGCCTTACAGAACCCATTAAGAAAAAGACGACAGTCAAACACCCAGTGTGCATGGAAAAAGACCGATCATGCAAACAATAAAAGTAAGCAAATAACATTCAGAACGGAAGTTCACAGAAGTGAGTCCACAGCCATGAAGCCAGTCGTCACTGCAGCCGATCCAGGAGCCCATTAGTTGCAGGCCACGGCCTTAGTTCAGTGCAGAGACGACTAAACCTCACGGATCAGCAAGCTGAGCTGAACCGGCCCGTCCCTCAGCTCCAGGCAACAACCTAACAGTTTCAATCTGGCCCAGCGCTTCAATCATCCAAACTTTGGGTTGTTCCTGGCTCTCAGGCCTGGGACGGGCCTGCGTCCTTGATTCGGCCTGTACTGAACCGTTCCAATTCGGCCCAGGGCTTAAATCGATCAAACCTTGTGTTTTTTCTTGCTCTTGGGGCCGGGCACCGCCGTCTCGACACTGCATCGCCTCCGCTCGCCTCGCCTGGGTTCTGCCGCATCGAATAACCTCCAAATCTGCTCCAGCAATGGCCAAATGTTGGCTTATTCCCCCCTCTCATGCCCAGGCAAAGCCACCTCATTTCAGCCCATCCACACCACACTGCAACTGTCCCGTGCCTTCGAGACTTCAGTTCACACCGCAAAAATGCCAGGTCGTACAAGCGTTTGAACAGCTCAACTCTGAAAGAAAAGTTGCAGGCTATTGATTCCAGTGACCATATCCAAGAAAAAAATTGATTAACACAGTCATTTTTTTTCTTTTGTTTTCAAGTGGTCACTGTGCTTCACTGGCACCATTTTAAACCAGAACTTTAAGGTGGTATTGGTGAAGAAGACAAAGTAGGCAGAGATTCTACAATTAAAGTGGGAGGAAGAGCTTGAAGATATTTCACCCCGAGCTACCTTCACACACCATGCTACAGCTAATTGCAGGGTGCCAAATGGAAGTTATTACTGAAAGTTCTGCACTTTGTGGTTTAGTCCTAGTTATCTCTGCACGAAGTAAAAGAATACTAATCACTAAACAACTTTCCCTTGTCTCTGCATTGAAATATTTAGTAAAGATTATTACACTCATCACAACAAGCACTAAAGCTTGCACAATACCAAATAATGATTTATCAGCTGGAGAGCCAAACAATAACGAGCAAGCTGAAACAATTGGCTTGTTAATAGAGGAATTTAAAAGGTCTTTTTTTACACTAAAATGGTCCACTTCCAAATTCTGTGCTCCCGCTCCAGAATTTTGCCTGCCAAGAGTGCATATTGCAGATTCCACTGTGTGATGCGCATGATTTTGCCAACACATAAATACTCAGTAGTAGACAACATATCCTGGAATTTCCAAAATGTGCTCGTAGCATGTGAGGCCTGCTGCTGAGGAGGAGAAGGTGGAAAGTATGGTCGTGACTGTTCTGCTGTTGTCATATTCTCGGAAAGCAATAGAACAACATGATAACAGTGTTGCTAAAGGGGTAGTTTAAACCTGCATGTAGGTGGGGTGGTCTGTCATACCAGATCCCGGGTTGAGTGAAAGCCCAGGCTTCCACCTGTATTTGGCTGCATGTCCATTACTACCTTGATTGAAAGAAGGTCTTTTCACACGAAACATGCACAAAGTGCTGGAGGAACTCAGCAGGCCAGGCAGGATCTATGGAAAAGAGTAAACAGTCGCTGTTTCGGGCTGGGACCCTTCATCAGGACTGAGTCCTGCCTGACTCAGGCTGCTGCCTGGCCTGCTGAGTTCCTCTAGCATTTTGTGTGTGTTGCTTGGATTTCCAATACTTGCAGGTGTTCTTTTGTGATTTTAACATGAAAAGAAGTTTACTTGGAAAGAAGCTATGTAGATTTGCCTGAAACATAACCTTATCCTTAATTCAGGATTTTCCTTGGGGAAAAATTACAATTTCGAACAAATTTACCTTATGATGAACTTTGAACTGGATGAAATTCACATGTAGGAAATTATGCAACATATCTGAACACTTATGGCTGCTGGTTATCCTAAAATGTATCTCTGCCCTGAAACAGAGCCAAAAACAGAATCATAAGGCAATATAATACCACAGTTTGATAACATCTCATCCATTCTCTTCGTAAATGTACGCAAACTTCTCCAACTGTGAACTTGCTACATCTGAATTACTAGCTGAGCAACTGTGGAGATTCATGTGTTTCTGAAAACCAAATGTTTACACCTTGTTTAAGCTGGTACCTCCATCTGAACCATTTTTATCTTCAACAGGGGTGAAACTTTCAGCGTTGTCTAACTCTTATAATGAAAAATGTGTGGTTAATCATGCAGCTGAGAAGTATTTGTCTTTCTCTTGTGCAATCCCACAATACATGTGAGATAAAAGTCTTGCATCACTAAATGAAGATAGGTGACAAGAGATAATGGAAAACTAGAAAGACAGAGAGGCGAAGTCCTAAAGTACTAAGACTTCTGATTGTGAGATGATAGCAGTTCCTCAGTAGCTAATAGAAGTTTGAGACCAAAAACTGTCGTTACTCAGGTTAAAAGACCATATGAATGCTTCTTAATAGAGGCACGCGATAGCACAGAAACTGATTTAATTTGAAGTAGATTTCACGATATTGGAGGAAACAGACACAGGACAAGTAAATGGATAAAAATCGGAAGATGTTATTTAACAGAGAAGCAGGTGAGGTGTAGGGTGCAAAATCCTCTTTGTTTCACATGTTCTAGGTATCGGCAAGCACGGCAGCATAAATTACCACAACTTTGCAGAACAAATGAGAATAAAGTCGTGGTCAGAGTTATCTCACCACCAAGGGCATAACCATATTTTCCAGTTATTAATGTGGTCATTTCAGGGTGAATTTTAGACCTTAAGACATGGGAGTAGAATTAGGCCGTTTGGCTTGGCGTCTGCTCCACCGTTCCACCATGGCTAATTTATTATCCCTCTCAACTCCTTTCTCCTGCCTTCTCCCCATAACCTTTGACGTCCTGACTAATCAACTTGTGCTCTAAATACACCCAATGTCTCAGCCTCCACAGGCGTCTGTGTCGATGTATTCCACAGATTCACCACCCTCGGGCCAAAGAAATTCCTCTTCATCTCTTTACTAAAGGCTGTGCTCTCTGATCCTTGACTTCCCCACTATAGGAAATACCGTCTAGTGCTAATCAGCAATAGGTAATTTCCATCTTTAATGAAAACAGAAACATGTTAAGGACCTCAAAATCTTAGCATCCCTGTCCACTCTCACAGGATAGAATTGGCTGCTGGCCAGTCTGGGCATAACAGAGGCAGGGCTTCATCCTGATAAACATCACAGGGATGTACTTTACCTGACTGAGATTAGTGTCTAATAACGTTGTGTACATAAATCAAACTAACTCTTCACAACCATAGTGGGTTCCAGTTGAATGACTGTCTAGTTTGCCGGGATTAATAACTTTATTGCAACAGCATAGCTATTCACTGGCACTGCAGCTTACAGACAAACTGAAGTTTGATCCAAATCACATTGTCCAAGATCACCTCCACTCACTTACAGAAGGCAACAGAGGGCACCCAAATCATTAGTGCGAGCCTGTCAAAATGACCAGAGAACACTGGGACACACAAGGCATCCTACTAGCCCAAGAAACAGAAAGGAAACTCGTGTACGAGCAAAAGTACTGGGCCTGTTTATTGCCGTGCACTTCTAAAAAGTGGTGGGTGGCTCTTTTTAACGCTCCTGTTTATGTGTGGGTTTTCTCCAGCAGCTCTGGTTTCCTCTCACAGTCCAAAGATATGCCAGTTAGTAGGTTAATTGATCTTTGTGAAATTGTTCAGTGATTAAGCTAGCGTTAAATCGAGGGTTGCTGTGGGGTGCGGCTTGAAGGGCCAGAAGGGCCTATTCTACCCTGAAACTCAATAAATAAATCAATTGAGAAAGAGACAGAGGAAATGTCCCAAAATACTTGCACTGTGCGTGTACCATCTATGAATCATTATGCGACAAATAGCGGTGAGCAACCAGACTCCTATCCCTAGCATGCTCTACATTATATTAGCACCCACAATAAGACCTCTGTTAGGTGAGAAGAATTCATAGTTTAGCTCAGAGCTCAAGTTCTTTGTTTGCCACACCAGGTGAAGAATCCATCTAAGTAGTTCCATTCCTCGTACACTTTTATTTAGAAAGGATTAGACAGAAGTTTCATGCAACTCTTGTGTGTGTAGCATGCAAATGCTCTAGTTGCCAATATATACACCAAAATCAGTATGACCACCACATGGTCAACTGTTGCAGAAAGCACAAAAGAAGCATCTGCTATCTGAGTAAGTGCTTTTAGATTTTTCTTCTCTAAGAACTACAATAATTTAAATGAAAATCTGAGGCTACAAGCTTCCATCACAAGTAGTGAACAAAAACAGACAGGAATCTCCAACTGCTTCATTATTTCCTTCTGACCCCTTAATCACAGGGCCTAGGGCACACAGATTCCTTCTCTTGGCAGCATTCTTGCACTGGAGGTCAGCACCACTCTGCCTTTCCCGCTGTTCTGAGAAGTGAGATGGCAGAATTGTAAAGAAGCTAGCTACAGCCAGTGATCAGGACAAGCACCTTCTGTTTTCCATCCTAATGAAACCTAGAACAGTACAGCACAAGAAGCCCTTTGCCCCATGATGCCTGTGCCAAACACAATCCTGAATTAAACTAAATTCTTCTGCTTGTACACGATTCATTTCCACCCCCGTCCCCCCCAGTCCCTGTGTATTTATGTCTCTACCTTCCAGTCCCAAAAACAGCATTATCCTATCTACTTCCACCATTACCCCTGGTGACCTGTTCCAGGTACCTGCCACTCTCAGTAAAATAAAAACTCACCTCACACAACTTCCCCTCTCACCTGGAATGGATGCACATAGTACAAACTTGCAATTAGGTTCATTTACTTTGGTTCATGACAGGCTGGAAGATACCTTAATTATGGAACGTGTTGGACCTTCATCCTGAAGCAATCACTTCCAGTGCTCTACCCTGTCTTAGTGAAAGGTTGTGTCAGTTGTTATCTCATTTCATTTGTTGATTACTGTGATGAAAGTTCAGTTCCGGTTTGTTTAACCTGTCTGACTGTCTATAAGTTGTGCATTAGTTCCTCCTACTATCGACTCTCTGGGCTATTGCATTTGCGATTTGCTGCTCCTTTGCTGAAACATGCTGAGCTTTTATCTACTGAAAACCTCTGGATCTCTCCAAACTTCGTTTTTAGCTATTTCACATTTACTCATGGAATACTTAAACACCCGAATAGCAAACTGCTGAGGGAACCCATGGGTCGAGTAGCAAGTGTGGAGACAAAGGGAGGCTAGACATTTTGCACTGATACCGCTATCATGACTGAGTGAAAGGGGAAAATAGCCTGTAAGATGGGAGGGAGGCATTGCACAGGGGTAGGCGGTAAGTGGAACTAGGTGAGAGACAGGAATAATGGACAAGTGCATCATGGCGGGGGAGGGGAAGGGGAAAGTACAGACAGATGCTGGAAGACGATAAGTATAACTACGGTGCCTATAAAAAGTATTCACTCTCGGGAGTTTTCATGTTTTATTTTTTACAATATTGAATCAGTGGATTTAATTTGACTGTTTAGACACTGATTAATAGGAAAAGACTCTTTGTGTCAAAGTGAAAACAGATCTCTGCAAAGTAATCAAAATTAATTACAAATATTATACACAATAATAGATTGCATAAGTATTCAACCCCTTCAAGATGCACCTTTGGCAACCTTCAGTCTTTGTGGATAGATCTCTATCAGCTTTGCAAATCTGGACACTGCAATTTTTCCTCATTCTTCTTTATAAAACTGCTCAAGCTCTGTCATGTTGCATGGGGATCGTGAGTGAACAGCCCTTTTCAAGTCCAGCCACAAATTTTCAATTGCATTGAGGTCTGGACTCTGACTTGGCCACTCCAGGACATTAATTTTGTTGCTTTTAAGCCAACCCAGTGTAGCTTTGGTTTTATGCTTGGGGTCATTGTCTTGTTAGAAAACAAAACTTCTCCCAAGTTGCAATTCTCTTGCAGACTACATCAGATTTTCCTCCAGAATTTCCCTGTATTTTGCTGCATTCATTTTACTCCTTACTTTCACAAGCCTTCCAGAGCTTGTTGCAGTGAAACGTCCCCCCAGCATGATGCAGCCACCAACATGCTCCACGGTAAAGATGGTGTGTTTTTATTGACATGCAGTGTTTGGCTTCTGGCAAATGTAGCATTTAGTCCGATGACCAAAAAGCTCAATTTTGATTTCATCAGACCATAGAAATTTCTTCCAGCTGACTTCAGAGTCTCCCACATACCTTCTGGCAAGCTTTAGCCGAGATTTCAAGTGAGATTTTTCCATAGTGGCTTTCTCTTTGCCATTCTCCTATAAAGCGGTGACTGATGAAGCACCTGGGCATCAGTTGTGTACGCAGTCTCCCCAGCTCAACCACTGAAGCTTATAACTCCTCCAGAGTTGTCATAGGTCTCTTGATGGCCTCCCTCACTAATCTCCTCCTTACACAGTCACTGTTTTTGAACACAGCCTGTTCTAGGTAGATTTACAGCTGTGCCATATCCTTTCCATTTCTTGATGATTGACTGAACTGTACTCCAAGGGATATTCAGTGACTTGGAAGTTTCCTTGTATCCAACTCCTGACTTATGCTCTTCAATAACCTTTTTAGAGAATTGCATAAAGTGTTCTTTTGTCTACAGTGTAATTTTGCCAGGATACTCACTCACCAGCAGTTGGGCCTTCCTGATGCAGGTGTATCTTTACTACAGTCAATTGAAACCCTTTGAATGCACACAGATCTCCATTTAACTAATTACGTGACTTCTAAAACCAATTGGCTGTACTAGTGATGATTTGGTATGTCAAATTAAGGGGGGGGTGAATACTTATGCAATCAATTATTTTGTGTTTTATATTTGTAATTAATTTAGATTACTTTGTAGAGATCTCTTATCACTTTGACACAAAAGAATCTTTTTCTTTTGATCAGTGTCAAAAAAACCAAATTAAATCCACTGTGATTCAACGTTATAAAACAACAAAACATGAAAACTTCTGGTGTGGGAACAGGAGGTGAATACTTTTTATGGGCACTGTAGATATGGCAGAAATGATGGGCAGATGTGGCCAGTCAATTAATGGTGGGGGTGGGTTGTGAAGAATGGAAAAGGTGAACAATAAAAAAAATCCTTGCAAGGTGGGTGGGAATGGAAAAGGGATGAGTAGCTTAGAAACTCCGATGTTCATACCATTGGGTTGTGAACTGCCCAAGTGTGGGGGAAAAATGTCTGGTTCTTCTAGCTTGTGTTTGGCCTTCATTTGGCAAGGGAGGGGACTGAGGTCAGACTGGTTGGTGTGGGATTGGGAGTGGGAGTGGGGAGGGGGGCCGAAATGACACGTAGTGGAAGTTCAATGTGGTAATGGTGGACAGGGTGCAAGCGCTCGGCAAGATGGCCACCTAGTCTATGCTTGGTTTCATCCGGGTAGAAGAGGCCAAATCAGGCGCACTGAACAGGGTGGAAGAGGCACATGCAAATCTCTGCCTAACCTGGCGTGACTGATCAGGTTCCTGGGTGGTGGTGAGGGAGAAGGCAAAGGGATGAGAGTTGCATAGCCTGTGTTTGCATTGAAAGTGCCGGGGTCAGGGAGGAGTGGATGTGAAGAGATGAGCAAACCAGGGAGGCATGGGGAGAGTGATGCCAGCAAAAACCGGCGAGGTGGAGAGGGGTTGGTCGGTGGGAAGAGGGGAAATGTGACTGCTGGCGGGATCCATTCAGCTGGTGGAAATTGCAAAAGATATTGGAGACTAGCAATTGAATGGTTAAGGAAGATCTACCTCTTGTCCAGAGATGCACAAATAAAATACAGCCCTTTCTTGTGCTGCATTACGTGAACATATGGTATATGGGATCTCTGACCACAACCTGTATCTGCATTTTTAATGCATTCTTTTTAATTAATATTTAATGACATCTATTCCAAGGCCCTCAATGCAGTGACTGGTTGCAAACGCATGCACTTTACATCTTTTGTATAAGTGCCACCAGTCTGTTTTTATCTTCTTGTCTCCTGTCTAAAAGCATTATCACTGTAATCCTTCACTGATTGCTAGTCATGAGTGACTGAAGGGTACAATGAAGAACACATCACTCATGCACTGCGGACAGTTCAGAAGGAACAGAACCAGAGGGATCTTAGTTTCTGCGGAACAGTCAACAGTAATATGAAATAAAGTATCCACTTTACTCATGGAAGTAAACAAACCAGGTGCCTGAAATCTTCTGCAACACACACAAGATCCTGGAGGAACTCAGCAGGCCAGGCAGCATCTATGGAAAAGAAAGTACAGTTGACGTTTCGGGCCGAGACTGACCCTCTTCCTGATGAAGGGTCTCGGCCAGAAACGCCCACTGTACTCTTTTCCATAGATGGTGCTTGGCCTATTGAGGTCCTCTGACGTTTTGTGAGTGTTGCTTGGATTTCCAGCAACTGCAGTTTTCCTCTTGTCTGAAACCTTTTACTACTTTGAATAAAATGTGGGCTTAATGCTTTTATGTTTCATTTTACAGGTTGCAACTTAAGACCATAAGACATATGAGCAGAATTAGTCATAACGTCCCATCGAGTCTGCTAAAACATTCAATCATGGCTGATTTATTTTCCCTCAATCCCGTTCTCCTGCCTTCTTCCTGTAACCTTTGAGAACTTACTAATTAGGCAAGAATATTCATTGAGTTTAGTATACGGAATCAAAAGGATAAAGTATGATCAGATAGCTAAAATTGAAACAAATCTACTTAGAAAGAGAATTGAGTACACAGCTTTTGTATTTTACTTATCTATCCCATGAGACAGTGCGATCATTTTGCTCTTGCCTAAACTTTCAATCTTGAAGAAGCACATGTGTCAACAGCCCCTGGTGTTTCTAAATGAACTGGAAATGACAAAGTGTTCTGAAAGATCAGGATTCTATAATCATTGCTGGTACATATGGCCACAGTTACAGCAAAGGGTACTGGTGAACCACTATAGCAGTCCAATATTTTCATGGTGACTATTATCCAAGTTTATTTATGCCCATAATTTAAGTGTCTTAATTGCAATCAATTGCCTTCTTTTTTTCTCTCCACCCAAGAATCAGATGCTGATCAATCATTTGCTACGTCTTCTCTTTGTACCACTGCCTCCCGAATCCTCTTGTGTATCTGGACTGCTTCTCATGCGGTCTCCTGCAAACCCATGATTCTAGTTGTTCATGTTGCTCTCAATCTTGCTGAGCTGAAGTGGGGAGATGATCTTGTGAAGCTCAAGTTTATACCCAAATAAACCATCCTTCCGAAAACCATCTGACTCTCTGAACAAGTCCACAAACCAGTATCTATTTACTGATCATACTCATGAAATGATTCATCGTTCTCAGATCAATCGGTTAGTTTTTCTCCAAATGACTGCACACCTTTCATATCGAAAAGAAAATGTCTCTAAAACAGCGTTTTCAAGGTCCTGTAATAAAGTTTCAGTACTGAAAGGGCAAACCTGACTAGTCCCATTGTTCTCCAACATATTCCAATAGTTTATTGGCCCAGTTTACAGTTTTTAATAGGCTAAGCCAGATATATAAAATCATAATTTCTACAGATATCATGCAGCAGAAAATGTCTCTGTTTTGCTAATTAAAGTACAGATATTTTGACTAAAATTTAGACTCTACAGGTGAATACTTTTATTTCTTTAGGTCCAACTTCCTAGAATCATAATATTTCAGAATTATTTTTAATGACATACTAATCTGTACATGGTCAGATCAGTAGGAAGTTGTACTCTATGCAAGGTGATGTGATTTTGTTAGGGATTAAAATGTCCTCCAGTTCTCATCTGACCTTCAAATGACACTTAAAGTCTAATATCTTTCACGCTGCCTTTTCTTTATGTTTGCAGTTAAGATGTTCCATGAGGGATTCCAGTTGGTGTAATATCTGCCTGAAAGAGTTCCAAGGTGTTTGACCATCAGGGACTTCAACCTCACAGAGAGAAAGTACCTTCAAACGAGCCCCATATCTGCAAATTGAAGTCTAAACTAGAAATAGCAGAGTGGCACAAATAAGTCACTTTTTTGACCATTGTAACATTTTTTTCTTCTTTATTTCTCGAAATGATAGTCTTTAACCGTTGATTCAAGCCATCCTCTTAGACACTCATATCCCGACTGCCCTTCACCCATTTCTATGTGTGATACACTGCATCAAATGTTGACTGACTCATTCTGATTCAAGTAGTTTTACCAGTCCATGCTTCCAATCTCAAAGTTCAAAATAAATTTAGTATCGAAATACATGTATATCACCATATACTACCCTGAGATTCATTTTCTTGCAGGCTTTCAGAGCAGATAAAAGGAAACAGAATAGAATCAAAGAAAAATGACACACGACAAACAATTAATTTGCAAATGACAACAATCTATGCAAATACAAATAATAATAAATTAATTGTTAACAACGCAGTAATAAATTAATTATTAATAACAAATTATGATACATTAATGATTAATTAACGAATACATATTGAGAATATATCAGGTTCAAGAACCTGATGGTTGAGTGATAATAATTGTCCCTGAACCTAGTGGTGTGGGATTTGAAGCTCCTGTACCTTCTTCCTGATGGTGGCAGTGAGAAGACAGCACAGCCTGGATGTTGGTGGTCCTTGATGTTGGATGCTACTTTCCTGTGACAGTGCACCGTGTGGCTCTGCTCACTGGTGGGGGGTGGGGGGTTTACCCTGTGACAGACTGGGCTGATTCCACTAATTTTTGTAGGTTGTTCCATTCAAAAACACTGGTGTTCCAATACCAGGCCGTGACGCTACCTGTCAGTATACTCTCCATCATGCATCTACAGATGTTCGTCAAAGTTTTAGGTGACATGCCAAAGCTGTGCAAACTTCCAAGATAATAGAGGAACTGCCAAGCCTTCTTAGTAATGGCACTTACTTGCTGGACGCAGGAGAGATCCTCTGAAATGACAATGTCAAGAAGTTTAAAGTTTCAGCAGTTTCATGTTAGCTACTGTCTCTGAGCAGGAGCTTGTGAAATTGTCTATGGTATATAAACATGTAACACCAATAAGTGCAAGAGAAAAAAAGAGCCAACTGGTCATCAAATTCTGTACTTACTGTATAAGAGCTCTTGCAAGTTCCACCACCATTGGTCCTTGTTGACTGAATGTTTATCAAAGATGGTTGATTACTGGTAAAAAAAAATCCCATTGCCCAAACTCATGAAAGACAATCTGTATGGCACTATTAAATCAGGTCTGCCTTGACATCTCATCCCTTACCTGCTCAGGAGAGAAGGAAGAACAGGAGAAAGAAGAGGAAAATTACCAGATATACTGCTTCCTACTTCTGTGAACTTGGTCAGACCACTAGAGATTCACTGTGGTTACCTGTGCAGGTTTCTTATCCGAAGGTATTGGTTCCACAAAGTCAGCTTGTCCAAGTTCCCACACTTTCCCCTAGAGGCTGAGTTGTGCTCCTAATGCTGCGGTGTTATTTCCTCATGTTTGCCGACAATTCCCCTTCTCTTTCTTCTAGTCTGTCATTCCTGCTGGTGGCTGATTTCTGATATAAAATCCATCCAATGTTTAAAAACATGGCAGCCTGCTACAGTTCTGTTAGAACTGCATTGAATTGTCTAGAACTGTGTAAAATTAGGCTGTGCCTTAAAACTCCCTTTCTCCTGGCCAGAAATGATAGTGTCCTTTGTCATGCTTCAATAGGAATAAGTTATCTAAATATCCATTAAAACCAGTGCAATATACAATATACTTTCAGACTACTTTATTCAATCAATTACATTTGAAAGCATGAGTTCATTTATTAACTTCTCAAATTACAGTGCAAAATACATAAAAGCAATTAGTAGAATATTAACTCTGAAATCTACTTTAAACTGACGTAGCTCAGATAGAAAATTTGAATGAAAAGTAGAAGTAACAATTTGACATGAACTGCCACCTATTATTTGATTTGACAGTGCTAATAGATGAAGATCAGTAATCTATCGTAACCTCCCAGCCTCTCACTCCATACCCCACTTCCCCAGCCACCCACCTTCCTCCTCACCTGGTTTCACCTATCAACTGCCTTCCTTCCCCTTCCTTTCCAGTCTTGACAAAGGGTCACAGCTCGGCATGTCAACCATTTATTCTCCTCCACAGGTGCTGCCTGACATGTTGAGTTCCTCCAGCATTGTGTGGAAGTTGCAGTGATCTATTGGTGCTGTGCTAAATTTGCTTTACAAAATTTAGTCTAAGTGGTTTAACCATTATAGTAAGTAGACAGTTGTTGCATACACAAGCTATCCTTTCCTCTCCTTACATTCTATGGCTGTGGCTGGATGCAGGAAAGCTGACGTCCATCAATTAAAAGATGAATGGTTACTGTAATTAATCATAATCTCAAGGTTATGAGAGTTCTGACAGAGTAAAAGAAATGATTGCTGGTATTTGAGACAATGCTATGTTATCAGTTAAACTCTAAATTTTCACGGTCGGGCTGGTTTGTGTCGCTGTGACTACTCCACAATTTAAAGTTACCACCTACATAATGTGGGCCAGCAGCCACAGCAGCACACTATCTTGTCACCTATCGCTGACCCATTGTACTGCATCTATTTATTATCAGACATTTAGCTAGACACACTGACTGTTGAGTTCCGGCCACATGAGTGGAAATGGTTTCATGGACAGAGGTGTTTATCCACCAACACCTCACACACCATCATAGATCTCCTTTCGGGCTTACTATTTCCACATACAAAATTAAGATGTTGCACAGAACAAAATGCAGCTTTAAAATAAAGCAAAAGAGCTGGAAAGTCTTCAGGTCAAGCACCACTCAAATATTTCTGCAGAGAGGGTGCTGGTGGAATATTTCCTGCATTTTCTGTTTTATTTTATATGTCCAACATTTGCAGCATTTTGCTTCTCAAATTACATCAGTTCATTAACATTGAAGGTAAGGTTTAGATTCTTCAATCTTGTTTATGATCCCTTACTGCTATAGTAATACAACATCGGAAACAAAAAATGTCCTTTTGTTAAATAGAATAGTGGAAGAAATCGGTTAGTTGTAAGGAGCCAGCTTAAATACAGAATACTGTAGATTAGATGGCAGCTTGAAGATTATACTTATTGTATTCTTTAGTATTGTTCTCCATACTGCACAAATTTATGTGATTTTTCACCTATTCATGCATCTCATTCTCTGCACTAACTCTGTGCAATGGAGTAGCCACAGGGCTACTCAATTTCATACTCAATGGCTACTCAATTGCATGGACTTGTAAATGGTCGCAGTTACAATAAAATGAGAAATGTGGTCTCTACTACCAGCTGAAGTCTGTCCAGGAGGGTGCGAGTATATTTTAACCTCTCTTTTGCTCCCCCTTCCATTGTCACGTGACCTAAATTCCAAATGCTTCCTATTAAATGACCCTTTTCACCATTTATACAGTCAATCTTCTATTTCCAAGTATTTGATTTACAAATCTTGAATTCACGCTTAAATCTTTAAGGCAGGGGTGTGCAACCTTTTATATTCCATGCGTCAATTTTTTCACGCACGAGTTCAGATGCACCATACAACTCTTGTACCCCCGCAATTCTTGAATAAATATGTTAATATAGAACTCGCGCGTGAAAAAATTGACACATGGAATGTATATGGTTGGCATCCCTGCTTTAAGGTCTGTCTGTTCAATTATTCAAGTTATCTTTTTTGCATTAATGAATAATGCATTGTTTCTCTCACGTTGAATGTAAAGGCATGTGTTATACCAAAATTCCCATAATGCATTCTGTCTGCTTTTTGATTTATGAAATTGTGCTTAATAAACTGTTTTCCAGGGTATGCATCTTTGTCGTAAATTGAGAAATGCCTGGATACTAACCTTCACCCAATTCATCCAGACATTGGCAGCTGGTAACAACTCTGCTGTTCATTTAACCTTTTCTCCAATCTTCCCTGCCACAGGTCTCTATTTTTGTACTTTCCATTCCTCCTGGCCCAGTTCTATGGCTTTGTACTTGATAAAATCATATTTGCCTAGAAGATGCACATCTCTTTTTATTGTGGAGGATCTTATTTTACCAAGCATGATAGTCATCATTCTGTATCTTTATTACAAAATTGGATGGAGTTCTTCTCTTTATGACCTATGTGAGCCCAATTGATCTTTTCCCAGCTTTCAGAATCCACCAAATAACATTTTTTACATACTTCATGTTTCTACCTTACCACCACAATACGGAGTTCAGAGCTCCACACTACAAGTGTCTCAGTAGAAAGAGACGGACACTGTACAAGCCTGTAACTTTAATATCCACTGTAAGGAAAAACTGGGAGTTTCAGTGTGGGCAGTCTTTGACTGCTCTCATGTCTATAAGAACTTCCCCTTATAAGCTAGATGTTTTCACTAATGGGAAAGGTCTTGCTCTCTCAATGTGCGACCATCTGTGGATCACAAGATGACATCCCTCATGGTGAGGCCCAGCACCCTGAGTGGGTGGTCGCCTGCTTGATCCTGGGCTACTAAACCACGGCAGCTCTGGGCAAATATGATGAGAGCCAGACTAAGGGGATCTGATTCAGAATGCTTTAGACTGCTCAAGATGCATTTCCTGCAATAGTCCAAGAACACCCTGAGGTACCTGACAAGCAGACATGGAGACATCAATGCTGAGTGTCACAGAAGATGCCAGGGAGCCAATGGGGTCTGAAGAACAGATTACCAAGGCTGGCGTATCCACACTTGAGCATCTACAGCCTTATCTCTCACCTGAATAGAAAAGTTTTATAAACATGGGATATGGCATCATTCTTCCTGCTTTGCTTCATTATACAGTGTTTTTCATTCCTGGAGTGTTAGCCGCCTTTTGCCAGACTCTTCTGGTAGATGGCTCCTTGTAGGATGGGACAGAAACTTGTTCCTCAGGGCATATCTCTTTTGACAAGGACTATCATTTCTCTTTGAATGAATGCAGGAGCTGACTTTCCCCACTACCACGCCACGTCCTCCACATAGCTTCTGTCTCCTAGTATCCAAAGTGCATGAGGCTGCTGGATGCCTGCCATGAGCAGTATGCTTTAAGGTTGATTGGTCTATGTCGAAGTGTGGGGAACTGTGCTAAACTGAGTACAGCGGGGAGCTTGTTTTTCTGGTGGTGCAGTCGCAATTCATTAGCAAGGGAAAATAAAAATAAGGCAGGGACAAGCGGAGTGGCTATTGTGTGAGTGGACCAGGGTTAGGGTGGGGAGGCTTTGGCGAGAACGGACGTGGGCGCGGCAAGTATATGGTGACTTTCTTCTTCTTCTTCATTTTCATTTTCTGTCTGTTAGTGCACAGTCGGAGCAGTAAGAATGGCTCCAGGGGCTGTGTTGTGTTCTTTGTCTGAGATGCGGGAATTCTGGGAAGACCTCCAGCTGTCCTGGATAACCACATCAGCACCAGGCGCATCGAGCTGCAGCTCCTCAGAGAACGTGCTAAGGAACTGGACTCATACGGGAAACTGAGGAGGTGATGCAAGCTACAGAGAGGTAGTCACAACTAAGTTGCAGGTGGCAGGTAAATGGGTAGCTGTCAGGACAGGGAAAAGAAATGGACAGCCGGTGCAGACAACCCCTGTGGCTGGTCCCCTCGATAACAATAAACCGCTTTGGATACTGTTGAGGGGGATGAGCTACCGGGGGTCAGGCGGAACAGTAACTGGGTCTCTGACACTGGGGCACAGAAGGGAAGGGGGAGAAAAGGAGCGTAGTTGTGACAGGGGATTTGATAGAGTTTTAGACACGAGATTCTGTGAACACGATAGAGATTCTGACGAGGTTCTGGAGGTCTGGAAAAATGCAAATGTTACTGCACTCTTCAAGAAGAAAAAGAGGCAGAAGAAAGGAAATTATATACCAGTTAACCAGACCTCTATGGTTGGGAAAATGTTGGAGACAATTGTTAAGGAAGTGGTTTTGTGGTACTGAGAGGCATGTGATAAAATTGACCAAAGTCAGCAAGCGTTTCCTTAAGAGAAAACTTGCCTGACAAATCGGTTAGAATTCTTTGAGGAAATAACAAGTACGATAGCAAAGGAGAAGCGATGGATGTTGTGTACTTGGATTTTCAGAAAGCATTTGACAAGGTGCCACGCGTAAGGCTGGTTAGCAAGATAAGAGCCCATGGTATTACAGGAAAGGTACTAGCATGGATAGAACATCGGATGATTGGCAGCAGGCAAAGAGTGGGAATAAAGGGAGCCTTTTCTGATTGGCTGCTGGTGACTAGTGGTGTTCTGTAGTTGTCGGTGTTGGGACAGCTTTTTACGCGGTATGCCAATGATTTGGATAATGGAATTGATGGCTTAGTGATGAGGTTTGTGGACAATACAATGTTAAGTGGAGGGGCAGGTAGTGTTGGGGAAGCAGGGAGGCTGCGGAAGGACTTAGACATATTAGGAGAGTGTGCAAAGAACTGTGAAACCCCTGGTTTCCTTCGATGCATAAGTCCAGGGAAGACACACTCTGGTCCCGCCAAACACGTGAGATTGGGACAGTCTTCCCCGCCCCAAACCCCGGTTTATGTGGATGCTGTGTAATTTGCTACCCTGTTACAAATTAGTGCCAGGAAATAATAAACAGCACACTGCGTATGATTAAAGGAATTGTATTGATGAAATTTAACGAAAGGGTTAGTAAAGAATAATGAAAAGGAAAGGGGCTCATTCTAATTAAACAGTCTAATGTGCACAAGTTGGAGTTCATCTTGAACTTCTCTGTTACTCACACACTGGGCCCTCGGTTAGCATGAAAGCTCACACCACCTTCCAAACATCGCTCGCCATCCATCTCGAACAAACAGGTCTCCCACCGGGTCGAATCCTATGACTGGTTCTCCCCAGTGTCTTCTCTCTTCATCTCCCACCAAACAAAAGCCCCGAGACCAACCTTAGTGCACCTCACCAAAAAATCCTCCCCCCAGCTCCGGCATCCTAACTGGATGGCACACGTTCCTCGTCATCCCTTATCTTCAACAATGACCCAAACAGGCTGACACCAGAACAGACTGCTCTTACAAAACTGCCAGATGAAATACCTACAGCATAACAGGCCTGCGCCCTGGAGAGAAAAGACCTTCCAGGCGCAGATCCATGGTCTTTCAAGACTAACGGATGCCTTTTATAACAGTAAAGATGTGAACCAGGGTATAACACACTTCCCCCACCAAAATATTCATATCCTCATGACTTTGAAATAATTTGTCATCCCGTCATTAATAACACCATGTTCAAAGGAATTTCATGATGTCAGAACCTCCAATCCATTTGTAAATGGTAGTGACATATCTCACTAGGGAGATAGTTGCAACCCTCTGTTCCCCCGGTGCTACATAGGCCAGCCTTTCCGGGGGTTTCCTGACTTTTTGAGACCTCCTTATCCCATCACCTACTTCTTCAGTTTCAGACATTCCTTGGGATACTTCTGGTCTATCTGGCGAGGCCTCCCCATCTGTTATTTGTGCCTTTTGGCAACCCAGGCGCTTGGCTGAGCTCAGCTTCATTCCCAGTTACTTTAGAGCCCAATCCCCCTTCATCGTCCAGCTGCAAGCCTGCCTGTCCACTGCTAGTGCCCTCCCCCCCATTTCACCTGCCTCAGCAGAAGGATTGGGAATCTCTTCCTCAGTTAGTGGGGAGCCAGCGAAAGGCAGCATATACCACACACCCATTTCCTCATCCTCTGAGTCCGTATCCTATTCAGGGATGGGGGCCAGTCTAATCCTTCCTGCTGTTGGTCTTTCAGTCACGCCACATCACCGCAGAGTCCTCTTGCTAGGTGCAGGGTCAAGGTCAGGTTCCGGGTCAACACGCACCTCTTGTCCTAGAGGTAGAAGGTGGTTCCAATAGAGAAGGTTGACAGACATCCGACTCTCCACTACATAGGGCGTAGCCACCCAGTGTCAGCCAACTTATGCTTCCCAGGTAGCCCCAAATTCTTTATAAGGACTTGGTCTCCAGGCATGAGGTGGGAGAACCTAACCTTTCAATCATACCCCCTCTTTATTTCCTTGATTCTGTTTGGGAGCCGAGACCTCAGCTAATTCATAAGCCTTTTTTGGCTCCCTTCTCATATCAGATACATACTTCAGATAAATCTTTGCAGTAGATCTTCCACGCCAATCCCAAAAAGAGGTCGATGGGCAACCTCGCCTCATGTGCAAACATCAGATAATATCACGAGTACCTGGTAGCTTCATTTCGTGTACAGTTGTAGCGGTGGACCAGATGTCCAACATGTTGACTCCACTTGCCCCTTTTCTTGATCTCCAAGGTTCTGAGCATGTCTAGCAAGGTCTGATTGAACCTCTCGGGTTGAGGATCACCCTGTGGATGATAGGGAGTGGTCCTCGATTTCTCGACTCCGGGCATGCTCAGTAACTCATGGATGAGCCTGCTCTCAAAATCCCGTCCCTGATCACTACACTATGTATCTGCCTGGGAAGACCATAATAAATGAAATACTTCTCCCATAACACTTTGGCCACAGCAGACACCTTCTGATTCTTGGTAGGGAAAGCTTGCGCATATCTGGTGTAGTGATCAAGCCATTCACCATGTTGCTGGCATCTGGCTCTATTGACAGGAAGTCCATACACACCAGGTCAAGGGTCCCTGCACTCTGCAAGTGAGACAACAGAGCGACCCTCACAGGCAGCGTCTTCCTCCGTGTACATTGAATGGAAGACTTGCAGTACACTTCGACCTCTGGCTTCAAGTGGGGCCAGTAGAACCGATCTTTGAGCAACCCATAGGTCTTGTCAACCCCCCAAATGGCCAGAATCATCAAGAAGTGACTGCGACACAATCCTCGGGTAGTTCTCAGGCAGAACCAGCCAAGGCCAGTCCGGAGGCAACGTGACCTGGTATAGGATTTGGTTCCTCAACTCCAGGCTGGGCCATTCTCTCAGTAGTAGAGATACCGCAGAGTGTTTCATCTTGTCTGCCTGGGTCATGTCCCCTTTCGCAACCGCTGACCAAACAGTACCAACACACGGGTCATCTTGCTGAGTGGCTGCCACCTCCCCAGGGCTCAATTCTGGCAACTGCTTTGTCTTCAGGGCAGTCAGATTGTAGTAAGCTTGTGGAATGGTGTCATCAGAAGCTCCCAAAAGATCTACCGTTCAATTCTGCCCTTGTCTTTCCTCCCCCATGATGGAAAAATGGCATGTGGCTTTGACTCCAGGGACAGGAACGCTCTCCCACTCTCCATCCCTGTCCAGCCCTTCATCCGCACGTCAGGATAAAGCATCGGCATCAATGTTCCTACTTCCTGGCCGGTACTTCAGGCTGAAATCACAGGCAGAGAATACCGCCAACCACCAATGGCCTGTGGCATCCAATTTCGCCCTGGTCAGGATGAAAGTTAATGGGCTGTTGTCCGTCTTCGTCTCGAACTTGGCACCATATAGATAGTCACTTAGCTTATCTCACAGCCCATTTCAATGGGACTCCAATTAGTTTCGCTCAGAGAGTGACAGACTCTGGCTGACAAACGTGACAGGTCTCAACCTTGTGCCCTGCTCCTGATACAGATACAGGACACCCCCTAAGCCCTCACTGCTGGCATCTGTTTGCAATACACATGGCAACCGGGGGTCTTCAAAAGCCAGCACAGGTGCTTTCGAAGGCAACTCCTTCAGCAACTGAAAGACCTCGTCGCATTTTGCATCATATCTCACTCCAAAAGGCTCTGAAGGGCTAAGATAATCTTTACCATCTTCTCCTTTCATCCTCCCTTTCTTCCCCAAGGGTTGGTAACCGCACAGAAGCTGATTTAAAGGGTCACTCACTTTGGAGTAGTCTTTCACAGACCTCTGATAGTACCCACAGAATCCAAGGAACGAGCGCAAGGCACTAACAGTCCGTGGTCTTGGTCATGTGGTCACTGCCTCTATCTTAGACTGATCTACAGCTACTCCCTTCTGTGAGACCATGTGCCCAACATAGTTGACAGATCTCCTCAAATCCAGCACACTGAACCACTGCGCAGCACTCAGACAGGCCAGTGCATCCTCCATTCTCGGGACTGTACACTAGTCAGGGACAGTACACCTGTTCAGAGTCTGATAGTCCACACACATCCGTACTTTCTCACTCTTCTTCCTGGCCACCACTATTGGAGACACATAAGGGCTTCTGGACTCATTGATGATCCCAGCTTCCTTCAACTTTTGCAGATGCTGTCGAATGTCCTCCACCTCTGCAGGTGCCAGTCGCTGCAACCTTTCTCTGAACGGGGTGTCCTCTGTCACCTGGATGGTGTGGCGAGTGCTCTAGGAACAACCCACATCAAACTCGTCAGTAGAATGGACATCTTCCAGATTCAACATCTTCTCTATCAACCTCTTTTTCCAACCTCCAGGTACCGAGGAGTCCCCAAAGTTGAATGACTCGGCAGTCAACTTTCCCCTTTTCAGAGAGAGTCTCTTCCCAGCTTGTCTCACAAGGACACTGGACATTACTGGGAGGAGGTGCACCAGTGACATCCCCCGCTTGAGGGTGACCTCCCGCTTTGTAGTGTTCCTGACACTTATTGTCATCCTGTTCGCCTGTACAACCGAGGGCTTCTGCCGTTCGGGCCTCACCAGTACCCCAGCGGGTAAGCATACTGTAACTCCTCTACATGGTCTTCCGGAGCATCCACCAAGAAGGCCTTGGCATCAGGCATTCTGGAAAATTTGGGATTTCCCGTCACTCTAGCTACTTCCCCAGGCTGTAACATGACTGGTTTTGACTGGGTGAACCTTACAGTCCATCTTAAACACATCTCCCCCATTTCACGTATATCTGCTCTCACTTCATCCTCCCGCCACCCCACTAGGAATAGGGCTCCCCTGGTCCTCACCTACCACCCCACCAGCCTCCGGGTCCAACATATTATTCTCCGTAACTTCCGCTACCTCCAACGGGATCCCACCACTAAGCACATCTTTCCCTCCCCCCCCCCTGCATTCCACAGGGATCGCTCCCTACGCAGCTCCCTTGTCCATTCGTCCCCCCCATCCCTCCCCACTGATCTCCCTCCTGGCACTTATCCTTGTAAGCGGAACAAGTGCTACACATGCCCTTACACTTCCTCCCTCACCACCATTCAGGGCCCCAAACAGTCCTTCCAGGTGAGGCAACACTTCACCTGTGAGTCGACTGGGGTGATATACTGCGTCCGGTGCTCCCGATGTGGCCTTTTATATATTGGCGAGACCCGACACAGACTGGGAGACCGCTTTGCTGAACATCTACGCTCTGTCCGTCAGAGAAAGCAGGATCTCCCAGTGGCCACACATTTTAATTCCACATCCCATTCCCATTCTGACATGTCTATCCACGGCCTCCTCTACTGTAAAGATGAAGCCACACTCAGGTTGGAGGAACAACACCTTATATTCCGTCTGGGTAGCCTCCAACCTGGTGGCATGAACATCCACTTCTCTAACTTCCGCTAATGCCCCACCTCCCCCTCGTACCCCATCTGTTACTTATTTTTATGCACACATTCTTTCTCTCACTCTCTTTTTTCTCCCTCTGTCCCTCTGAATATACCTCTTGCCCATCCTCTGAGTCCCCACCCCCCGTCTTTCTTCCCGGACCTCCTGTCCCATGATCCTCTCATATCCCTTTTGCCAATCACCTGTCCAGCTCTTGGCTCCATCCCTCCCCCTCCTGTCTTCTCCTATCATTTTGGATCTCCCCCTCCCCCTCCCACTTTCAAATCCCTTACTCACTCTTCCTTCAGTTAGTCCTGACGAAGGGTCTTGGCCTGAAACGTCGACTGCACCTCTTCCTAGAGATGCTGCCTGGCCTGCTGCGTTCACCAGCAACTTTGATGTGTGAACCTTACAGTCCCTCGTTTCTGCTCATCATCCAGCCCAGTGCTGCCACGCACTTCCTCAAAAGCAGCTGGGAACACAGGGTGAATGGACAATGTTTTCAGAAAGCTCTCTCCAACTTTCTCCCACTAGTCTCCTCACAATAGGAGTATCATCCTCACAAGAATTGAAGCTCTGTCCTTCTCGATCAGGTCTGGACAAACCAACACTAATGCATCAAGGGCCTAAGCTACTCCCACATCCGCCTCTGCAAACTCCAGCTTCAATGACAAGTGACCATTATACGGGTAGTCATCCGTACTAAGACCCCAGATCTCTAGCACACCGAGTGGCGTCAATGATAAATGTGTCAAGTACCAGTTGTAAAATGAACAGTACAGCAGAGTAAGCTGAGAGCCAGTGTCAAGTATGGCTCTTGCATAAATACCCTTGACCTGTAGTGATACACTGGAGCCTGGCCCCACTAAGCCTTCAGGAACAGGGATTTTTGCTTTAGGGTGTTCCTTGATATATTGCTGGGAACGTGTTCCCCCTGAAACACTGGGCCATTCCCACACTGAGTCTCTCCACTTAGGTACCCAGGGGCTCACTCTCTGAAGGTTTCCGCGTCCTTCATACTCTTGCCTGACGGTCCCTCTTTACCGGTTATAACAGATAATACCGGTCGCTCCCCTTCTCACGGGACCCTGTTCACTTACAGCCCTCTGCTTAGTCCGTCCCCTCGGGGGTCCGACTCCCTGTCGGCTTCATTGTGCTGGGTGGTCACACACGCTGATAACATCTGGGACATCTCAGTACAAAGCTCCTTTACCACTCCCCAGGGTGGGTAATCAGTCGTCACTTCAGCCAAGGGGACTACTACCAAGGACTCTACCCTGCTGACAGAGGCCTCCACTGCCTCCATCGCATTCTCCTTCTCTGATCAGCTCAACAAATGAGGGAAGGGACACGTCTTGTGGGACATTCGGAGACGCAAGCAATCAGGTCTGGTGAATGGGCGCCTTTCGCCACTTGGTCCATTCTTAATCGATTCACCTCAGCTATTTGAATGGCCCCCCTACGCCACAAGCAACTCAGCTGCCTCTCTAGCCGAAAAATGTAGGCGGAAAGTCTCTCCCCCTTCTCTTTACATGTTCTGAAACCTCGTCATGAACTCCATTGCACTTCCCGTCACGCCAAACACATTTTCTGGTGCTTGCGTGTAGCCTGCCGAAGTAGCAAAGGGGTTCTGTGTCTTTATGGATCTCACTACGTCAGCAGCTCAAACTTTCAACCAATCGCTGTCTTGTTACGTCATCAGAGCACTGCCACTCATCCAGCATCTGAGGGGTCTGCTCCGCCCAAGTCTCACACTCCCCCTCCCCCTCGGGGGCGGCTTCATGCCTGAGAACGTTCACAGCTTTCGATAACTTGGATCTCCCCGCCTGTGCACGTTGCCATTTATCCGCCAGGGAGGTAAGGGCCGATACCAACTTCGAATTCTTACTCCTTGCTGGAGAACTCATCAGACCTTCCACATCAGACCACTCCTTCCCCTCGCTCCGCAGAAACGAGAGGAAATTGTCTTTGAAGTCACCGCCCCCAGCTACGGGAAGCTCGGCTTCTGATTTGGCTCATCTACACTCCCCTCCACCCAGAAAGTATGGACAGCCCACACCCCCCCACCTGTCCCGGGTCCCAATAATACCAGGCAGTTTCACTGCTGTTACATCTGAACTAAAACAAAGTCCTTGCCCACCAATTTGTCAAACCTCTGCTCCACGATCGTAACTGCTTCCACTGCTTTAACGGTACTTAAAGTTCGACTTAACAATTCATCAGGGATACGGATGTCTACCCCACTCAAAACACACGCATTCGTTACCAGTAACCTCGTGGATTCGCACCACGACTAAACCCCCGCAGCATCCATAACCACGTATCGTAATTACTATACCGGAAAACAGCTTAACGCAGGCTTAAACACACAGCCCACCGGATCAGTGCTTAGGGCAATCACACAGCATCCAACGAAATCGATCGCGGACAATGCCCCTACAATGAAACCCCTTGGTTTCCTTGGCTACGTAGGTCTAGGGAAAACACTCTCCGGTCTCGCCAAACTCGTGAGATTGAGACAGCTCTCCCACCCCAAACCCCGGTTTGTGTGGGTGCTGTGTCATTTGCTGCCCTGTTACAAATTAGTGCTACGATGTAACAGACAGCACACCACATACGATTAAAGGAATTATGTTTATGAAACTTAACTTAAGGGTTAGTATAGAAAAACAAAAAAAAAGGGCCCATTTTACTCAAACAGTCAAATGTGTACAAGTTGGAACTTGCCTAGAACATCTTGGTCACTCACGTGCTGGGCCTCGGTCTGTGTAAAAGTTCACACCATCTTCCGAATGTCGCTCGCAATCCATCTCGAACAAACAGGTCTCCTGCTGGGTCATATTCTATGACCGGTTCTCTCCAGCATCTTCTCCCTTTGTCTCCCGCCGAACAAAAAGCCCAAAACCAGCCTCAGTGTCCCTCATCAAACCGCACCCCTCCCCCCACAGTTCCAGCATTCTAATTGAATGGCACACATTCCTCATCATCCCTTATTTTCAACAATGACCCAAACAGGCTGACAGCAGAACAGACGGCTCTTACAGAGCTACTAAATGAAACAACTACAGCATAACAGTAAAGGTGTGAACCAGGGCATTACAGGTGGCAGATAGAATACAGTGTTCAAAGGTTATCAAGTATACAACTCTGAAATCCTTCTGCTCCAGCTAGCCATGAAACTCAAGAAAGAAAAGAAAGGCCACACAATCACCAACCCCCGATTCACTCCTCCTTGCACAAAAAAATGAACAAAAATGGAGCAGGGACATCAACCTCCAAATCTGTCCTCTCGCACAAAAATTTAAAAAACGGAATAGGCAAACAACCCTCATCCTGCACAAAAAATGAACAGCGGAATGACCCCCCCAATCCCATCCCCTGCGCGAAAAAAACAAGAAAGATTGGGTGAAAAACACAGAATATAAAAAACTAAAGGATTGAAAAAAAATCTATAGTCCAAGTCCACATCCAAACCACAGAAAACCTGGGTAACGTTCTCCGGGCCCAGCAGCAGGCTCTTCTGTTCCTACAGCAGAGCGATCAAAATGCTGGCAGCTGGTGCTCACCTACCACATTCGTCTCGATGGTTCAATCTCCCTTGTCACTTCAATCAGCAGAGTTGAACATTGGCTTGTGTCATGTCCAGCAGCCTGCCCGCCATGAGGTTCGTGCACACTGCCTCCCGAAATCCTCTCGGAGTCTGCAGAGCACTGGAACACCCAAATGATCTCCAAACAACAAATCACAGGCTCTAACAGTTCCAAAATCACATCCAAGTTGAAAACCAAGCGTATAATACATAAAAGAAGTGAAATATATGGTTTCATGATCTATCCAGAAGATGTCAACCAAAGGAGCATTGTACGCAGGTGCCATACTGACTGGAAGATCCAGTGTTGAGAAATATATCAGTGTGCACTTTGGTGGAAGGAATGAAAGCGTAGACGATTTTATAAATGGGAAGAAAATTCAAAAATGTGAGGTGCAAAGAGTCTTGAGAGTCCTTGTACCAGATTTACTAAAGGTTAATTTTCAGGTTGAATAGGTGGTGAGGAAGGCAAATGCAATGTTAGTATTCGTTTCGAGAGGACTAGAATATAAAAGCAAGGATGTAATAGAACATAGAACATAGAATAGTACAGCACATTATGGGCCCTTTGGCCCACAATGTTGTGCCAACCCTCAAACCCTGCCTCCCATATAACCCCCCACCTTAAATTCCTCCATATACCTGTCTAGTAGTCCCTTAAACTTCACGAGTGTATCTGCCTCCACCACTGACTCAGGCAGTGCATTCCACGCACCAACCACTCTCTGAGTGAAAAAACCTTCCTCTAATATCCCCCTTAAACTTCCCACCCCTTACCTTAAAGCCATGTCCCCTTGTTTTGAGCAGTGGTGCCCTGGGGAAGAGGCGCTGACTATCCACTCTATCTATTCCTCTTATTATCTTGTACACCTCTATTATGTCTCCTCTCATCGTCCTTCTCTCCAAAGACTAAAACCCTAGCTCCCTTAATCTCTGATCATAATGCATACTCTCTAAACCAGGCAGCATCCTGGTAAATCTCCTCTGTACCCTTTCCAATGCTTCCACATCCTTCCTATAGTGAGGCGACCAGAACTGGACACAGTACTCCAATTGTGGCCTAACCAGAGTTTTATAGAGCTGCACCATTACATCGCGACTCTTAAACTCTATCCCTCGACTTATGAAAGCTAACACCTCATAAGCTTTATTAACTACCCTATCTACCTGTAAGGCAACTATCAGTGATCTGTGGACATGTACCCTCAGATCCCTCTGCTCCTCCACACTACCAAATATCCTGCCATTTACTTTGTACTCTGCCTTGGAGTTTGTCCTTCAAAAGTGTACCACCTCACACTTCTCCGGGTTGAACTCCATCTGCCACTTCTCAGCCCACTTCTGCATCCTGTCAATGTCTCTCTGCAATCTTCAACAACCCTCTACACTATCTACAACACCATCAACCTTTGTGTTGTCTGCAAAACTTGCCAACCCACCCCTCTACCCCCACATCCAAGTTGTTAATAAAAATCATGAAAAGTAGAGGTCTCAGAACCGATCCTTGTGGGACACCACTAGTCACAACCCTCCAATCCGAATGTACTCCCTCCAACACGACCCTCTGCTTTCTACAGGCAAGCCAATTCTGAATCCACTTGGCCAAACTTCCCTGGATCCCATGCCTTCTGACTTTCTGAATAAATGCTAAGGCATTACAAGGCACTTTGTGAGCACTTTGGGACTCCTTATTTAAGATGTGCAATGTTGGAAAGGGTTCAAAGGGGATCACGAGAATGATTGTGAGAATGAAAGGCTCATCATATGAGAAGCGATTGATGATTCGGGGCCTTTATTTGCTGGAATTAGAAGAATGGGGGGGATATCATTGAAACTTATCAGATGTTGAAAGGATTAGATAGAATGGGTGTAAGAGTATGTTTCCTATGGTGGGGGAGTCTAGGACCAGAAGTCACAGACTTGGAATAGAAGGACTTCCATTTAGAATGGAGTTGTGGAAGAATTTCTTTAGCCAGAGGGTGGTGAATCTGTGGAATTTGTTGCCACAGTTGACTGTGGAGGGCAGTCCATTAGGTGTACCCAGGTGGAGGTTGATAAGTTTTTGATTAGTCAGCAAGTGAAAGGTTATGGCAGGAGAATGGAGTCGAGAGGGAAATAGATGAGCCATGATGAAATGGCAGAGCAGACTCAGCAGGCTGAATGACCTAATTCTGCTCCCATCTCTTATGGTCTTATCATCTGTTTCAGTGCATTTTCTGAGTGGCACCCATCCAAAGCCATTTCTTACTCGTTTTGGTCCATTTCACAATTCCGTGCAAGTGATCCGATTTGGGATTAGCACTAAACACAACCGCACTTTAGCTCACCAACAACAAGGACAATTAATTCCAATGCAGTTGGCATCTGTCATTTGGAAAATTCTGGAATCCATTATTAAGGGGGAACAGCAGGATATTTAGAAAAATTACAAGATTTATTGCAACGGGTACAAAGCAACAAAGACAAGCTTTGATGCTATTTTGCAGGGAGTCGGTGAGGTCGCACAAATCTTGATTTTAGTTTTTTATTGTAATTTCCATAAATCGGTAATTAGATCTCCATATCTATTACATACATTTGCTTTGTAGACAGAGCAGAGAAGCTTCACAACGTTGATTCCTGGAAAGAAGAGCTACCATACAAAGAAAGGTACAACTGGTTGGACCAATACTCAGAGTTCAGAAGAATGGGGATTGATATTAATGAAACATAATATTCCAAGGGTTACTGATAGGATATGCACAGTGGATTTTACTCCCAGTGTGGGGCAATGGAAGTCAAGAGACTTATTTCAGAATGAGGTGTTGTCCTTTTAAGATGTAAAGTAGGAAGTCTTTCATCTCTCAGAGGGTAGTAACACTTTGGAGGTGTGGAAGTGAAGAAATTTAATTATAATCAAGGAACAGAGGGCAATTGAACTTATAAGGAAGTCAAAGGGTGTGAAGAAAGAGAGAAAAAGACTGTGGCCAGGACTGGATCTTACTGAGCAGTGGAACAGGACTAGTGGGGCCAGTTGATCTACACATCCTGTTTGTTATGATTTTGAAATCATACTCTGAGGGGATAGGACTAAATAACACTTTATGAAGAATCCCATGTTAAATTCTGCTTTGTGCCTCACTTACATCGCTTCCAACTTGACTCAAGAGATCTGCACTGGGATCAGTTCTTTTAAATTTCTGATGGGAACACTAGCTTCAACAGACACGTTACTTTTGCTCTGAAGTTGGTCTGCTTTGAAAGGTAGCAAATAAACCAATGTAAAACAGACTTCTGCAACAATAGCACAAGTATTAACAAACGACTATATATGGCGCTCCGTGCTCACAGGCATTTAGAAAATTTATCACAGCCAACCTTTTATGTGCTATGCTAGAATCTACTCATGTGATTTGCAGAGAAACTGATTTCATCAGCCCAGGACTGGCCAGATCATGACTAGGAAAAATATTGTGCTTTCACCCATGCAACCTTCAGTAAAATAAGTGTGCTGGAACCGGATCGGCTATCCAGAAAAGTCTGTATCTCTCCTCACTAGTCAAAAACGCTGTTGACAGATGCTTCCCGTGTCTGTTAATAAGTTCAAGGTTTGAGTATTAGATTCTGCGAAGTGCCAGGAAAACATGTGGGCAAATAATTTGGATCCAAGGTTACATGAGACTTGTGTAGCATGTAGAGAGCTGCCGTGATATTTTCAGCTGATGACGTCATCTGGGTGTGACTGAGTAATTCCATCTAATTTGAAATTTTTCCAAACCATGGCTTGCAATGTGTCGAGAGTGGGAACTGACGTGGGATATCGTGGGCCCCACGCAGGACCAAGCAATACTGGATTGTAGCCCACGGCTACAATTCCGCACATGATAAGTACTAGATCTCACACTCATTGCCTTGGGGAATCAGTCAGGAGGGGCCTCACGTTCTCCTAGAAAGAAAGGAAGAGTCAGATGGGAACGGTGTCATGCCCCTGCCGTAATCGTCAAACGTCACGTAATTGCTGGTTACAGAGAGATGAGGGGAAAGGCCCACGAGCCGATTAACTGGCTGTTTTCAGTGACAGTGCAGGGAGAGAACTGGGGAGGGCAAAGAGCAAAGCCTGGTATCAAATGCAATGACTGCTGATTATCCAACTTGCCTCTGGATATATTTGTCTCACCCGTTTGCTGTTACGACGATGAACTTACATTCAGCTGAACTCCATCTGTTGGTACTGACAGGAAATTTTGAAGTGCGTTGCTGATACGAGTATCTGCCTGATCTGCATGTTCCAGGCCAAGAGTTTGCATAGTCCCACACGAGGACGCCAGCCAGCTGATATGTTCTTTTTTAGTGGGGTCGGTCAATGTTTGTGTGGGCGAGATCGGTGGGTCTAAATTTTCCCTACAGATGTGCCCACAGCCTTGGATCCCAAATGATCAGAGTTAAATAGGCAAAATGTCAGACTCTACAAAATGGTCGACCCACCACATGGGGCGGTCCTGCTTCCTTGAAGGCTGGGATAGCCCAGGTTAGGGGGACGTTGGGAGTGGCATCTGGATTCCAAAGAAATTTAGATAAAACCCAATAGCATTGCCCTTTTGTTTTGCAGGGTTAACCTGTTCCATTCAATTCCCAAAATAAGACATCAGCAAGCTGTAAACATGGTACCAGCCAGCATCAGCATTGGCCTACAGTACCGGCTGGCAATGTTCTCAGCTGTGAAGGTGGCAGCTGCGTTGAAGCTGCTCAATGCCAAGACACTATTGGCCTCATCACACCTGCAATGTTACATCTAGCTGGGCAGGTGACTTGTTTGCACACAACAGTCAACACAGATACTTACTCCGGAAAATACTGACTTATGGTGTTTCTACAGATACACTGTGGAGAGTATTCTAACTGGATGAATCACCACCTGGTATGGAGGGGCCACAGGATTGGAAAAGGCCACAGAACGTTGTAAACTCTGCTAACTCCATACTGGGCACTAGCCTCCCCGGCATTTTGGACACCTTCAAAAGGTAATGTCTCAAAAAGGCAGCTTCACCATTAAGGACCCTCGTCACCCAGGACAGTCCTCTTTTCATTGCCACTGTCAAAGAGGAGGTACAGGAACCTGAAGACACACCCTCAGTGTTTCACAAACAACTTCTTTCTCTCCACCATCAGATTTCTGAATGGACAATGAACCAATGAACACCACCTCACTACTTTTACCTCTCTTTTTGCTCTACTTACTTAATTTAATTTCCTTTTTTATATATGCTTATTGTAATTTATCATATTTATTATTATGTATTGCAATGTACTGCTGCCACAAGACAACATAATTCATGACATAGAAGACCATAAGACCACAGAGGAGCAGAATTAGGCCATTTGGTCCATCGAGTCTGCTCTGCCATTTCTTCATAACTGATCTATTTTTCCTCTCAGCCTCAATCGCCTGCTTTCTCCCCAAATCCCTTCATGCCCTGACTAATCAAGAATCTGTCAACCTCTGCTTTAAATATACCCAGTGTCCTGGCCCCACAGCTGCCTGTGGCAATGAATTCCACAGATTCACCACTCTCTGGCTAAATTCCTCCTCCTCTCCATTCTAAAAGGACATTACTCTATTATGAGGCTGTGCCCTCTGTTCTTAGACTCACCCACCAGAGGAAACATCCTCCCCACATCCACTCTGTCAAAGCCTTTCAGCATTTAATAGGATTCAATGAGGTCACCCTTCATTCTTCTGAATTCCAGTGAGCAGAGGCCCAGAGCCATCAAATGCAATGATATTAAACCTGATTCTGATTCATAAAATGCTTCTACCTCCTGATCTGTTACCCTATGTCAGTCCTGCCTCCCTAACACTTGCTATAGTTCAGTCACCCATTCTGATCTAATCCATCGTGCCAAAGTTATCTCATGGGAGAGTAGAATTGATGGATAGCTACCAGGACATAACATCTGCTCGTTTCATCCAGTTCCAAACCACACCCAACAATTGATATGAGCAAGTTCACCTTGCCATCTGCATCTTAGCGAGGAGTTTGCTGGGAAACTTATGCAAAGGTTGTAATCTACCACTTGGAGCAGGACTACAACAGTCACCGCTGAGGTTTCCAACGCTGCTTGCTGTTTTTTGGACAATAATGCACTGCAATAGAATCTGTTATAAGGGTCTGTAGCAACAAAACATAACATAACCTGGAGATGTAAAACTATGGTTAAACACAGAAACAGGAGAAGATTGTCATTCTAATGACAACTACTAATATCACTCATTTGGCTCACCCAAATTCCACCTGCTATTCCTCACTACCCACATAGCCTCTTCCTCCGGACCTTCCAGGTTTCACAGGGTGTCAGAGCACTAGCCTGCACCATACACTGCTCAATCAATAAATCTTCTTCTGCAGACTCTAATAGTTAAATATCTGAAGCATCCATTTCACCAAAGTCAAGTGCACACATGCTCAATTCCACAGCCAAATAAAGCACTGACCCTGCTTGATCCTGAGTCCCTACAGCTGCAATTCTCCACTGTGATCCAACTCTACCCTGTCACTCATTAACTCTCAGGGACACTTTCATCTTCCAGCCCACCTGAAATTCACTTATCCTGGCAACGTGAAACGAAAAATGGTGGAAGGTCAGGCCACCTCTGTGGACAGTTAACATTTCAGGTGGATGGCTTTGCGTCACAACAGAGTGTGTACCGCACCAGTGTTGAGATGATGCCCCAAGAAGGTGGCACCCCTCATTAAGGACCCCCAGCATCTGGGACATGCCCTCATCTTAATACTACCACAAGGGAGGAGCTGGAGGAGCTGCAGAAGCCTGAAGATACACACACTCAGCATATTACGAACCACTTCTTCTCCTCTGCCATCAGATTTCTGAATGGACTGTGAACTCCACCTCAATATTTTGCTTTCTTCTTTTTGTATTTTCTTATTGCAATTTATAGCAATTTTTATCTATTGTACTGTACTGCTGCAGCAAAGCAAGTTTCACAACAAATTGTATGACAGTAATAATAAGTCTGATTCTGATATTCCGTTCAGTGCAGTCTCCCTGGTGCTTTCCAGAATTGTACATTTCCAACTGCGTACTTCTAAGTTAATTAATCGGCTGCTGTAAATTGTCCCCAGTGTGTAGGGGAGTGTTAGTATCTGGTGGGAGTTGATGAAAATGTGGGGAGAATTAACAATGGGATCAGTGCAAGATGGGTGTAAACGGCCAGTCGATGGTCAACAAGGATTCAGGCTTTCATCATTAGAGAAATCGTGAGAAACTAGATATCTGAATGAGGAGCTCCAAGAACTTAGTATTAATTTATAACTTCAGTAAAAAAAATAAGCACTGGAGTAATTAATGGGCTTGAGAGGCAACAAATCCCCATGATCTGAAGACCTGCATTACAAGGTATTGAGAAGCTGGATCGGGCTACATCAAGTGTCATCTCCTGAAATTCTTCGAGTCGAGAAGAATAGTTCCCAAGGATTGGATGGTAGCAAATGTAACCCCACTACTTATGAAGCAATAGAGAGAAAGCAGGGAATTATTGACCTGCCAGCCTGATGTCAGTGGTAGGGAAAGTGTTGGAATCTCTTTAAAAAATCAGCACGGGGCCCCTGGAATAATGATACAATTGGACAGAGTCAATATGGATTTAAGAAAAGGAAATCATGTTAGACAAACCTGTTGGAAAGTACTTTGAATTACAATTAGTAGAACAGGTAAGGGAATCTCTGAAGGTGGTGCATTTAGATTTTCAAAGGGCACCACACAAGAGATTGCTATGTTGCTGGCAAGTCTCTGCTGTGGATGGAGGATTGGTTAACAGGTCATGTTCAGGTTGTGACCAGCACATTGCCACAGGGATCGGGGTCCTAGTTGTTCGTGATCTAAGTCAATGGTTAGGACTGCAAGACCAACTGCAACATATTGGAATTTGGTACAAAGCCGGTTGGGAGTGTGGCCTGTGAAAAGGTCACAGAGGGGCTTCCGGGTAAATTATTGGGATGGTAGGTAAAAAAAAACATGAGACTGTACACTATGGTAGAAATATAAAGATGAAATGTTTTTAAAATAGGTAGTTTGAATGGTGCTGTTATTCAGAGGGATGTGGGTGTCCACATACATGAACCATTGAAGCATGCAAGTTCAGAAGTAGGAAGGTACATGTTGCCTCCCACAAAAAAATTGAGTACAAGAGTAGAACCAACTCATTCTAAGTACATGGCACCATGGAATATTGTGTGCTGAGGCTGTTTTCTTACCCAAGGAAGATACACTTACAATGAGGGGAGTGGAATTCACCAAATTAATTCCCAGGATGTTAAATTTGTCCCACAGGAAGTTGTACAGAATAGGTCAATGCTGTAAAGTTTAGAAGAATGGGAAGTGCTCCCAATGAAACCTACAATGTTCTGACAGAGTTTGACAGGGTAGCTGGAAGGGTAATGTTTCCTCTGGCTGTAGCACCTAAAACAAGGGATCGGAGTCCAGATATTCAGGACAGAGATGAGAAGAAACAACTTTGCTCAGGGGATGATGAAATTCTCCCCTCGGGAGAGTGTGAAGTCTCAGTGATGTGGCAATTTAAGTCAGAATATGAATGATTTTTAGATTTATTATGTACTGGTTTAATATTAACACAGTGAAAATCTTTTGTTTGCAAGCCATCCAGGCAGATCATGCCATGCACAAGGAAAAACACAATTTAGTATTTGTGTAGTGTTGCAGTTTTATACAGAAAATACAGTGCAGGTAGACAGATAAAAGGAGTTGTGAGATCAACGTTCGAGCGTTCATCTTTTAGAATATGAGAGGTGTGTTCAAGAGGCTGATAACAGCAGGATAGATCTACTTGAGATTTTAAGGGAATCAAATGATATGTGGCTAATACCAGATGGTTCTGAAGTAAAAGATCAGCCCAATCTGATTAAGTCATGGGGCAGACACAAGGTGCTAAAATCCCCCTTCTAATGCAGCGGTCCCCAACCACCGGGCCGCAAAGCATGTGCTACCGGGCCGCGAGGAAACGATATGATTTGGCGATATGAAACAATATGAGCCAGTTGCACCTTTCCTCATTCCCTGTCACACACTGTTGAACTTGAACATAGGGTTGCCAACTGTCCCGTATTAGCCGGGACATCCCATATATTGGGCTAAATTGGTTTGTCTCATACGGGACCGCCCTTGTCCTGTATTTCACCCGCTAAGGTAGACCATTCCTATGAAACCGTTTGTAAGCTGAAATGGCGTAAAGCGAAGAAGCAATTACCATTAATTTATATCGGAAAATCTTTTGAGCGTTCCCAGACCCAAGAAATAACCTACCAAATAACACATAAAGCCTAAATAACACTAACATATAGCAAAAGCAGGAATGATATGATAAGTACACAGCCTATATAAAGTAGAAATAATGTATGTACAGTGTAGTTTCACTTAACAGGATCGGGAAGATTAAGCCAAAACCCCGATTTGTAGAAAAAAAGTCAGCACATACACGCAAGCGCACGTCATGTATGCGCATGTCACGCATGTGCACAAAGGTGCCTGCACAAGGCTTTATGGTCATGGTAGTCTTTCTTGGGGTAAACACAAGTGTCCCCTATTTGACTGCTACTTCTGTCCCTTATTTGGGAGTGAGAAAGTTGGCAGCCCTCCTTGAGCACCCACCCTCCCCCTACCCCCATCGACTGGTCGGCAAGAATATGGTCAGTATTAAACCGGTCCCCGGTGCAAAAAAGGTTGGGGACCCCTGTTCTAATGTTCTGTATTTTCTATCCACATTAGCATAAAGAAAACATTCACTTAGCTCTTATTTTCTATTCCAAAACATCAGTGTCATTTTCCAGTGCTCGATGAAGTGCTTCAACGAGTTCAATTGATTCCAGTAGATTTGTTATTTTAATGACCTTATTATTATTTTAATGGAAGAAAATGACCAAACAAAACTATTGAAGGTGTGTCAAAGGCATGAGAGGAGCTCATCATGGGTGTAACCCTGAACTAAGGAAGGAGGAATGTGTCAGTGAAAGTTACAGCAGACTGCTGCCAACAGCTAAACTATAACCTGCTTCTGCAACTTGCCTACCATTTTGTTCAGGGGGAGACTTGACAGCAAGAAGTGTTACTAAAACTTGATTCATAATCCACGGCCTCCTCTACTGTCAAAATGAAGCCACACTCAGGTTGGAGGAACAACACCTTATATTCCGTCTGGGTAGCCTCCAACCTGAAGGCATGAACATTGATTTCTCTAACTTCCGTTAATGCCCCTCCCCTTCTTATCCCATCTCTATTTATTTATTCATTCATTTATCTCTCTCTCTCTCTCTCTCTCTCCCTCTCTCTTTCCCTCACAATAACTCCTTGCCTGTTCTCCATCTTCCTCTGGTACTCCCCGCCCCCTTTCTTTCTCCCCAGGCCTCCCGTCCCATGATACTTCCCCTTCTCCAACCTTGTTTCACTTTTGCCAATCAACTTCCCAGCTCTTGGCTCCATCCCTCCCCCTCCTGACTTCTCCTATCATTTCGGGTCTCCCCCCTCCCCACTTTCAAATCTCTTACTACCTCTTTTTTCCGTTAGTCCTGACGAAGGGTCTCGGCCCGAAATGTCGACTGTGCTTCTTAGTCATAGTCATAGTCATACTTTATTGATCCCGGGGGAAATTGGTTTTCATTACAGTTGTGCCATAAATAATAAATAGTAATAAAACCATAAATAGTTAAATAGTAATATGTAAATTATGCCAGGAAGTAAGTCCAGGACCAGCCTATTGGCTCAGGGTGTCTGACCCTCCAAGGGAGGAGTTGTAAACTTTGATGGCCACAGGCAGGAATGACTTCCTATGATGCTCTGTGTTGCATCTCGGTGGAATGAGTCTCTGGCTGAATGTACTCCTGTGCCACCCAGTACATTATGTAGTGGATGGGAGACATTGTCCAAGATGGCATGCAACTTGGACAGCATCCTCTTTTCAGACACCACCGTGAGACAGTCCAGTTCCATCCCCACAACATCACTGGCCTTACTAATGAGTTTGTTGATTCTGTTGGTGTCTGCTACCCTCAGCCTGCTGCCCCAGCACACAACAGCAAACATGATAGCACTGGCCACCACAGACTTGTAGAACATCCTCAGCATCGTCCAGCAGATGTTAAAGGACCTCAGTCTCCTCAGGAAATAGAGACGGCTCTGACCCTTCTTGTAGACAGCCTCAGTGTTCTTTGACCAGTCCAGTTTATTGTCAATTCGTATCCCCAGGTGTCTGTAATCCTTCACCATGTCCACACTGAACCCCTGGATGGAAACAGGGGTCACCGGTACCTTAGCTCTCCTGAGGTCTACCATTAGCTCCTTAGTCTTTTTCACATTAAACTGCAGATAATTCTGCTCACACCATGTGATAAAGTTTCCTACCGTAGCCCTGTACTCAGCCTCATCTCCCTTGCTGATGCATGCAACTATGGCAGAGTCATCCGAAAACTTCTGAAGATGACAAGACTCTGTGCAGTAGTTGAAGTCTGAGGTGTAAATGGTGAAGAGAAAGGGAGACAAGACAGTCCCCTGTGGAGCCCCAGTGCTGTTGGACACACAGTGTTGCAAGCACACGTACTGTGGTCTGCAGGTCAGGTAATCAAGAATCCATGACACCAGGAAAGCATCCACCTGTATCGCTGTCAGCTTCTCCCCCAGCAGAGCAGGGTGGATGGTGTTGAATGCACTGGAGAAGTCAAAAAACATGACCCTCACAGTGCTTGCTGACTTGTCCAGGTGGGCGTAGACACGGTTCAGTAGGTAGACGATGGCATCCTCAACTCCTAGTCGGGGCTGGTAGGCGAACTGGAGGGGATCTAAGTGTGGTCTGACCATAGGCCGGAGCAGCTCCAGAACAAGTCTCTTCAGGGTCTTCATGATGTGGGAGGTCAATGCCACCGGTCTGTAGTCATTGAGGCCGCTGGGGCGCGGCGTCTTCGGCACAGGGACGAGGCAGGACGTTTCCACAGTACAGGAACCCTCTGGAGCCTCAGGCTCATGTTGAATACATGGCGAAGTACTCCACATAGCTGAGGGGCACAGGCTTTGAGCACCCTGGTACTGACACCATCCAGTCCTGCAGACTTGCTTGGGTTGAGATGTTCCAGCTGTCTCTCACCTGTTCAGCTGTGAAGCCCACTGTAGTGGTTTCGTGTGGGGAAGGGGTATAGTCTTCCTATAGATGCATTTTGTGTGTGTTGCTTGAATTTTCCAGCATCTGCAGATTTTCTCGTGTTTGTGTTCATATTAAGATCGCATTTTGTACATTATTTGTGCTTTGGAGCTAAGGATTATTGTGTTCCCAGGTGTGACACCAAGCGTCAAGTTATATTGGAGCAAAGTTATCACAAAGCTTAAAGTTTCCCTTGACTAATATGAGGAATTATTTGCCTTTAGTCGGTGGTCGTGACTGCCTGTGGAGAACGAGGTTCAAACACTGAGTGAATGTCGACTATATCAGGAGGGTTGACTGCAGAGAAACCACCCTTGTGCTTTCTTGAGACTGGCACTGGCACTGAGGCACAGTATTTGGAAGGAGTAAAGTTTTATACTCCTGCTGCCTGTGCTAAATCTGATACAGGATTGCTTCAGCACTCTCTTGGGATCTGCCACAATACTGGACCAACTCAGGAGAAAAATCCTAAGGACTGTAAAACAAAAGCGGTTCTTTTTTTTTGAAAATGCAGGTATTTACCATGCAATTATTAAAGCTGGGAATCAAGTGTTTAATTAGGCAAGTGGTTTAGTGGCAAGACCGCTTATTGAAATCCACGGGAATATATATTTCAGCTGAGAGTTGGTGAATTTAGTTAAGGATTTATGCAAGCATGAAAAGGTGTATTTCTCAGACACTAATCTATTTTACTTAAGCACAGTAACTGAACAAATTAAGACTGATTTGAAGCTCAGCTAGCTACCAGAAGGGTTACTTTAGATATAATCATGACCCACGCTCTCCCAATTATTTGGCTAAACAGCATACAGAAAATAATTTGCTGCAGAAAGGTTCTTAACCATTCCTATAGCAGCTCCTGCTGGGGATTATTCATTACTGCAACATGCAGGCCAGAGCTTAAAGTGAATTGATTAACACAAACTATTCTTAATTAAGATTTTTAATGTAACTTATGATTGCATTTTTCATCTTACTGATGAAACTCTCTAACACCAGCTTTGTTTCATAACTACAGGCAGATCTCTCTCTCGGAGGCCCCTTGCAGTCTCTGCTGAGCCGGTCACCAGGCACTGGAACTTGCTGCTGCTTTTCACCCCAGTGCACAGCAATGTTTTGAGAACGTAGTGAGGGTACCAGTCTACAGCCTTGAGAACAGGTTTTGGTGGAAAACGTGTTTGTCTGGGAAAATATTAGAGCAAGAGCTCTTTTGAAGTGTACAACAAGGGGCAGACTTTTGTGTAAGTTGGAATCTTCTCTTAGGCTGACTGGTGACTAACTAACTCGAAGAACTGGAGATAGAGGTAGGGGCATCAAGAGGGAGAGAGAGAGACTGGAAAAGCTGTTGGATGTTTGCAATTCCCTCCAGCAGTACATTGGGTGGTATGGCTTAGTGATTGTCTGATACGCATTATTTTGTCTCTTTTACTACTTTATTAACCATTTTTCTTTCTTTCTGTATTTTATTCTTTATATAACTCTAATAAAGTTATTTCTTATAGCCTTTAACACATGCACAGGGCCTTTGTTTGTGGTTAGCTCTTGCTGCTGAATCAGAATAGAACAAGGAATGAATTTTGAAATATTTTGGTTACAACTGCTTAGACTGTCTCCTCCTTTCCTGTACAATCATTGGAAACTAGTCTGGTTGGGTGATCATGGGCACCATGGTTCCAACATTCTGATAACTATTTCTATTTATGAAACTTCAAAGGTATGATATAAAATGAAGATTTCAACAATAAAAATGACCCAGAGATCAATATCAGACTGTAACAATGGTTTAGTAAGAGAGATGGGCCAACTTAAATAAAAATGGCAATAAAACAAATTTGTGAGTTGCCTTTGTAATCTTTGGTAATCAGATTCACCAGCAGAGGTAATGGTTTGATAATACTTCATCTTATTTAGACAAAGTCAGTAATAGATAAACTAGGTTATAAGGCATTAATGGGAATAGAGTATCTCAGGGAAAACGGAGGGATCAAGCAGGGCAGTAGTGGCAGGAAAGTCACAGTGACAGACTAGAACATTCGGAATATGAAACCATGGTGACAAGGGATCTGAGGGCCTAGTTTTTTCCTCCCAAGGCAGATATTGAAGGGAGTGGAGTTTGCAGAGAGTAGAGAAATATGGGTGTAAAGTTAAACAGGTAAGCAATCAGAGATGACCTTCTCGTCGACATCTGCAATCAGAGTACCAAGACCATGTGAAACAACAAAATTGCCAAGACTACTATAAATATGGGTTGGAGAGTTGATATGATGAAAAAAAGTTTACAGGAAGGGAGAGCAATGGCAGCAAAGAGGAGGTACAGGAGCCTGAACAGACACACTCAACATTTTTGGAATAGCTTCTTCACCTCTGGCATCAGATTTCTGAATGCATAATGAACCATCCTATGAGCATGAATAATCAGGAACTCTGCTCATTTGAGACAACTCTTAAAGTACAAAACCTAATCGAGAAAACAGACAGGATGCCCTTCATTTATTTGGGACACGATGCTACTCATTTGGGAGAAGAGACTGTTGCCGAACACTTTTTAATTAGCGTCAGTCACACGCACTTGTGTGGCCATTAAGACACTAGACCATGCTTAGAGTGAACAGTTTTTAAATAGCATCAGTTGTGTGCATTTGCATTATAGAAACATAGAAAACAGGTGCAGGAGTAGGCCATTCGGCCCTTCGAGCCTGCATCGCCATTCAGTATGATCGTAGCTGATCATCCAACTCAGAACCCTGCACCAGCCTTCCCTCCATACCCCCTCTTCCCTTTAGCCACAAGGGCCATATCTAACTCCCTCTTAAATATAGCCAATGAACTGGCCTCAACTGTTTCCTGTGGTAGAGAATTCCACAGATTCACCACTCTCTGTGTGAAGAAGTTTTTCCTAATCTCGGTCCTAAAAGGCTTCTCCTTTATCCTCAAACTGTGACCCCTCGTTCTGGACTTCCCCAACATCGGGAACAATCTTCCCGCATCTAGCCTGTCCAATCCCTTTAGGATTTTATACATTTCAATCAGATCCCCCCTCAATCTTCTAAATTCCAACAAGTATAAGCCTAGTTCATCCAGTCTTTCATCATATGAAAGTCCTGCCATACCAAGAATCAATCTGGTGAACCTTCTTTGTACTCCCTCTATGGCAAGGATGTCCTTCCTCAGATTAGGGGACCAAAACTGCACACAATACTCCAGGTGTGGTCTCACCAAGGCCTTGTACAACTGCAGTAGTACCTCCCTGCTCCTGTACTCGAATCCTCTTGTTATAAATGCCAGCAAACCATTCGCCTTTTTCACCGCCTGCTGTACCTGCATGCCCACTTTCAATGACTGGTGTATAATGACACCCAGGTCTCGTTGCACCTCCCCTTTTCCTAATCGGCCACTATTTAGATAATAATCTGTTTTCCTGTTCTTGCCACGAAAGTGGATAACCTCACATTTATCCACATTAAATTGCATCTGCCATGAATTTGCCCACTCACTTAACCTATCCAAGTCACCCTGCATCCTCTCAGCATCCTCCTCACAGCTAACACTGCTGCCCAGCTTCGTGTCATCCACAAACTTGGAGATGCTGCATTTAATTCCCTCATCCAAGTCATTAATATATATTGTAAACAGCTGGGGTCCCAGCACTGAGCCTTGCGGTACCCCACTAGTCACTGCCTGCCATTCTGAAAAGGTCTCGTTTATTCCCACTTTTTGCTTCCTATCTGCCAACCAGTTCTCTATCCACATCAATACCTTACCCCCAATACCGTGTGCTTTAAGTTTGCACACTAATCTCCTGTGTGGGACCTTGTCAAAAGCCTTTTGAAAATCCAAATATACCACATCCACTGGTCTCCCCTATCCACTCTACTAGTTACATCCTCAAAAAATTCTATGAGATTCGTCAGACATGATTTTCCTTTCACAAATCCATGCTGACTTTGTCCGATGATTTCACTGCTTTCCAAATGTGCTGTTATCACATCTTTGATAACTGACTCTAGCAGTTTCCCCACCACCGATGTTAGGCTAACCGGTCTATAATTCCCTGGTTTCTCTCTCCCTCCTTTTTTAAAAAGTGGGGTTACATTAGCCACCCTCCAATCCTCAGGAACTAGTCCAGAATCTAAAGAGTTTTGAAAAATTATCACTAATGCATCCACTATTTCTTGGGCTACTTCCTTAAGCACTCTGGGATGCAGACCATCTGGCCCTGGGGACTTATCTGCCTTTAATCCCTTCAATTTACCTAACACCACTTCCCTACCAACATGTCTTTCCCTCAGTTCCTCCATCTCACTGGACCCTCTGTCCCCTACTATTTCCTGAAGATTATTTATGTCCTCCTTAGTGAAGACAGAACCAAAGTAATTATTCAATTGGTCTGCCATGTCCTTGCTCCCCATAATCAATTCACCTGTTTCTGTCTGTAGGGGACCTACATTTGTCTTAACCAATCTTTTTCTTTTCACATATCTATAAAAGCTTTTACAGTCAGTTTTTATGTTCCCTGCCAGTTTTCTCTCATAATCTTTTTCCCCTTCCTAATTAAGCCCTTTGTCCTCCTCTGCTGAACTCTGAATTTCTCCCAGTCCTCAGCTGAGCCACTTTTTCTGGCTAATTTGTATGCTTCTTCTTCGGAATTGATACTATCCCTAACTTCCCTTGTCAGCCACGGGTACACTACCTTCCTTGATTTATTCTTTTGCCAAACTGGGATGAACAATTGTTGTAGTTCATCCATGCAACCTTTAAATGCTTGCCATTGCATATCCACCGTCAATCCTTTAAGTGTCATTTGCCAGTCTATCTTAGCTAATTCACGTCTCATACCTTCAAAGTTACCCTTCTTTAAGTTCAGAACCTTTGTTTCTGAATTAACTATGTCACTCTCCATCTTAATGAAGAATTCCACCATAGTATGGTCACCCTTACCCAAGGGGCCTCTCACGACAAAATGTTATCCATTTGACCAACAGATGGCGATTGAAAAAGCAGTGATTTTTGAAGAGCCAGGGTTAACCTTCTACAGGCATTACAGTTTTTCTCTGATAGGTGGTAAGAAATATGCAGCAAGACAACCCAGAACTGTTTTGCTCACTGCAGTTTCAAGCATTCAGGCTTGAAGTTGCCACTACTTCAACAAGTTAGAAACTACAACGAATTTGAAGATACTGACAGCCATCTTGAATGTTACAATGAAAATGAAGATTTGGAGGATGCAATTGTCAACAGCATTGTATCAAAACACCAAGGCAGGAAATACAAAGACAACGAGACTGATGAAGGTGGCATATCTGAACTTGAGCTAGTGACTGTAAAGGGTGCCAGGGAATTTATTGATGGATATGACATTACTTCATGCAGAAAGGCAATGAAGACAGCCCATTAGCTGCACTAGGTGTCTCCACTGATTTTGTTTATTTACAGTCAATCAAAAGTACACAGCGTACACTGGATGAATTCCTCAGTCAATAATTTTTAGGTACTAATACAGTTTTATAGAACTGTATTCATAGTGGCAGTGTTCTAATTGTTCTGTATTTAATTTAAATATATAATTTGTTACTTAGTTAAATGGTAGTTTGCATTTTTAAAATATCTTTTTAACTATTTCCATGAAACAACAGTTAGTTGTGGCAGCCGCTTTATTGGGCCAAAATGTACTTGTCCCGATGTGTCTCAATTAATTGGAATCTACTGTATATATATTTCCAATTGTAATTAATAGTTTTTTTTATGTTTTACACTGGACTGCTGCCACGAAATAACGGCATTCATGACACATCAGTGATTTAAAACCTGATTCTCAACTTAATCATTATCAATAGCAACAAGTGTATATGATCATCTTTAACTAAAGACCATCACTGGAGATATGGAATTGTACAGCACAGAAACCAGCTCTTCAGTCCACCTATCCATGGTAAATATTTTGTCCATCTATAGTAATCCCAATCCTGCATGAGGACCATATCCCTCTGTGCCTTGCTTAAGGATCTGTCTAAATGCCTCTTAACTGTAATAATTGCATTTGATCTGCAACCTCTTCTGGGGGCATGTTCCAAATACCAACCAGAATGGGTTGAAAAAAATACCCATAGATCACCTTCAATTCTCCTACCTCGCACCTTAAAACCGTGTCCTCTTGTTTTTGATATCTCAACCGTGGGAAGTTTTTTGATTATCTATTCCTCAAATCATGTCATATCCTTTGTAAAGTCACCTCACAGCGCACCAAGGAAAACACACCCACCTATCCAATCTCTCCCCAGGAATAAAGACCTTCAATCCTGACACAACCTGGTGAATCTCCTCTGCACTCTTTCCATTGCAACTGCATCCTGCCTATAGTATCGCAACCAGAAGAGTACCCAATACTCCAAATTTGGCCAGTGTTTCCATACTTTGATTTTTGTTCTAGAGGCAAAGATCAATATGCTGGAAGAACTTTGCAGTATTACTGGAGGCAGGGGGATGGTTAACATTGAGATAAAACACAGTATAAGACTGGATCTTTAGTAAGAGTACTTCATGATCATGCATAATGTATCTTGGGGGTTATGCTAACTAGTATATTATGAATGCCATGGAATATATTTATACTTCTGTCTTGGCTCAAAACTATGCAGTGACAGAATTCTTCCGAGGAGAACCTAGGGCTTATGACTCATGGGTTCGTAAACGGACAGGACACACTAATCCTGTGATGTGATATTCTATGGCACATTACAAAATGTGTTATTTTTGAGAGAGAATTCTCACTTATCTAATCAATAACTATCCATATGGCTGCATTTTGGATTATTGATTGTGTTTGAACATGTTAAACGTTTGGTTATATTCAGTTAGAGATAATTCAATACTCAAAATTACAAGCCATTTGTGATATTATAAATGACATCACCACATCATCTGTACTGACGTAATAATAGCATGAATGTTATTTTAAATATAAAAATTTTTATTCACATATGGTTGCCACAATGGGTAGATTAAATCATTAATTTTGTCAATTGCTCACAGTCTAAAGAAACCTACTCAGAACTGATCTGTATATTGTGACAAAATGCAAGGAGTTCAGCAATCACCCCATCTCCAGAATTATGGACCACTACAAGGCTTTCATTGTAGTTTAGAGCAGACTTTGAACCTAGTATAGAATCTTCACCTCATTCACTCATTAACTAACGACCCAACAGATCTTATTAATTCAGATATAGTCTCTTCATTTAGCCAGCTAAATATTGGCAATGAATCCATGTAAAAATTGAGAAAATGTTTATTTGCTTGGGTTGTGAAAAGCAGAGGAAACAAAAGTATGGATCACTTCAAGTGTATTAAGATAGATATTTCTTTGTCCAGAGATCAACTTCCTTTGATTGATTAAGTTGTTTTACCAAATGAGTAAGGCACATATTCCAACAGTAAATATGTGCTACCTTGCTCTGGTTACAATGAAATATTGACATTCTTAGTTTTGGTCAGACTGAGGTCTAAGTCCTGAATAGTGTAAGAACAACAAGAATCTTTTCTTAATGTCACAAATATGTTATTTTTGTGTTTTGGTTTTCAATTTCCTAAAACAGAAGTCAGAGGAATAATATCAGGATGTTACTAAAACACCAACAAGGATGGTTTGAAAACAACACAACTCATTACAGGTGACATTACCCACTTCTACTTGTTTCAGTTGGTTAACATACAGATGTCGTTGATCTTCAAATATATGTCGAAAATAGTCAAGGGAACAGATGCATAAACTTTCAAATTAAAAACAGCACTTCATATTAACCACCTGATTTTAACCTTAAATTATAAAAAAAGTTAATCATAAATCATATTTCATTCAAAATAAAACTACATATTCTTTAGACTTCACTTTTTTGTAGAAAGTAGAAAAACTAAAGCATTGCAGATTCTGGAATTCTTGAGACACTGCCTTTTAAAGAAGTCCTTGTAAATGGGAGAGCTGTGGACATGATGGAACTGTTTGAGTCTATAACTGCCTGCAGCCTCTTATAATCCTATGCATTGGAGCCTCTATACAAGGTGGTGATGCAGGCAGTCAGAATGCTCTCCACAACTAGAGTCTTTGGTGACAAACCAGATCTCCTCAGACTCCTCAAGAGTTACAAAATACACGTGGACTAAGATGTTAACTGTCCTGTGCTATCACCAGTGGGATCATCAGTTGATCTGCCACCTGTCTTCAGGAGTTTTGGCCCGCTTATGATCAAGACTCCCTCGAGGTGGTGGATCAGCAGTGCTAAAGTACCACCTCCCACTGGTGAGCTTAAAAACTTGGCATCTGCCTCTATCAATCACTTCCATCCAACAGATAGTCTGCTCTTCAGGTGTCTATGCAACTACTGAAGGGTTTGCAAGATATGTATACACTGTCTGACTATCTGCCCCTCTGGACATACTTGGTCCACATCCATGCTGATCCTGTCTCTGCTGCCTCAGCTACAGCCCTGCTGGTTGACTTGATCTCGCTTCTAGTGAAGCCAAGGTCACGCAGCCACTTCTAGAGAGTGAACGCAATAAAGCCATGGCAGCCTACTTCGAACGGATAGCATGAGACCTTCCACCCTCTGTCTCTGCACTCTGATCTCAAGTATAACTGTTGGTGTGATTTCTTCATGATTTAATCAATATATTGAGCCCAAGATATATCCTCAGAGATATTGACACCCAGGAACTTGAAGCTGCTCCCTCTTTCCATTGTTAACTCCTCAATGGGGACTGATATCAATTCTCTCAACTTCCCCTTCCTGAAGTCCACAATCAATTCCTTGCTCTTGATGACGGTAAGTGCAAGGTTATTGTTGCAACATGACTCATCCAGCCGATCTCACTCCTGTAACACCTCCTTGTCACCATCTGAGATTTTGCCAACAGCTGCGTCATTGGCAAAATTATAGAAGAGGTTTGAGCTCTGCCTAGCCACACAGTCAGGAGTGTGGAGAGAGTGAAGCAGTGGGCTAAGCACACATCCTTGAGGTGTGGCTGTGTTGACTGTCATCAAGGAGGAAATGTCAGTATCAATCCTCACCGAATGTGCTCCTGAAGAGGGAGTCAAAGATCCATTGGCAGAGGGAGATACAGAGGCCCGGGTTTTGAAGGCTGTTGATTAACAATAAGGAGATGATGCTGTTGAATGCTGAGCTGTAATCGATAAACAGCAGCCGGGCGTAAGTACTGCTGTTGTCCAGGTGGTCTAAGGCCAACTGGAGAGCCATTGAGACCTGTTGTGGCAGTAGTCCAAGTCCCTGGTTAGTCAGGAGTTAATTCTAGCCATGATCAACCTCTGAAGGCATTTCAACACTGTAGACTTTATGACAGGCGATAGTCATTGAGGCCGCTCTCCCTACTCTTGGACACCAGTGTGACTGATGTCCTTTGAAAGCAGTAGGGAATCTCCAACTGCAGCTGTGAGACATTGACGGTGTCCTTGAATGCTCGAGCCAGCTGGCAGGCACAGATTTTCAGTACCTTGCCAGGTACGCCATCAGGTCCTAAAGCCTTGTGAAGGGTTCAACCCCCTTCAAGGCAAAGCTTTCTGCTGCAGTACTTCTGGAACGTGCTCCAGCAGGAAATGTAGCTTACTGTCTGTCGTGGCGGGAGATCTCATTCACATTTACAGCTTTCCCCATGCACCTGCTCTCAACCCTCCACTCCTCCGGCCAGAACATTTCACCTTTGTCCTCACATTTCACCCCGGCCCCTGCCACTTTCCCCTGCAGATGCAGGAGGTGCAACACCTGAAACATTGAGTGTGTGCCCTCCCTGAAGGTATTAATGAGAAGACGCAATGTCCTGGGTGGTGAGGGTCCTTAATGATGGATATCACCTTCTTAGGTCAACACACTTCGAAGATGTCCCTGATGGTGGAGAGGCTAGTGCTGGCTGAGCCGTGCAGCTTTTCCCAATCCTGAACAACGGCAGTTCTACAGTGGGCGGTGATGCAATCAGTCTAGGAAGCAGAGGGTGAGGGTTGAAGGTTGCTCCTTGGAATGGAGGCCAGAGATTAGTGGTGTGCACAGAGATTGAGGCTAACACACTTGTGTGTTTTTTATATCAGTGATTTGGATGAAAATGCACAAGGCTCAATCAGTAGGTATGCAGATGACACAAAATTAGAAACCATAGAAACTACAGCACAGAAACAGGCCTTTTGGCCCTTCTTGGCTGTGCTGAACCATTTTCTGCCTAGTCCCACTGACCTGCACACGGACCATATCCCTCCATACACCTCCCATCCATGTATCTGTCCAATTTATTCTTAAATGTTAAAAAAAGAACCGCATTTACCACCTCGTCTGGCAGCTCATTCCATACTCCCACCACTCTCTGTGTGAAGAAGCCCCCCCTAATGTTCCCTTTAAACTTTTCTCCTCTCACTCTTAACCCATGTCCTCTGTTTTTTTTCTCCCCTTGCCTCAGTGGAAAAAGCCTGCTTGCATTCACTTTATCTATACCCATCATAATTTTATATACCTCTATCAAATCTCCCCTCATTCTTCTACACTCCAGGGAATAAAATCCTAACCTATTCAACCTTTCTCTGTAACTGAGTTTTTCAAGTCCCGGCAGCATCTTTGTAAACCTTCTCTGCACTCTTTCAACCTTATTTATATCCTTCCTGTAATTTGGTGACCAAAACTGAACACAATACTCCAGATTCGGCCTCACCAATGCCTTATACAACCTCACCATAACATTCCAGCTCTTATACTCAAATACTTGGATTAATAAAGGCCAATGTACCAAAAGCTCTCTTTTCGACCCTGTCTACCTGTGACGCCACTTTTAGGGAATTTTGTATCTGTGTTCCCAGACCCCTCTGTTCCACTGCACTCCTCAGTGCCTTACCATTAACCCTGTATGTTCTACCTTGGTTTGTCCTTCCAACGTGCAATACCTCACACTTGTCTGTATTAAACTCCATCTGCCATTTTTCAGCCCATTTTTCCAGCTGGTCCAAGTCCCTCTGCAGGCTCTGAAAACCTTCCTCACTGTCTACTACACCTCCAATCTTTGTATCATCAGCAAATTTGCTGATCCAATTTACCACATTATCATCCAGATCATTGATATAGATGACAAATAACAATGGACCCAGCACTGATCCCTGTGGCACACCACTAGTCACAGGCCTCCACTCGGAGACGCAATTCTCTACTACCACTCTTTGGCTTCTTCCATTGAGCCAATGTCTAATCCAATTTACCACCTCTCCATGTATACCTAGCGACTGAATTTTCCTAACTAACCTCTCATGCGGAACCTTGTCAAAGGCCTTACTGAAGTCCATGTAGACAATATCCACTGCCTTCCCTTCATCCACTTTCCTGGTAACCTCCTCGAAAAACTCCAATACATTGGTCAAACATGACCTACCACGCACAAAGCCATGTTGACTCTCCCTAATAAGTCCCTGTCTATCCAAATGCTTGTAGATTCTATCTCTTAGTACTCCCTCCAATAACTTACCCACTACCGATGTTAAACTTACTGGCCTATAATTTTCCGGATTACTTTTCGATTCTTTTTTAAACAACGGAACAACATGAGCCACTCTCCAATCCTCCGGCACCTCACCTGTAGACAGCGACATTTTAAATATTTCTGCCAGGGCCCCTGCGATTTCAACACTAGTCTCCTTCATGGTCCAAAGGAACACCCTGTCAGGTCCTGGGGATTTATCCACTTTAATTTTCCTCAAGACAGCAAGGACCTCCTCCTTTTCGATCTGTACAGTTTCCATGATCTCACTACTTGTTTCCCTTAATTCCATAGACTTCATGCCAGTTTCCTTAGTAAATACAGACACAATAAACCTATTTAAGATCTCTCCCATTTCCTTTGGTTCCACACATAGCCGACCACTCTGATCTTCAAGAGGACCAATTTTATCCCCTACAATCCTTTTGCTCTTAATATACCTGTAAAAGCTCTTTGGATTATCCTTCACTTTGACTGCCAAGGCAACCTCATGTCTTCTTTTAGCACTCCTGATTTCTTTCTTAAGTATCTTCTTGCACTTCTTATACTCCTCAAGCACCTTATTTACTCCCTGCTTCCTATACATGTCATACAACTCCCTCTTCTTTATCAGAGTTGCAATATCCCTTGAGAACCAAGGTTCCTTATTCCTATTCACTTTTCCTTTAATCCTGACAGGAACATACAAATTCTGCACTCTCAAAATTTCTCCTTTGAAGGCTTCCCACCTACCGATCACATCCCTGCCAGAGAACAACCTGTCCCAATCCACGCTTTTTAGATCCTTTCTCATTTCTTCAAATTTGGCCTTCTTCCAGTTAAGAACCTCAACCCTAGGACCAGATCTATCCTTGTCCATGATCAAGTTGAAACTAATGGTGTTATGATCACTGGAACCAAAGTGCTCCCCTACACAGACTTCCGTCACTTGTCCTAACTCGTTTCCTAACAGGAGATCCAATATTGCATCCCCTCTAGTTGGTCCCTCTATATAATTGATTTAGAAAATTTCCTGAACACATTTTACAAACTCTAAACCATCTAGACCCCTAACAGTATGGGAGTCCCAATCAATATATGGAAAATTAAAATCCCCTACCACCACAACTTTACGTTTCCTGCAGTTGCCTGCTATCTCTCTGCAGATTTGCTCTTCCAATTCTCGTTGACTATTGGGTGGTCTGTAATACAATCCCATTAATGTGGCCATACCTTTCCTGTTTCTCAGCTCCACCCACAGGGACTCAGCAGACAAGCCCTCTAATCTGTTCTGCCTGAGCACTGCTGTAATATTTTCCCTAACAAGCAATGCTACTCCCCCACCTTTCATTCCTCTGCCTCGATCACATCTGAAACATCGGAACCCTGGAATATTAAGCTGCCAGTCCTGCCCCTCCTGTAGCCAAGTTTCACTAATTGCTATAACGTCATAATTCCATGAGTCAATCCACGCCCTCAACTCATCCGCCTTCCCCGCAATACTCCTAGCATTGAAATATATACACCTCAGAAGATTTTTACCACCACTCACAACCTTTCTATTAGCAGATTTGCTTGAACTTTTAACATCATTTATTTTCACCCCAGCCACACTGTCAGCTCTGGCACTCTGGTTCCCATCCCCCTGCAAATCTAGTTTAAAACCTCCCCAGTAGCACTAACAAACCTTCCTGAAAGGATATTGGTCCCCCTGTAGTTCAAGTGTAACTCGTCTCTCTTGTACAGGTCCCACCTGCCCCAGAAGAGGTCCCAATTATCCTGAAATCTGAAACCTTGTCCCCTACACCAGTTCCTCAGCCACTTGTTCATCCTCCAGAGCATCCTATTCCTACCCTCACTGGCATGTAGCACAGGTAGCAATCCTGAGATTACCACCCTCGAGGTCCTGCTTTTCAACTTCCTACCAAGCTCTCTATACTCACTCTCCAGGACCTCCTCACTCTTCCTTGCTATGTCATTGGTACCGAAGTGCACCACGACATCTGGCTGATCACCCTCCCACTTCAGAATGTCATGCAAGCGATCAGAGACATCCTTGACCCTGGCACCTGGGAGGCAACAAACCATTAGCAGCTCTTCTGGATAGTGAAGAAGGTTATCATAGGTTACAAGGGAATTCAGTTAGGGAATGGGCTGAGGAGTGGCAAATGGAACTCAATACAGATAAGTGTGAGGTGATGCACTTTGGAAGGTCAAACCAACGTAAGTCCTATGTAGCACACAGCATAAGTCTTACGTAGCCCTACACTATGAGTAGTAGGGCATTAAACAATGTAATAGAACAGAGGGGCCTAGGGCTAGGGCTATAAATGCAGAGTTTGTTGAAAGCACAGGTAGATGAAGAGGTACTTGGCACACAGGCACTGAGTACAAGAGTTGGGACATTACGTTGCAGTTGTACGAGTCAATGGCAAAGTAGTACTTGGAGAATCACGTGGAGTTTTGGTCACCCTATTATAAGAAATAAGTGGTTAAACTGGAAGAGCACAGACAAGATTTAAGAGGATGTTACCAGAACCAGAGGGCCTGAGTTGCAGGAAAACATTGGGCAGGCTGGGCTTTATTCTTGGAAAGTAGGAGGATGAAGGGGGTGATCTTATAGGAATATTTAAGATTTTGAGGGGCAAGGATAAGGTGGGTGGTAATAGTCTTTTCCCAGTGTAGGGGTGACCAAAACGAGGGGGCATAGGTTTACAGCAAGAGGTGAAGCGTACCTGAGAGGCAACATTTTCCATACAGAAGGGGTTGAATATATGGAACAAGCTGTCAGAAGAAACAGTTCAGGCAAATAAAACAGTATCATTTAAGATGCACTTTAATAAATACATAGAAGGACAGGGCTTAGAGAGATATGTGCCAAGCGGAGGAAATTGGGACTGTCTGGGTGGGCATGTAGTTGGCAATTGACTAGTTGTGCTGAAGGTCCTATACCTGTACTGGATAGCCCCATGACTCTATTCAATTCATAATGCAGCTTTAAGCATTAGCTAATGCTTACTGAGGTGATGGGTAGCTGGAACCATTTGTGGGAGGAGATGGAAAATGTGACCCAAGAGAGAAAACATTTGGGGAGATAGATGTACGAGTGATGGGTGAATGGATCCAGATTAGGGGTGGGGGGTGGGAAACAATAAGACAACGATGAGTAAAGTTGGGGGAGGTGGTTAGGGGGCAAGAGTACTGGAAAAATAAAAAAGAGAAAGAACTTGGATGAACAAGTCAGAATGGGTAAAGAAAAGGGGGGAAAGGAGAGTAGATTACCTGAAATTTTTACCCTTGACTCTGGCTGCATTCAACTATAACTGCTCACTTCAGTTCACTGACCTTTAGTAGTTTCTCCCCGTAATTTCCCAGTTCTTCTGACCACAGTAAACCACCTCACTTTCTATGTTATATCCTATTTGCCATATTGCCCAACTAAAATTAACTTCAGAAGGCTTGGGGGCAGTTTATTTCTGTCTTGCAGCCCACCTTTGTAGCAAGAGGAAACTTGGAATTGTTACACTCTCTCCAAGTTCATTCTGGCATGGTTATGCCAAACCCACCAGGTACCTGCTAATTTCAGAGGCAGAGTACGGAGTAGACTGGAACATCTACTCAAGGCAGAGTCAACAACCATTGCTAGAGACAACTTTCAGGGAAACTTATTTCAACCAATTGTTAAATTGAAGGCTTTCAGCACAAAACCATGATTCCAAGAAGAAAAAAAAGTTTGAGAACTTTCCTGCTAAGTCAAAAATTTTTTAAAGCTCACAAGTGTATGGCTATAGCACTGGCGATGACAGCCAAAGAATTATTCCTGCGTAAGTGAAAGGCAGGTTGTTACTTGAATATGAAAGAAGCACTATCCAAGCTCTTGAATCATACATCATAATAAGAACATTTCCAAAGCAACACCTTGATTAATGGAGGAACTCCCATAATAAAGACACTTTGAAAGGCGGTTAGTCACAAAAATCAGAATTCTAAAGAGGGTCTAAAAAGGAAGCACGCAAAGGAGAGAAAAATAGCAAAGTGGAACAATTTAGAAAGGAAGCTTGAGAGGATTAGAGTCTGAAACTATTACATTCGAATCTTTTGCCTTCTTACTCAGACTCCCGTTCATTCCCAATATCTTCTACTAGTCTACCTAGCATTATCTTCACTTAACTACAGGGCACCATATATAAATACAACAAAGAGAAAATCTGCAGATGCTCGAAATCCAAGCATCACACACAAAATGCTGGAGGAACTCAGCAGGCCAGGCAGTATCTATTGAAAAGAGTACAGTCGACGTTTTCAGCCGAGACCCTCCATTGGGACTGGAAAAATAAAGATGAGGAGTCAGAATAATGGGGGGGCGGGGGAATGAAGGAAGAAACACAAGGTGATAGGTGAAACCGGGGACGAGGGGTGTGGGTGGGGATGAAAGAAAGAGCTGGAAAGTTGATAGGTGAAAGAGATACAGGGCAGGAGACAGGGGAATCTGATAGGAGAGGGCAGAAGACCACAAAAGAAGAAAAGGGGAAGGAGTGCCAGAAGGAGGTGATGGCCAGGACCTGTGATTCTGTTGGGTTCTGGTGCAGCCTCCTGTATATCAGTGAGATCTCCCAGTGACCATCCATTTTAATTCCACTTCCCATTCCGGCATGTCAGTCCATGGCCTCCTCTACTACCGTGATGAGGCCACACTCAGGTTGGAGGAACAACATCTTATATTCCGTCTGGGTAACCTCCAACCTCATGGCATGACATCAATTTCTCAAACTTCCAGTTATATGCCAACCCCCTTCACCATTCCCATTTCCCTCTCTCACCTTCTCTCTTTACCTACCCATCAGCTCCTTCTAGCACTTCTCCCCCTTTTCTTTCTTCTGTGGCCTTCTGTCCTCTCCTATCAGATTCCCCTTCTCCAGCCCTGTATCTCTTTCACCTATCATTTCCCAGCTCTTTACTTAACACCTGCTCCCCACCCCAGTTTCACTTATCACTTTGTGTTTCTTCCTCCCCTTCCTCCCTCCCCCCCCCCCCACCTTCTTACTCTGACCTCTCTTCTTTCTTTCTCCAATCCTGATGAAGTGTCTCGGCCCAAAACATCGATTGTACTCTTTTCCTTAGATGCTGCCCGGTCTGCTGAATTCTTCCAGCATTTTGTGTATGTTGCTCATATAATTGCAATATTTACTTCATTTCTTCATTTACTGATAACCCTCCTACAACGGGAAGATTAGATAAATAGAGCAAAAACTTCACTGTGGTAATTGTTCTACAATGTTTGATAAACAATGAAACAGAACTTACTTCAACTTAAATAATAAACCAAAATGCATTGGCTTTAGCTCCTGAAATTTAATCAGTTGTTCCGATCTTAACACAATTTCTCTCCTCAGGAGAGCTGATGAAAAAGATGGATTTATTGGTTGAATGAGCTTCAATCTCGATATCGTCCCACTAAGAAACACACCCTCCCTTTCAAAACATCACCAATTTTTTTCCCTTACCGCATTCATTCTACTGCAAAGACCTTGTTTCCTGTCATTTAAAGATAAAAATGTTTCAGTTTATTCAGTTTCAGTCCACATTAATTCCAATATGAACAAAATTCATCTCTTCTCTATTATGCTCCACTCCACATCTAATTCATGTCCCAGCTGCTTGGCTCTCCTGACTGTCTCTACCTTATTGTAACTTCATTGGCTGCAGAGCCATCAGTCATCTCATTTGGGCACAATGGAAAAGGAGCCTCCATCCTAGTTGGCCCTTGCTTCACACAGCTGACGAAGAATTGGTGAGAGACAAAATGATTGAACATGATATTGATTCCAAATTAGGTCTTCAATTCCAAATTGTATCTATTGCACAAATTTTTTCACTCTGTTGATTAAAAACTCAGAGCCACAAGAAAGTGTATAATAGACGATGATAAAAGTGATTATTTTCAAGATCATTACTCTTGCTCGTTATTAAAGATAGACTTTTACTTTCTATTCCCCACCTCATTTCTAAATTTTGTCATACCTATTAGATGTATTTAAGAAGTCAGACTCCCTTTAATCTATTTCTTGTGCACATAGCTTTCTAATAATGATTTAATAAGTCTTCTACACAGTAATTAATGCTTTCTATAAAATTAATGAGCTTTAAACTAAAGCTGTTAGGGAATATAACGATAAAACCATAGAAACTACAGCACAGAAACAGGCCTTTTGGCCCTTCTTGGCTGTGCTGAACCATTTTCTGCCTAGTCCCACTGACCTGCACATGGACCATATCCCTCCATACACCTCCCATCCATGTATCTGTCCAATTTATTCTTAAATGTTAAAAAAGAACCCGCATTTACCACCTCGTCTGGCAGCTCATTCCATACTCCCACCACTCTCTGTGTGAAGAAGCCCCCCCTAATGTTCCCTTTAAATTTTTCCCCCCTCACCCTTAACCCATGTCCTCTGGTTTTTTTCTCCCCTTGCCTCAGTGGAAAAAGCCTGCTTGCATTCACTCTATCTTTACCCATCATAATTTTATATACCTCTATCAAATCTCCCCTCATTCTTCTATGCTCCAGGAAATAAAGTCCTAACCTATTCAACCTTTCTCTGTAACTGAGTTTCTCAAGTCCCGGCAACATCCTTGTAAACCGTCTCTGCACTCTTTCAACCTTATTTATGTCCTTCCTGTAATTTGGTGACCAAAACTGAACACAATACTCCAGATTCGGCCTCACCAATGCCTTATACAACCTCATCATAACATTCCAGCTCTTGTACTCAATACTTAGATTAATAAAGGCCAATGTACCAAAAGCTCTCTTTACGACCCTATCTACCTGTGACGACACTTTTAGGGAATTTTGTATCTGTATTCCCAGATCCCTCTGTTCCACTGCACTCCTCAGTGCCTTACCATTAACCTTGGTTTACCTATGTTCTACCTTGGTTTGTCCTTCCAACGTGCAATACCTCACACTTGTCAGTATTAAACTCCATCTGCCATTTTTCAGCCCATCTTTCCAGATGGTCTAAGTCCCTCTGCAGGCTCTGAAAACCTTCCTCACTGTCTACTACACCTCCAATCTTTGTATCATCAGCAAATTTGCTGATCCAATTTACCACATTATCATCCAGATCATTGATATAGATGACAAATAACAATGGACCCAGCACTGATCCCTGTGGGACACCACTAGTCACAGGCCTCCACTCAGAGAAGCAATTCTCTACCACCACTCTCTGGCTTCTTCCATCGAACCAATGTCTAATCCAATTTACCACCTCTCCATGTATACCTAGCGACTGAATTTTCCTAACTAACCTCTCATGCGGGACCTTGTCAAAGGCCTTACTGAAGTCCATGTAGACAATATCCACTGCCTTCCCTTCATCCACTTTCCTGGTAACCTCCTCGAAAAACTCCAATAGATTGGTCAAACATGACCTACCACGCACAAAGCCATGTTGACTCTCTCTAATAAGCCCCCGTCTATCCAAATGCTTGTAGATTCTGTCTCTTAGTACTCCCTCCAATAACTTACCTACTACTGACGTTAAACTCACCGGCCTATAATTTCCCGGATTACTTTTCGATTCTTTTTTAAACAACGGAACAACATGAGCCACTCTCCAATCCTCCGGCACTTCACCCGTAGACAGTGACATTTTAAATATTTCTGCCAGGGCCCCCGCAATTTCAACACTAGTCTCCTTCAAGGTCCGAGGGAACACCCTGTCAGGTCCCGGGGATTTATCCACTTTAATTTTCTTCAAGACAGCAAGCACCTCCTCCTTTTCAATCTGTACAGTTTCCATGGTCTCACTACTTGTTTCCCTTAATTCCATAGATTTCATGCCAGTTTCCTTAGTAAATACAGACGCAAAAAACCTATTTAAGATCTCCCCCATTTCCTTTGGTTCCGCACAAAGCCGACCACTCTGATCTTCAAGAGGACCAATTTTATCCCTTACAATCCTTTTGCTCTTAATATACTTGTAAAAGCTCTTTGGATTATCCTTCACTTTGACTGCCAAGGCAACCTCATGTCTTCTTTTAGCCCTCCTGATTTCTTTCTTAAGTATTTTCTTGCACTTCTTATACTCCTCAAGCACCTGATTTATCCCCTGTTTCCTATACATTTCATACAACTCCCTCTTCTTCTTTATCAGAGTTGCAATATCCCTTGAGAACCAATGTTACTTATTCCTATTCAATTTGCCTTTAATCCTGACAGGAACATACGAACTCTGCACTCTCAAAATTTCCCCTTTGAAGGCTTCCTTCAATAATGTTCTTATTGATTTGGATTAATGAGATTCAAATGCCCTCATCGTTCAAAAGCAGAATTTGGGGCAAGATTCAGTTCTTATCTGTTTATGTCATTTCAGATAATCAAGCGACTGATCAAATATGCTGCTTTGTGATATTGAGAACATTCAGTCCATTGAGTGACTGCTATCTCAGAGACTGAGAACTTCACCATCCCAATCCCAAATACCACCCGCTGTCCACCTAACCCCTCCACCCCATGCTACACCATATTAATGCATATGATGATATACATTAATGGTTTGAGACATAAACCCATTCTCTCTTCCCATTTCTTCAGTGGCCCAGATGCTAAAAGGCGAAAACAATCTATTTTCATACGAGTGAAAAGAACATGCTTGGGAGTTTGGTCCAGGTCACACTGTTGCAGGTCAATTTAGACAAATTAGGCAAATCAATCCATGGTTGGCAAATTTAGTCCCTGATTAGATATAAAAAATATGCATATGAAGTTAGGAAACTCCAGACATCTGTAAAGACCTCCAGATATTCAAGCCCCTCAGCTTGGGCAATAAGGACAATCTAAATCTTGGAGTTTATGTCATTTGTAAAACAAGATGGAAACTGAGAGGGCGGTCATTAAAATTGTTAAAACTAGATGCTGAACACAATCCACTTTAAGAGAGGTTTACATACCAAGTTATAAAGTTAACATTGTAGAAACAAACCCTTCAGCCTACCATGAATATGCCCTATTGAAGTTCGTATCAATACTAAGCTCATTTAACCGCATTTGGTCTATAGCCTCCTGTGCATTAGCAATTGAAGGGTTCATGTACAAGCTTCTCAAGATGTTGTGAGCACTTGCCTCCTCCACCTTCTCAGTCAGCGCTTTACAAATTGCAACTAGCCCCTGTTGAAATAAAGTCTTCCTTTCATTCTAAACTTCATATTTCTCAACTTAAACCCATACCTTCTGGTTTTAACCAACTTTGCCGTGAGGACCTGATTTCATGAACATCGATTTCTTCTGATAATGCCCCCCTTCTTCACCATTTTCTATCCCCTTTTCCCTCTCTCATCTTATCTCCTTACCCACCCATCACCTCCCTCTGGTGCTCCTTCCCCCCCTTTTTCTTTCTTCCATGGCCTTGTCTCTTTCACCAATCACCTTCCCAGCTCTTTACTTCATCCCTCCCCCTCCAGGGTTCGCCTATCACCCGCTGTTTCTCTCTCCCCTTCCCCCACCCCACCTTTTAAATCTACTCTTCAGCTTTTTTTCCTCCAGTCCTGCTGAAGGGGTTTGGCCCGAAATGTCGACTGTACTTCTTTTGCCCATAGATGCTGCCTGGCCCTGCAGGGTTCCTCCAGCATTTTGTGCGTGTTATATTAAGAGTGATTGCCAGCTACACCTCCCACTTCTGTATACCTCTCACAGCTGAACTCTCATTCTCTTCTGCTCTAAAGCAAACAAACCCCACCTTCCAGTCTCTGTTAACTGAAGCTTTCCATCTCGGGCAACACCCAGGTAAATCTCCTTTGCACCCTCTCTGAAACAATTACATCCTTCTCATTAGTAGGCAACCAGAACTTCACTATATTCCACACTAAATGCTGGAGGTGATAGGCGAGACCAGTCGAGGGGGACGGTGGATGGGATGGAGCAAGCAGCTGGGAGTTGATAGGTGGAAGAGGTAAAGGGCTGAAAGATAAGTAATTTAATAGGTCTGTGGCCAATGGAAGAAGGGGGAATTGAAATGCATAACCACCAGAGATCCTGCCTTTTGCAGCGGAGCGAAGGTGCTTAATGAAGAGGTCCCCCCATCTGCACTGGGTCTCACCGATGTAGAGGAGTCCACACTGGAACACCAAATGCAATAGATGACCACAGTAGGTAAAGTGTTACCCCATTTGCAAGGACTGTTTGGGCCCCTGAACAATAGTGAGGGAGGAAGTGCAGGGGCAGGTACATCGCTTAACCCACTCGCAGGGACAAGTGCCAAGAGAGGGAGATCAGTGGAGAAGGGATGAGTGGACAAAAGAGTTGTGTTCTTTCTGATCCCTACCCAAAGTGGAGGGGGAGGGGTCAGGGAAGGGAAAGAAAAGATATGCTTAACAGGAGGATACCTTTGGAGATGGTAGAAATTAGAGAATGCTGATCTGGAAGCACAGGCTTTAAGGTGATAAGGACAAGTGGAACTCTATTCCTGTTATGGTGGCAGGAAGATGGAGTGAGGGGAGATGTGCAATAAATGGAAGAGGTAGAGCAAGAAGTTGCTTAATTTATTTGTTCAGTCATCCTATCTTACCTTCTTCACCACCATCACTTGAGGAATCTTTAGACCTGTACACCAGACCAATTTCCTCAATACTCCCTGGCCCCAGACGTTCTCTTTTTAAGAGACCCTCCCCTACAAAAATGCTTCATCTCAATTATTAGAATGAAATTCTGTCTGCCATTGCTCTTCACAGCTTGCCTTTTGATCGCTGGATCGCTGCCTTTTGATTGGTCGATTTGTATGACCAATGTGCCCAAGTCTTGAGTTGTGCAATTTTTTGCCCAGTGACAACAACGTGTGCACTGAACAATTTCTTCAATAAAACGGTATAAATAAGCCAGTTCTAAAATCTGTAAACAAATCATCGCAAACTCCATGTTGTCAACACCATCCACGTCAGAAACCAGAAACCGAAACGTGATTGTGTACGATTGTGAGATATACTTAACATGCCAACAAGGTAGAAGGCGACAACCTTTTGTGTGCAGTTTGAATTCCTTTGTGTGCTATTAGCAAAAGATGCATGCACGTGCACGGCTTAGAGGGAATATTGCTTCTGAGCAGTATCATTCTATAGCCCAAGACCCCCTGCCTTACACAGGAGCAAGTACTTTTCCAGAATCATTGCCAACATTGTGACATAATTAAAAATGAGTAAAATGACAAATCCTAATGTATACAAAATAACAGATTCAATTATGCATATTTAAACTTTATTGGCTATACAAAGCATACAATTTATACTTTCCAAGTTTCAAACTTGCTCTATTAACTAAAGTACATACAACTCAATCAGCCTCACATGAGACCTTTTCAAAATCTTGTTCTGCTGATATTGCACTTTGCATTAAGGCACATAGGGAAGAAAATCATGGATAACAAGGTATTAGTGCTCCAACAGCAGGTAATTTGTCACTTAGTCATCATAGTGTAAAAAAATTCATCCTTATTGCTTACAGGCATATACAAAAAATTTCTATTGCATGCATTAGAGGCAATACCTATAAGCAGCATCTTTGTGTCATAATATACAAATGGTTTAACATAAACACTGCATGCACATTAAGAACAGCAAGTCTACATGTGGCTCTGAAGCTACTAGGTTTAAATAAAATATATAACTTAACTAGTTAGCATTCTCAAGTTTTGCAAGTCACTTCCATGTCAGTATGAAGTCAAAATCATAAATGCAAGTTGGTAGTTTAAAAAGGTAGAATATTGCAGTTTATTATGGCTTTTGCATTAGTGCATGACCCTTTGGCAGAAAGGGGGTGTCCCACACTTTGTAAGTTTCCTTTTTTGCCACATTCTGTACAAGGCCACTTTCCTTTAAGGACTTGTCATGCATTTCCCATGGGTACGAAGACTGGCAAATCGATGATGGGCCTTACACCAATCGGAGGCTTATGCACTGATGACCGATAAGTTGTCCATTCTTTTCCGATATAGCTCGTGTAGCCATCTCAAGGGTTGGAAAAGTCACCAAAGCTTCTCCACTGGGCTGGCCATTGAAGTTATACAGAATTAAGATGGTATCTGCTTGAAGCTGAGGGGGAGAAAAAGGGAAAAAATTGAAGTGGAAATTCTTGATACAAGTTGGAGGTTCTTCAATTGATAAATGAGCAAGTCAATCTAATGACTTAGACCATCCAGTTGGTAAATGTGTATCTAAACAAAAATTTAAATTGACAAAATTTAAAGAGCAAATTGGATCACATTAGTTTAAAGAAGTTAGTGGGCAGACTATGATCAAGCTTCCACATAAATAACATTGTAGCATTTTAAGCATTGCTAATATTCTAACAAACCAAAAAGTCAGAAAAACACAGGAAAGCAGATTCAGGACAGTAACCAACAGCCAAAAAGGGGAAAACAAAAGATAATCCTTTCAATGTACAAAGGGAGAGGGGGCAACAAAATGGTGTGCAATGTGTAAGTACGAGCACTAGACTTGCACTTAAAGAGCAGTGCTGCGTTTCAGAAAATGAAAGTTTATGTCATAACAATTGTAACTGATTTCACCAGATCTACCCTAGATGTGGGTGGAAGGAGCCGGTGAGTGCAAATGAAAATAGTGCTGCAATTAGTCAGCAAGTCAAGCAGCATTCTTGGAGAGTGGAACCATTAGAATTTCAGGTTTCTCCTTGACCTGCAGAATGTTCCCAGCACTCAGTTTTACCTTTGTACAAAGTAATTTAGTCCTGGTCATTCTGAAAATAAAATTTTAAAGTGCACACCAGTTTGTCTGAAAAAAAACATAATATCCTTTGATATTAGGAAAGGTCCATATTTCATCGATTCTCCAGGCTATAATCTACCAGAGAAGGAAATTTCATGTAAATACATCTCACACTCACATAGGAAACACTATTTTCCATGTGTAACTTCCTTCTCCTTCATGTCCACACCTTTCCATCTTTTCAAAGCAATAAAGGAACCATGGGTATTAGCATCAATCAGTGTTAGCTTCCTATCCTGTACCCATATTTCTCCAGTTCATTCTTGAGGGATGGAAAACAGGGTGGGATAAAAGTACCTGCACTGAACTGACTCTGGTCACTATGGTTACATGTCACCTGACTCGGAGTTTTCTCACCAGCACCCCCAACCCCCCCAACATTGGTATTATCAAAGCCAAGCAAGTTCCTTTAACCAGCACCACTCCCACCAATTTCATTCCTAGCTGTTGAGAAAACACAGCTAGAGCCACTGCACAAAAGCTAGCTGCAAATACCTCGTTGTGGGTTTGCAGCTCCACCCTTGCAAGATGCCGGAAAAGCTGAGAGTCTCAGAGATGAGGCCGAGAGAGAGAAATGGAAATCCCAGTTAGGAAACATCAGCGGTATCACTCGAGAGCGAAGCCTGGCCAGACAGGCAGCTGGGAAGTTGCTCCCTTACCTTATTGACATTTGTAAAGTTGGTCATCTACAAACAGACCCACTCTTTGGGTGCCTGATACATACTCCTTGCTTGTTCGTTCATCTGAATAAGGCCGCTGTAGTCATCAGGTGCATACTACAGTACAAGTTTGAATATACACATCAGTCAATAGGAACATTGCTTGGTGAGTGCATGCTTCACCACAAATTGCAAACCTAGAAAGTTTTTACCCTGGGCTTTAACTTGGCAAGAGAGAATTTTAGATATTTTTTTAAAAAATGATTAAATTAAAATCCTTCTAACTTGATGACGAAAGGGACCAATGTTAACAATTTCTCTGGAGAAGTAACTTCTGTCTAACTTTGCTATACCTCTTCCTCAACCACATCATGTTGACTGTGGTCAAAGGTCATGAATAGAAGCATCAGCAGCCATTCACTCAGGACAAAGAGGGCATATGCCTTGGATAAATTTAATGAGAATGGGTCTAACTGACAGATTTAGGGAGCTCAAGGGTGACAGCTTGCTTCACACATGTACTCTACACAAGCTCAGCAGAACCAGCTGATCTTCCTGCAGCAGCACAGCAGACATTTTAATGATGTGTGGGGCACAGGTGGCAAGAGGGAGCCATCTTTCACTTCAACAAAAAAAAAATTAAAAACACTGTACAGCTACTTTAGTTCAGAGCTAACTATTGAAGTGATTTTACTTCCAGCCAGCAAGGAGTGTTAGGGACTTCCACGCTGTCACCAGGTCTATGGTGCTGGTCGAGGGGAAAACTGCGAGAGTCTTCCTCGCCATTTGATTGATGCAAATTCTGGCATCGAGACTGGGACAGCACAATCTGGCCCAAAGTGATCGAGCCTTGTTGCTCATGGTAGTACCGGAAAGCCACACACTCGTCTCCAGAAGGCTGGGCAATAATCATCATTCAGTTCACAGTGAGCCCTGGTGAATCATATTACAACACTGCCTTTGATTAAAGGTATGAGAATAATGTCACGCATATTCCCCCTTCAAAGTCAAAATTGATTTAAAGAATCCACGCGGTAGGCTTATTCAGGAAGTCAGAAGGCATGGGATCCAGGGAAGTTTGGCCAGGTGGATTCAGAATTGGCTTGCCTGCAGAAAGCAGAGGGTCGTGGTGGAGGGAGTACATTCAGATTGGAGGGTTGTGACTAGTGGTTTCCACAAGGATTGGTTCTGGGACCTCTACTTTTCACGACCTGGATGTGGGGGTAGAAGGGTGGGTTGGCAAGTTTGCAGACAGCACAAAGGTTGGTGGTGTTGTGGATAGTGTAGAGGATTGTCGAAGATTGCAGAGACACATTGATAGGATGCAGAAGTGGGCTGAAAAGTGGCAGATGGAGTTCAACCCGGAGAAGTGCGAGGTGGTACACTTTGGAAGGACAAACTCCAAGGCAGAGTACAAAGTAAATGGCAGGATACTTGATAGTGTGGAGGAGCAGAGGATCTGGGGGTACACGTCCACAGATCCCTGAAAGCTGCCTCACAGGTAGATAGGGTAGTTAAGAAAGCTTATGGGGTGTTAGCTTTCATAAGTCGAGGGATAGAGTTTAAGAGTTGCGGGGTAATGATGCAGCTCTATAAAACTCTGGTTAGGCCCCAATTGGAGTACTGTCTCCAGTTCTGGTTGCCTCACTATAGGAAGGATGTGGAAGCATTGGAAAGGGTACAGAGGGGAGTTACCAGGATGCTGCCTAGTTTAGAAAGTATGTAATATGATCAGAGATTAAGGAAGCTAGGGCTTTACTCTTTGGAGAAAAGGAGGATGAGAGGAGATATGATAGAGGTATACAAGATATTAAGAGGAATAGATAGGAGTGGACATCCAGCGCCTCTTCCCCAGGGCACCACTGCTCAATACAAGAGGACATGGCTTTAAGGTAAGGGGTGGGAAGTTTAAGGGGGATATTAGAGGAAGGTTTTTTTTACTCAGAGAGTGGTTGGTGCGTGGAATGCACTGCCTGAGTCAGTGGTGGAGGCAGATATACTAGTGAATTTTAAGAGACTACTAGACAGGTATACGGAGGAATTTAAGGTGTGGGGTTATATGGGAGGCAGGGTTTAAAGGTCAGCACAACATTGTGGGCCAAAGGGCCTGTACTGTGCTGTACTATTATAAATATTACAGGTCACACAATAAAGACAATGCAGTTCACCCTGGTGTCCATTAATAAGATCAAAAGCAGAAGTCTACCACCCAGCAAAAATTTAGAAGCGGATAGTTAAACCTTGATCAAGCACCACTCAGGTTTCTAAATTAGCTGAAAAATAACTTCAGGGAAAAGATTAGACCAGTTAAATAACACATCTCAAGAAAGGGGAATGTTAGTTATGTGGTTCTGGGAGAACTGTGAAAACAAATGGGGTTGGGAAGTGCCAGTTAGTTTTTTACGGTTTCTAACATGTGCTTGAAGTCTACTTTCATTACAACTGTAAAATTCTCTCTTGCCAATTTCAAAATAAAAAGAGATGGGGTGGAGAACATTATTACTTCAGGCATCTGAAGTGAAAAGGATCAGAATTACATTAAAGCAAACATGTACATTCCAAACTCACACATTGCAGTCAATCTGTCATTGATTCTTTAATCCTGATAAAGGCCCATCCACCATTTTCTAAAAACCATTACCTTGTAACTAACATGCCCAGCAAAATAGAAGAGGTTGGGCCGGATAGTTTGTTCAATTATTAGCATATTACCAGACCTGCTCTCACACAAAGCAATTTTTAAGTGATTCCCCCATTATGGAATGAGATGGCAGGAGGAGCAGCAAAGAGACAGACAAATCCAGAAAAATTATTGAAAACATAAACATTAGCTCAAACCTCCTAAACTACATATCCAATCATAAACATATGGAATCAGGGCAGTTGAAAATTTGGCAGTCTTAATTTTCCTTGCTGAAAATTTAATCCAATACAATCTCAGTAGTTCGGGAGAGAGCGGGGAACAAACATTTTAAAGTCCCCATGCAGATTTTTTGTATGAAGCACAGACCAGAAACTATAAGTTAGGTTAAATTTCCTTCCTTACAAGCAATACATCAGGTCTGGTTCTGTTAAATTCTCTGAAATATCATGTGTTCTGAGGGTCTGATATCTGGTGGAACGAGAAAATAACATTTGATTATACTGTCCATCTTATTCAAAGAGAAAGAGACAACAATTAACACACTTCACTGGGTTGGGGGAAGGAAATAAAATAATTTTAGGATATCAGCTATTAGGGACCTTTTTATATTTAACTCCTAACATAGTGGGAATTCAGAATGGACTCAAATCTAAAATAGATTCTATATTCTCCAGAATCAGCTTGGGGTTTAGTGGAAACAAAATAATTTACACATTCAAATGGAATGAGAACAAGGCTTTTTAAGAATTAAGATTTTTCATCACAAGCTGATTAGTTGGTGACAATCCCATGGGTAAGGAATGGGACTAAAGTTAAAATCAGTGCTAGTGTCCACTGAAAATGGAAGGAACATCTTGCTCCTCAGAATTTAGTTTCACCAATTTTATTGAGATGGTGCAACAACTAGTAGCACCTACCAACACCAGTGACCTGGGTACAATCCCAATCTCCAGTGTTATACACAAGGTGTTTGCACGTCCTCCTAGTGGGTTTCTGCTGACTGCTCCAGTGTCCTCCCACATCCCAAAAGATGCAGGCCAATAGGTTAATTATCCCTTGTCTGTAGATGAGTGTTAACCTCTGGGGAAGCAGATGGAAAGGTGGGGAGAATGGTACAGCATTATTATGTGAGGAGGGGTTTAACTCACCTGATGACTTCCATGCTGTTTGACTCTATAGCTACAAGTGTGAACAGTGGAAAAGCACCCATAATTTTTAAAATACACATTTAAACTACAATTGAATGCGTTTAATTAGTGTGCAAATAAAATTTTCCACTGAATGAAAGATAGCAACTTTAGATTTGCACACCATATACTCTAGCACAACAACACTCCATTTGACAACTTTACTGAAAGGATTTAAATTAATTTCAATTACTAAGGACAGGTATAAGTTGATACAAGATCTTGAACTTAAAAAGTAGTTAGTAAGATAACTGAAGCAAAACAGCAGATTACAAGAAAGGCCATGATGCAAAGCTTGGTGCTAAGACATTAAATTTTTGAGTATTGCAAAGAGACTTGCTAGTATTGAGACAGAGCATTTTAATGGCTCAGAAAGGTGACTTGTACTACAGCAGGTCTGGTATTACTGCAACTGCTTATTAGACTGTTCAAGACATGCAGTACAAAACCTCCAAAACCAAAAGGGATTCCATGTAAGGGAAGGGAACCCAAAACCAACCATCTGATTTCTCCCAAAACTGGAATGAAGACTAAATTAGATCACCATTAACAGCTGACAGATCAATACCCACGTGAAGTGCAATTTTTCCACAGTATTCCCATTTTCACAGGGCCATACCAAGCTAGAGGCGGTTCCAAAATGCATTCACCTTAAGATCAGCACGCCATTCAACACATCCAGGAGAGCGAGAGAAACAGAATGCACGAGAAAAAAATTCTTAGTTAGACATCCTTAGGCCTTGGCCAACAGGTGAACCGCAACACCAACACACTAAGGCTTCATAGCTGCACTGCAATCTTAAAAATGACACTCAGGTAAAAATATCCTCAAATCAAAAGGAGCGATGCAGCTCGGGAGAAGGTCCTCAAAAGGAGAGCAGATTAATGGTGCTTACCTGATATCCTTGGAAGAAGCTAAGGATGTCTTTCGTTGCAATGTTATAAGGCAGGCCCTGCATGCGGACAAGTGCACCTGGCTGTGGTAACATGGCGTGGGTTGCCGATGACGCCGCAGCAGCTATGGCTGCCTGCGGGGCTGCGAAGTATCCAACCGTCGTCGGGGATACCGGAGGGCTGAAAGTTAACACCAGATATTCTTAGAGAAAGGCGACGCACACAAGAATCAGCACCCTCCTGCGTGCCTACGCACAAGCTGATCTAAATTTTAAATGAGGGCGCTGAGCGCCATGATATCAGCAACAATATGAGCAAAAAGGAGTCCACTGAGAAAGTTACCTTGGATAGTAGGTCGTGTAATTCATATAAAGCTGAGTGGCCGTTGCCTGAGCAGGGTAATAGGCAACTGCGGGTGGCGCCGGCTGAGCCGACCGTGCTGGAGCCAACAGGGCCTGCGGTTGATAGAGGGCCGCCTCAGCTGGTATCACAGCAGGCCCGGGCGAGAATGTCGGGTATGTTGGCGGCGAGAGACCTGAAATACAAACAGCAAAGTGTGCAACTGAGAACAGAACGGAGGCTTATGATCAATGTGTTTAAATGTCCCAAATAGGTATGCGTGTAATTAGTATTCAAAGGGGTCTGCACTCTGCAGGCAGCCGCTGCGCACTCTATGTCAAATGTATCGAATTTTGCATTCATGCATCTTCTTGGGTAATTTGATTTATCCCTGCATTTTGACTCGGAAAAAAAACTGGCCACTTTAGTGAAAGGCAAAGGTTAATCCAAACATTTTATGGCATCGTGTTAAAGCGTTTCCGAGACTGCACCCCATCCTCAACCCATGAGCATCATCTCCAAAAATTTTCAAAATCCTACAAACCGGCAGACCTACTGCAGAGCTCCAGAAAATACCAAAAAGCAAAAGTCGCCCAGTACAAAACCCAATTTTGCCATTTGGTGAAGTGGGGAAGGGAGGGCAAGGCGTGGGGAGACAACGGAAAAAAAAAAAAATCAAAACCTCCATTCATTCTCAAGCCTCGATTGATGACATAGTGATCACGGCAAACCAGATAAAGATGAAAAGGTAAACGAAGCTACAGCCTCCACCTACCACAATTTCAGCCTTTAGCAGCAAGAGAGCGTCAGAATTCAAAACTTACATGGTAACTTACATGGCGGCGGAGACAAGCCACTACGATTTAAAGTGCCACCCATTAGAACATAGCTCATTTCATCTCCGGAACACTGAAACACTTCCACATATCTGTCCTTCATTGTCTTCTTGTGACATTTCTGTGCAACCAAGAAGGCACGGTCTGGGGACTTCATCTGAATGAAAGCGTCACCTGACGGTCGGCCCTAGGATAAGTGTTGGGAGGAGAGAGCGGATAAGGAGAAACAGCAATTCAACATTGAGACTGTTGCAAATTATAGTCAAAAGAATCAACATTTTACATAGATACAGTAGTGAATCTACTAAAGTCACACCTGCAGCTGGCTCATCCTAAAGCCACATTTACAGATTCTGGCTTACAAGGACTTCCAATAACTCTGCTATCAGGATAAAACATGACCCGCCTGGATGTCGCCTACTTCCAATAATGAATGTTTAGGAGTGGTTGCAGTGCTTTTTTTTTTAAAAAAAAACTACGCACAGTTGTGAAAATACTCCATGCTTGGGCAGTTTCATGAATTATCATTGAAACAAATCTGCACACTAATTAGGCAATTCAACAATGCTATTTCTGCTTAACGAATGAACCTCAGTGTTGCTCAGGACTTGTTAGTACTAACACGTCTGCGTTACTCAAAATGAAACACGTGACATTTTGATTTTAGGAAATAGAAGATATGAATTGAACTGAGTTAAGTGCATTAGTCCCAAGTATAAATTTAAAGTAATAAACTCAGAATATGTTCAAAAATATTTAAAACAATATGGTCAAATTAATCTTGGTAGAGTTAGTGAATTAAAAATATTCTTCCAATACTTACTGAGGAATAAAAGCATAGAGTATAACACATTGAGCTTTCCTTTAAAAATGCACAGAAAATTGCTTTATCTACTCAAAAATTTATAGATAAGAGTCCAAAGTACTTAGACATTAATATATGTCAATGCAGGATATACAGGGCCTCCACAGCTTACAAACACCCAAGTAATGTACATATGAACATTACGTACATGTGGACACAACCTGTACACGAGAACGGGAGACTGATGGGATGGAATTGCTTGCTACTGCAGAACCACAGGCTGGCAGCTGTTTGCAGCCAGATTTGCACTTACGAACAGCTCACAGGAATGGAACCTTGCTATAAACTGCGGACAACCTGCATGAGCTCTTAAAACATCACTAGTTGGAGGATATAGTAGAATGAATGTAAACAGCTGAGAGATGGAGTTAGACAAGAGATTATAAAATGACTGTACAAGAAACTTCAAAACTACTGCCAGCCAGAAGAAAGATAGTTAAATATAGAAAGAGCTTCCTTGCAACTATTGTTTAATTATTAATCAATGATCAAGATAGCCATCAGATACCTTCTAAATGTACACTGCAAAGCTGAATCATAGTATTATTCTCTTCACGGAGTGGCACTATGCAAGAGGACTTCAATCCCAAACAAGTTTTAACTCTAGACCAAACCTCCACAGCCATCACTCCTTACTAATCGCTGGAGAAAAGGCATTGAAAGTGAGAATCCTAGCAAAACATTATGTAAGAAATACTTCTGAACAATACAAAATCTAACTTGCTGATACAAGTTCCAAGTTTTATGAAATTATAATTCAAAGCCCGATTAATATAACCAAAGTACTTTTACGACAAACGTAGATTTTTCAGAAATGTTGAAACTTAGTATACACTGTAGCTTTGGTTGGACTGTGGTGAGGAGAATATAACAGAGCCAGCAGGTATCTAGGGTGAATTCTTATCAGAAGGCACACCTATAAGAATGCCCATTGCAAATGTATCCATGAATTAGAAATGCTAACGTACACCTAGTCATTGTACAAATTAGAACCAAATTAAAAACTCAACCGAATAAACTGCAACAAATGCCACTCAAGTCTACACAAGCTATTGGATCTGAGTCACGGTAACTTTTAATCTCCAATGCCTTAAAATGCATCAAACATGCAATTTTATTTGAAGTTTACTTGTCCATGACCAACATATCTAGCAGCCATAGCCCAAACACCAAATTCAAAGCACTCCAACATGGGCAACTTCCAAAGCTTTGATGGAGATCTATACCAGGGCAACTTTCTGGGAGACAAAAAGGCAGTTGTTAAACCTTAATAGGAATTAATCTGCAGAGTTGTCCACAAACCCAAGTAAATAATCTATAGCCTACAGAATGTTGGTGAACCCATTTATCAAGAAAATATATTTAAATAGATTTATATACAGATAATTGGATTTACATGTTAGAAGAGACCTGATTGAAGGGGCTGTTTAAATAGATGACAAATAATGTCAAACTCCAGAGATATTAAAGTGAATCACCACATCAAAATTCTCCTTCAGCAAGTCAAGTCTTAACTAGAAGTATGCATTCTCAAAGAGTAATGATAAAAATGAGAAGATTTTGAATTACCTGTTGATTCAGCACCATGTGAACACCGTGTGGTTTTATGTCAATTGTAAATTCTCCCATGAAGTCCAGAATATCCTCGATGCTTGCTGTGTAGGGGAGGCCACGTAGACGAATACAATCTCTAGTACTTCCAGTGGCAATGAACGGCTGAGGTATCACAGGGATTATTGGAGCAGGGAGTGTTGAAATTAATGGCGTAGACATATATCGATTTAACACCTGGGATGTTGGAGGTGGGAAAAAACACTTCTAATTATTTAATATTTCTACAGTTTTACAACATTACACCAACACAAGCATGCACATGATGCATTTATGTTTCAGCAAGAATCTCTGCTAGTTTAGTACAGGGCTAGTGTCAGAACCTGACTCAATGTCAATAACAGGAAGTGAGATCCTCTCTCAAAAAGGAATCAATTTGCCAGGAGTCTCACTGAGACCCGGCTGAAGACCAACCCTGTTGCGTCTTAGTGCCTTGTACTAATGAAGCATCATAAAATATACAGCAGGGCACACAAAACGCTAGAGGAAGTCAGCAGGTCAGGGAGCATCTATGGGAAGGGAATGAACAGTAGATGTTTTGGGCTGAGACCCTTCATCAGGACTGGAAGGGGAGGAGAAGGAGTACAAGCCAAAATGCGATAGGTGAAGCCAAGTGGATGGGGAGGGGGGAATGAAGTGAGAAGCTGGGTGGTAAAAGTAAAGGGCTGAAGGAGTCATTTAAGAAAATATGTGACTGGTGAATAGTTACAAGATAATTACCATTACTTTCACTGGAATAATAATTTCAAAATCTATTGGAAGTTAATACATTATAACCAGACATCACTTTGAGGCATCCACTTCCAAAAAAGTGAACATTGTTAGAAAGAGATGCAACTCCAGATATCTTTGCTAAGAACTACAGGTTGTCCCCAGGACACAGAGGCGATCGTAACCCGGACAGCTCACAAGTCAGAAATGCACCTGTGAACCAAGTCCCCAGGAGGCAGAAGAGGCCTGCAGCAACTGACCAATCCATCACACCAATCCCATGGCGTAGAACGTTCAGTCAGCACTTAAAGACAAATATGACTTATGAGCAGCTGCTTAATGTAAAGGTCAGACAGGACACTCCACCTTAAACTACAATTCACAGAAGTTGCTGCACTAGTCTTGATTGTGATCAGTACTCATCGCTTGCTGCAAGCAAAAGGTATGCAAAAAGACGTTGTGCAAAACAACAGTTGCTCCACATCTTCCCTCAAGACCTTGCTTATGCAAATACTTCGTTGGAACCAAGAAAAAAAAAGCACCAACCAGAGGGAAACCTGCTACTAACTGGAACGATTCCTTCTTCTACAAAGCAGGTGCAGTAAGTGGTGGAAGCAGATTCTAAAACAGCTTTCCAAAGTGAATTTAATGGACATCGTTCGTTTGAACGTTTGCAGTGTTAGGGGACGACTGCTCCCACTGAAATGACACAGGTTTTTCAGGAAAACTGCCTGCCCTGTGCCATTTTATGAGTTGAAATTACAGTGGAACGGGAAGGGTAGTGAATGGACAGAGGGAGACAGACCCATAAAGGGAGGACAAATACTTATATCCATTCTAATTTAGTTAGAACAATAGTCCTGTGCAAACATCACATGCAGGAAGGGATACATACCTGTTGAACTTCTGCTGCAGTGCTTCTGAACAGCTCTATATAACGTTTCCCCAGTATTTCCTTGTGTTTCTTAAGTGCATTCTGAGCAAATTCTTCACATGCGAACAGTACAAATGCATCCCCAGTTGGTCTCCCATCAGGGTATTTCACAAAGAGGAGCCCCTCCTTTTCACCTGTAACAGGACACTCCTTTCCAAAAAAGCCAAGGACATCCTCTGTTGTGGCTGTGAAAGGTAAGCCGCGCATTCGTATTATAACTTGGTTTTCCTTCGACAAAAATTGTGCCACTTCATTTGAGGTACCTGTAATTTAAAATAAAATTCATAATGCAAGATACCAGTGTAGCATTTACACAACTGGCCCCCTTTTACTTTTTACTGAATCAAAAATAGTAACTGCAGAAAAAAAACTACACAAATAAATCTCCAAACAAATCTTGAGCTGATCACAATGGAATTGCAAAATTTGATTACTAATACTTACTTATTCAACAGTAATATGTTATATAGCAATATGCCATACAATGACAGGAATGTTGTGTAATAACAGAATTTAAATCCAAATTCGACAGGAAGATGTTTAATGATACCCACGATCATTAGGAAATAAGACGTGCTGCCAATGGAATCCTTGAAGGACTTTCCTCTCGAATATTCTCCTCCTCATGAAGAGTTATGACAAAACACAAGGTGGAGGAAATCTCAACTAGGTAAGACCACATACAGCTGAATATTAAAAATGCCAGAGTTTTCGTGCTAAACTAACCCAGGATGCCTGGTGAACAATAAATACTGGTCAGAGCTCCTCAACAGCTTCCTTTCACCTTATGGCCCATCTACAGCTGGAAAGCCTCATTCAGGATTTATCTTTAGATATTGTTACATTTGACCATTGCCTTACTGATCCATTCCTCCCAACCCACCTCCTGAGCCTGCCGATCCCAGACTGCCATCCAAAAAAGCAAAATGATTTTAAAAGTGTTTCCTAGCCACTTCCATATTTCCACATTTCCAGCCGCAGTCACGGATGTTGAAGGACAATCTCCCTCACAGACAGGGACTTCTATCTCCTACAGGCCAACTCCACAGAAGCTTTCCTCACTTGTTCTTCCTTTCTTTCCCACCCACTGGGTGTAATCACTGCCACGCAGACTTAATCAAATGAAAATATAATGTTCTTCTCAGCAGCGATTATGGTGTTGCAGTAGGACTGTTTGTGGTAGATAGATACTTTACTGATCCCAAAAAAGTTAGTGTCACAGTAGCATTACAAGTGCACAGATATACAAATATTAGAAGTAAGAAAGAATAAAAAATAAGTTACCTTAAAGATAAGATGTGCTACACTTCCAAGACAAAGATTACAAGATTTCCAAGTTCACATTGATAAGGTGGTAGTGCAAGAACTATCATAATATTATACAGTAATGAGTGCACACTCACACCATCCAGATCAGTGATGGTAGTATGGCACAGGGTATCTGCGACAGCAGGGTGCAGAGCTTAAAACAGAGGTTAACAACAGTCTAACAGGAGGGGGTGATCACTTCCCCAGGTATAGCTGACTCATTATGAAGCCTAATGGCAGAGGGCAAGAATGACCTCGTATAGCGCTCTTTGGAGCAACGCAGTTGTCTTTGTCTATCGCTGAAAGTGGTCCTCTTTCAACACTAGATACACGATAGTGATCACTAGATAGGAAAAGCAGTGAGAAACCACATATCGCGTGAGAAGTGGCAAACCAAGTGTCAACCCAATGAGCCAAAGCCTCAGATCTGTAACTTACTATGATTTTTTTTTTCCCCAGCCAAGTCCCAGGCGTAATGCATTAGAAGATATTTAAAACTCACAGCCAAATTAAAAATGTTTTTTTTTTGACCAGGAGTCTTTTTGTTTTACATCTCTCCTTTTTTTAAGGCCATGAATTTTCGCAAACCTTACCTCCAGCTATTTTTAGGAATTCTTCTCCAGTGGCCTTGTACACCTGGAAAGTAAGTTTGATATAAATCAAACATTGATTTTAAAGGAGAAAACAAAGCTTAAAATGAGAAATTAAATAATAAGCATGAAAGTCTGAAGATGCTGGAAATTCAAAAGCAACACACACAAAATCTGTGGAAATGAATAAACAGTCGACATTTCGGGCCTAGACCCTTCATCAGGACTGGAAAGGAAGGGAGAAGAAGCCAAAATAAAAAGATGGGGAGGGAGGGGAAGGTTTGCTAGAAGGTGATAGGTGAAGCCAGGTGGGTGGGAAAAGTGAAGGGCTGGAGAGGAAGGAATTTGATAGGACAGGAGAGTGGGCCTTGTGAGAAAGGGAAGAAGGAAGAGAATCAGAGGTGATAGGCAGATGAGAAGAAGAGACAAAAGTCCAGAGCGGGGAATAGAAGGTGGGGGAAGTGGGGAAGGGATTTTTTTTTTTTTTTTTTTTTAAAACCAAAAGGGCGATCAACATTCATGCCATCAATCTAAGGGTTACCCAAACAGAATGAAGTGTTGCTCCTCCACCTCAAGAGTCACCTCATTGTGGCGGAAGAGGCGGCCATGGACTAACATGTCAGAATGGGAATAGGAATAAGAATTAAAACGGTCGACCACTGGGAAGTTCCGCAGTTGGCGCATGGAGTGGAGGTGCTCCACAAAGCCGTCCCCCAATTTACGATGGGTCTCATGAGTGTAAGGGGCGGGGGGGGGGGGGCCACAACGGGAGCACTGGATACAACAGATTGGCAGGCAAAGTGTTGGCTCAACTGTAAGGTCTGTTTGCGGCCCTGAATAGAGGCGAGAGAGGAGGTGAACGGGCAGGGTGCAGCACTTTGGCTGCTTCCAAGGATAAGTGGGGAGGGGTGAACGGACAAGGGAATCTCAGAGGGAGCGACCCCTATGGAAAGCGGAGAATGGGGGGGGGGGGGGTTCAGATTGTAAGTACGGGGCTGGTGGTACAATCCTTTTGGAGATGGCGGAAAATGACGTTGGGTGTGGAGGCTCATGGGGTGGTAGTTTAGGAAAACAAGAACTCTATTCCCATTCAGGTGGTGGGAAGACGGGGTGAGCGCAGATATCCAGGGAATGGAGGAGATGCAGGTGAGGGCAGCATCGATGGTGAAGGAAGGGAAACCCTGTTGTTTTGAAGGAGGACATCTCTAATGTCTTGGAATAGAAAGCCTTATCCTAGGAACATGTGCAACTGAGATGAAGGACCCGAGTAAAGGGAACAGCATTTTCACAGGAGACAGGGTGGGAAGAGGTATAGTCAAGATAGCCGTGGGAGTCAGTAGGATTGATCCCACCTCAATGTATCGGCTCCCCATATGATGTTTGTGTCTCTCCAGTGCAAGATCCCTCTGTTCGCGATTGATGAATCTGACAAGAGCTTCTCCATTTCTTCTTCCTTGAGAATTCAGGCACAGTGCAACACCACCCCTTCAATAAATCCAGAGAGATTCCATTAACAAAATATCCTCATTTCATTCCAGTACCACCACTGACCAATCCAACAGTAACAAACCCATTTAAAACTTGCTTTCAACAACTTAAGTATCATATCAATAATTGATTACCTAGATGCTACTCAACCATTCTCTGTACAATGCTGTCATGTAATGCTGAGACTTAATAAGGCATTGGTCAGACCACATTGGGAGCAGTTTTGGCCCCATATCTAAAAAAGTGCCTCTCAAAGTCCAACCCTATGTTCCCATTGTGAGAGGTGGAAAAGAGTAAGGCTGGCCAAGGAGGCTCTGGTGAAGCTGTATAGGCCAATCCCCTGTACAGTGGATGCAATGGATCGCAGAAGCATTGATAAACTCCAACCATACCAACGATTTCAGAGGACAATGGAGACGGGAGGTCATCAATGGCCTGTGTGCCATTGGGAGCTAAAGGCCCAAGTAACTGATAGCTCTGGGTCTGTACTTGCTGAAATTTTGGAGACTGTTGGGGGTGGGGGGGGGGAAATCTCATTGAAGCATTTTGAACATTGAAAGGCCTAGATGGAATGGCCGTGGAGAAGATGTTTCCTATAGTGAGGGAGTCTAGGGCCAGAGAACACAGCCTAAGAATAGAGGGACATTTTTTAGAACTGAGGAACTTCTTCAGGCAAAGGGTGCTGAAACTGTGTGATTCATTGCCACAGACAGCTGTGGAGGCTAAGTCATTGGGTATATTTAAAGTGAAGGACGATAGGTTCATAATTAGCAAGGGTGTCCAAGGTTATAGGGAAAAATCAGGAGAACTGGGTTAAAAGGGATAATAAATCAGCCATGGAATGGCGGAACAGATTAAATGGGAATTATACTCTTATATCTTATGATAGAAGGATGAACACTTGCAGTTTCCCTTTGACAACTCATTTACCCATTGACCAGGAAGACCACAAGAATAATCCTCAATCTGTGTGGCTCCTCCCATGCTTTGGAATGGGTATTACAAACAGTCTCAGCACACTGATGTATTGCAAAATAAAAGTAAAGACTTCAGAGCAAGATTGCTACACAAGGACATCAGGGATTTCTGTCTACTTTGTTTCATGTGAACATGGCCATCTCCCACCATTTTGGATTCAACGCTGCGGAAGGATGGCTTTATCATTCTCCGCAGAGAGAAGACAGCTCACTATTTTAAAAGGTAGAGGAGGTACAGAATGCTTTATGATTAACTCATCGTGGTGTTAGACATGGTGGTCCTTTCTCTGTCCAGCATCAATGACACCTTCAAAAGGTGATGTTTCAAAAAGGCAGCACCCATCTATCACCCAACATGCCTTCTTCTCATTACTGCCATTAAGGTGGTGGTACAGGTGTGCCTGAAGACATACGCTCAGCAATTCATGAACAGCTTCTTCCCCTCTGCCATCAGATTTCTGAATGGACAATGAGTGCATGAACATTGCATATTTTTCCCTCTTTTTGGACTATTTTTATACTTACTGTAATTTATAGATTTTTAAATTATGTATTGCAATGCTGCAAACCAAAACTTCACAACATAAGCCAGTGATATTAAAATTGATTCTGATTAAATCACAGAAATAAAGAATCTCTATCCAGCAACGCTAACAGTAGTGGGTGGAGATCCTATCAATTCAATTGCAGTTTCAACCTGGTTAAGAATTGGTTGATAATAAGGTGATGCATGAACAATTACTTGCCCAAGAAGTGAATAATGGTTTTTGGAGGAGGGGAAGGAGAAGAGAACAATCCTTCAGATAAATCTCAGGCCTTTAAAAGAGGAAATTGAGAAAGCAAGTATCTTTCAATTTTTGTTTTATGCAGTCAATCACCAAAGACCAATAAAAGTCATCCATAATGTCCAATCCTCTTACACTTATCACAGAGTATCAATTGTGGAAATTTACACCTTCAGATTATTAATTCATACTTTTTTGTGGATCAGGTCATCAATGCCAGCATTTATTGGAGGTGGTGGTGAGCCATCCTTTGAACCTCCGTATTGGGCAGGGACTTCCAGGAGCAATGATGCGGAGAGAGCAACGATAGACTGGCAACACACTTCAACATTGGGACGGTGTGCAACTTGGGCAACACGCAAAGGTTGGCATTTCCATACAACAGAAGCCCCAATCCTTTTTGGAGTTTGTGAGTTTGGGATCTGGGTGATGGGGTGGAGATACGTCTCTACCAAAGGAAGTGTAAGGTGCTCCTTCCCTCAGCTAGCCTGCAGGTCTCCCTTGGGCAAGGTGTAGCACCTGCTTTGTGCCCCCCTCCCCCCCCACCTCCAATTAGTTTCATGTGAAGACATGGGAGCAGCTGGTGGACAGCTGTGTGTCCTGGAACTAGACTATTAACTACTGTACCTTCCTTTGTACAAAGTAAAATTCCAACTCCTTGATTTCATTCTACTTCCATCTCAAGCCAACCTTTTTAGACATTCAATACATTGCTCTTTGTTGCAGACTGCTTTTTCTACAAAGATGGTCATTCGTTCTCACTACCCTCCACTGATTCCCAGAAACAGCTCTATTGTTTGTCCCAGTTCCCACTCTCCTGTTTACATCTCCCAATATCCTAATCACACTTCCACGTCAATTCTCCCCTATTTTTCATTCCTCCTCTTTACCAGAAGCCACATGCCATTAGTTGCCTGTGCATTCTTCATGGGAAAATTCAAGACAATCATCCTATGATAATGTCCAGGAAGGCTGTGAAAAGATGCAGCTAAGGGAATGAACAACCAAGAGTAAAGTCAAATGATGTAGAATTACACCAGGTCAATCAGGGATTAAAGAACATTGAGAGATTCAACTAACCACCAATTTGGTGAGCCAGAGCTTCACAAAGCTTTAAATGTGGAAGCATGGAAAAAGCATCAAATACAAATGTTACAATTTTTTTTTTAGGAAAATAAAATTTAAAGTGGTAAAAGTGGATTGTTATGAATTACTGATTAATGGCAAAAGAAATTTATGATTAGTGCTCAAAGCATAAATAGATAATGTTATTTGATATATGCACAAGACCCTGTTATCAATTCCATCAAAGCTACTTGGAACATTTAAGGAATATTCAAGCACAAGATTTACAGAACTATGTCCTGATGAATGGTATTGGCCCAAAATGCTGGCTCTTTACTCCTCTCCCTGGATGCTGCTTGACCTGCTTTGTGTGTTATAAAGTTCATAAAATCCTGATGGAGAGGCCATAGAATTAGTCCCTAACCCCTTTTCTTTTCACTTTTATCCTTTTTGGCATTTATCCTTGATGTGCTCCCACTGCTTTTTTTTTGTTAGTATTTTGCAAATCTCAACAGTTCACTATATTTTGCTTCCTTGATGGCTCAGGCCATTAAACAGATTATGTATATCTGTCGACTGACCATTTCCTCTTTATCAATTATTGTTGCAAACTTCCTCCTGTTAAGCTTTGCTCCAAAGGCAAACAACTCATCTCAGAATGCTCAAGCAAGTGGTACCAAGTGAAATAAGTTTATTCTACACCCTAAAGGTTTGGATGTCCTTCATACGTGTGGTGAAATAGATACTATTTGAAGCTTGAGAAGTTCCAAATCAAATGCTTTATGCTTCCTCCTTGCTATTGTACAGTGAAATTAAGATGTCTATGTGCACCCACATTAATTTGTTCTAACATCCCTTCTAGTTTGTTAATATTGCCTGTCCTCATTCTTCCCAACTGTAGCATTTTACACAGAACACTGCTCTGCCCTGTATTGCTTCATAGTTCTCTACATGCACACCAACGCCTGAATGCTATGTATTTCCACGTCCTCTCCACAGCAGATTTTGAGATTATGCCTAATACTCCAGTTCAGATCTTTAGCATCAAAAACTATCAAAGTCATTTGCTCTGGGGACCACCACAGCCTGCAACCATTCACATCATCTGATCAGTTTTGTATCCCCTATCCTTTTAAATTCTGCTTCTAGGAATCTCTGACAGGCTGAGAAAGGATCATTATTTCCAAACACAGTTGAGAATGAAATTATCCCGGACAGGCCCAGCCCATAATCTGAGCTGATTTTGACTTCTGATGACCCACTAAAATATCCCTAACATGACCAACTGCAACCAACTGAGATATCAGCATGTTCAAGCAGTAGACTAAAAAGTCCTGACCATTACCTGTTCTTCATAAAATGGAACATAACATTGGATGACAAAGATTTTGCTTCCTGAATACTTCTGGGTGTATTTCATGGATTTTGGATGACTGATCATGAAAATCACCATGAAATTTCCCCATCACACACCATTAAAAAACTGCCTAAATTTGTTATTTCAATTCATATTTCAAGTCAGAATAACTTATGCAAAGATTAAGGAAGGTGTTTTTGTTGGTCCACCAATCAAAGAAGTCAATGACAGGCAATTCAAAGAACTTCTAATGCGACAGGAGAAATTCGCAAGGAAGACAAAGGTATTGTTGAAATTATTTTTGGCAACTACAGGGCACCAAACTATGTGCAGCTGGTTGACAACATGCTTCAAGCATACAAAACCATGAAGTACAACCTGTCACTAAAAATTAATTTTCTGCATACCCATTTAGACTTCTTCCCTACAGATCTTGGCACTGTCAGTGACGAGCCAGTGAAAGGTTTCATCAGAACTTTGCAGTCATAGAGAAACGGCATCAGGGCAACTGGAATCCATCAATGTTGATTATTGTTGGATGTGATTAAACACATCGATGAAGGTAGAGCAGTAGATGTAGTGTATATGGATTTCAGCAAGGCATTTGATAAGGTACCCCATGCAAGGTTTATTGAGAAAGTAAACAGGCATGGGATCCAAGGGGACATTGCTTTGTGGATCCAGAACTGGCTTGCCCACAGAAAGCAAAGAGCAGTTATAGATGGGTCATATTCTGCACGGAGGTTGGTGACCAGTGGTGTGCCTCAGGGATCTGTTCTGGGGCCCCTACTCTTCATGATTTTTATAAATGACCTGAATGAGGAAGTGGAGGAATGGGTTAGTAAATTTGCTGATGAGACAAAGGTTGGGGGTGTTGTGGATAGTGTGGAGGGTTGTCAGAAGTTACAGTGGGACATTGACAGGATGCAAAACTGGGCTGAGAAGCGGCAGATAGAATTCAACCCAGATAAGTGTGAGGTGGTTCATTTTGGTAGGTCAAATATGATGGCAGAATATAGCATTAATGGTTAGACTTTTGGCAGTGTGGAGGATCAGGGGATCTTGGGGTCCGAGTCCATGGAACACTCAAAGCTGCTACGCAGGCTCTGTGGTTAAGAAGGGATACAGTGCATTGGCCTTCATCAACCGTGGGATTGAGTTTAAGAGCAGAGAGGTAATGTTGCAGCCGTATAGGACCCTGGTCAGACCCCACTTGGAGTACTGTGCTCAATTTTGGTCGCCTCATTACAGGAAGAATGTGGAAACCATACAAAGGGTGCAGAGGAGATTTACAATAGACAATAGGTGCAGGAGTAGGCCATTCAGCACTTCGAGCCAGGACAGACATTCACTGTGATCATGGCTGATCATCCACAATCAGTATCCAGTTCCTGCCTTATCCCCATAACCTTTGATTCCGCTATCTTTAAGAGCTCTATCCATCTCTTTCTTGAAACTTGGCCTCCACTGCCTTCTGGGACAGAGCATTCCACATATCCACCACTCTCTGGGTGAAAAAGTTTTTCCTCAACTCCGTTCTAAATGGCCTACCCCGTATTCTTAAACTGTGGCCTCTGGTTCTGGACTCACCCATCAGTGGGAACAAGCTTCCTGCCTCCAGCATGTCCAATCCCTTAATAATCTTATATGTTTCAATCAGATCCCTCTCATCCTTCTAAATTCCAGTGTATACAACCCAAGTCGCTCCAATCTTTCAACATATGACAGTCCCGCCATCCCGGGAATTAACCTTGCGAACCTACGCTGCACTCCCTCAATATCAAGAATGTCCTTCCTCAAATTTGGAGACCAGAACTGCACACAATATTCTAGGTGTGGTCTCACCAGGGCCCTGCTGCAGAAGGACTTCTTTGCTCCTATACTCAATTCCCCTTGTTATGAAGGCCAAAATGCCGTTAGCTTTCTTCACTGCCTGCTGTACTTGCATGCTTGCTTTCAGTGACTGATGTACAAGAACACCTAGATCCCGTTGTGCTTCCCCTTTTCCTAACTTGACTCCATTTAGATAATATTCTGCCTTCCTGTTCTTACCACCAAAGTGGATAACCTCACATTTATCCACATTAAACTGCATCTGCCCACTCACCCAGCCTGTCCAAGTCACCCTGCATTCTCATAACATCCTCCTCACATTTCACACTGCCACCCAGCTTTGTGTCATTGGGAAATTTGCTAATGTTACTTTTAATCCCCTCATCTAAATCATTAATATATATTGTAAACAGCTGCGGTCCCAACACTGAACCCTGCCGTACCCCACTGGTCACCGCCTGCCATTCTGAAAGGGACCCGTTAATCACTACTCTTTGTTTCCTGTCAGCCAGCCAATTTTCAATCCATGTCAGTACTCTGCCCCCAATACCACGTGTCCTAATTTTGCCCACTAATCTCCTATGTGGGACTTTATCAAAGGCTTTCTGAAAGTCCAGGTACATTACATCCACTGGCTCTCCCTTGTCCATTTTCATACAAACGTTTGTAATTACATCCTCAAATAATTCCAGAAGATTAGTCAAGCACGATTTCCCCTTCGTAAATCCATGCTGACTCGGACCTATCCTGTTACTCCTATCCAGATGTGCCATTATTTCATCTTTTATAATTGACTCCAGCATCTTTCCCACCACCGACATCAGGCTAACGGGTCTATAATTCCCTGTTTTCTCTCTCCCTCCTTTCTTGAAAAGTGGGACATCAGCCACCCTCCAATCCACAGGAACTGATCCTGAATCTATAGAACATTGGAAAATGATTACCAATGCGTCCACGATTTCTAAAGCCACCTCCTTAAGTAACCTGGGATGCAGACCATCAGGTCCCGGGGACTTATCAGTTTTCAGACCCAACAGTCTATCCAACACCATTTCCTGCCTAATATAAATTTCCTTCAATTCATCCATTACCCTAGGCCTTTTGGCCACTATTATATCTGGGAGATTGTTTGCGTCTTCCCCAGTGAAGACAGATCCAAGGTACCTGTTCAACTCCTCTGCCATTTCCTTGTTCCCCATAATAAATTCATCCGTTTCTGTCTTCAAGGGCCCAATTGTGGTCTTAACTATTTTTTCCTTTTCACATACCTAAAGAAGCTTTTACTATTCTCCTTTATATTCTTGGCTAGTTTACCTTCGTATCTCATTTTTTTCTCCGCGTATTGCCTTTTTAGTTACCTTCTGTTGCTCTTTAAAGGTTTCCCAATCCTCCAGCTTCCCACTCGTCTTTGCTATGTTATACTTCTTCTCTTTTATTTTTATACTGTCCATTACTTCCCTTGTCAGCCACCGCCTCCCCTTACTACAAGGATGTTGCCTGGACTTGGGAGCATTCCTTATGAGAATAGGTTGAGTGAACTCGGCCTTTTTTCCTTGGAGCAACAAAGGATGAGAGATGACCTGATAGAGGTGTACAAGATAATGAGAGGCACTGATCGTGTGGATAGTCAGAGGCTTTTTCCCAGGGCTGGAAAGGCTAGCACAAGAGGGCACAGTTTTACAGTGCTTGGAAGTAGGAACAGAGGAGATGTCAGGGGTAAGTTTGTTTGTGTTTTTTTTAAATACGCAGAGAGTAGTGAGTGCGTGGAATGGGCTGCCGGCAGCATTGGTGGAGACGGAAACAATAGGGTCTTTTAAGAGACTCCTGGATAGGTATAGCTTAGAAAAAGAGGGCTATGGGTAAGCCTAGGCATTTTTCTAAGGTACGGACATGATCAGCACAGCTTTGTGGGCCGAAGGGCCTGTATTGTGCTGTAGCTTTTCCAGGTTTCTGTATCTACTTAAGCGAGAAGCCTCAGACACTGAGTACAAACGAAAATCAACAGAATGTCTTGAATGTCTTCCATGCAAATTTCTCCAGTCCCACTAGAAGTTCTTTGAATTGCCTGTCATTGATGACCTCTTTGATTGGTGGACCAACAACAATGCCTTCCTAAATGTTGGCATAAATTAATCTGACTTGAATTATGAATTGAAATAACAAAATTGCAAAGCATCAGCACCGTTAAGCAATTCAATACATTATATTCAATAAAAGTTGATTTCTTGTTTCTCCAAATTCCTATGTGATACAAGTAGTCTGAAATATAATTTCAAATATAGCGCTCAGCTTCAAGTGGTCTATCATAAACAAAAAAATTCTGAGGAAGCAACAATTTTGAAAAAAATTTGTTGTCCACTGTAATTTATTGCAACAGCACCAGACATCTGTTGGAGTATCTTCACTGTGAACAGTGCCCAGAGTTGCTTCATAGGATTAAGGAAAACAAGATGCCACAGTAGCAAGGGAAATAGTAAGGATTACCAAACACTTGATGAAGGTCATGATATGGATAGTCTTTACAAAATAGGAATGTAGAGGGAACTCCAGTGAGCACATTGAGGAAAGCCTTCTGATCTTGGACAGAATCAATATTTTCAATACAGCCTTTACCTACATCTTACCTATCCAGGTAGTTAATTAAATTAGACAAATGGAGGAAAGCCTTGTTAACTGTTTTTGACAAGTCAAATCACATACGGCTGTAAATTAAAGTGAATGCAACAGTCTGAGGTTTGGGCCCTTTTCCCAAAGCACACTTACTTTGCTATGTTTAGTCCTTTGAAAAATCGTGCTATGTCTTGGTCGGACGACTGCCATGGCAAACCTCTGGCTCGAATTACTGTTTCACCATCTACTCCTTCAGCTTTGCTGCTGCAAGAGAGCATTTTCCAGCATCAGTGTTACCTCAGAAATGGCAGTTATACAATTCAAAACAATCCTTGATAATTACTGCCTCCACTAAAACCAATAACTGGGATCTTTCCCCACCCCCTCCAACTTCCATCCCTCAGGATTGTCAAAGATTCCATTCAGTTGTCCTTCAGAACTGCACAGCTCAAAATTCAGAATTGAACGGCCCATTTATGGTGAGACACTGAACCAATGGTTCCCTGAATTAGATTTTTGTTTCCAGATCTGGATTTTTAGCCTCACTGCACCTTTCTAACTTTGTCACACTTGAGCACAAATATCAAGTGTCAGTTTTTGTTTCTTCACTACAGTTTCCCCTAGAGGTATAACACCACAAGTCAGCAAGTGCACTATTACTTACCAGGGACCAGTTTCAAACTTGTAGTTGACTGATTCAAAGTTTTTGAACTGATAATCTGCAAAAGAAAGCAAATCTATCACGTCATCCAGTCTCTGTCAGAGATTAAGAATGCTGAATTGGGAGTGTTATAACACTTACTGTAAGGCTCACTAATTAACTGCAAAATAATTGAACCCATGGTGGTCACGTCAAATACACCAAACTCACTGACTGCATTGTCTGTGCTTAACTCCAAGTCTGCGCATTTCATTAAGGAAGACAGATTGACAAACATCAAGAACTGCATCCTTAAATGCAATCATTTATTACTTGCAACTCAGGGACAGTATGGGCAATAAAAACAGAAGTTACAAGACAAAAGAACAGAAGAGGGAGATATAGGCAAATAAAGTGGATTTCAAAACCCTCTGCCCTCTAATATCTTTCACAATTTATTCCCCTCCAAATATGCTGCCTGACCTGCTGGGTTCTTCCAGCATTTTGGGTGTATTACTCAAGATTTCTTGCATCTGTAGAATTTCATGTCTACCAAATATTCATGCTCCATTTATGTCCCTTGCACAATCAGAGATTGTAACACTGATGTCATTTTCATTGATCTAGTCTTCAATGAGTCAAAAAGTTTCACTATATATGGAAGGAGCAAAAAAAAAATGTAATATCTTTAAATTAACTGTACAGGGGAAAAAGAAATGGTAAATGGTGGAGATCCTGCTCCAATTTTGATCACAAACTAATCAATGTATCACTTTGTATTATTTTCTATTTGGATTGCACAAAGATGAAATCTTCCACTTTATTTGTATCAGTGTGGTATTCATAAGTGGTTAATGATCAAATAAAGAACCCCATCTCAAACTTGCATCTGTTTCCAATTCTGGGATCACCATATAGAATCTACTGAAAAATCACAGCTTGCAAAAGTCTAGACACAAGACCAATGTTTAACCAAAGGGAAGGATACATTCTGCCATGGAACTGATGGATGTTTCTTTTGTAGAGGTTGCATCTGGGCAGCACTTCTCAAACTCCTTCTGCAGGTCATAAAACGAATAGAAACATTCCGGCAGCACCAAGTTCTGTAAATAAGAAATCAAAATCAAATTAACTTCAGCTGTCTTCCTCCATACCACATAACAAAATTCTTCCCCATAACACAAAACAAAATTTTTTTAAAATCATTTTACTGGGTGTGTTAGATTTCTAGCAAAGAAACAATTTCTTGAACCAGATCCACAGATTTATTACCAGATCAATACTTCACATCACATAATAGTGATGATAAGCCAGATTCTGATAATAATTAGCCTAGAATAACAAGCACACCAGGAACAAGATGGAGCAGGTCATAGCAGAAACACCAGTGGGATTATCTGGAAATCTTTAATTATTGCCTCAATTGACAGTTTGCCTAGCTGCAAAGATAATCCAGACTTCCAGAGAACTTTCCCATTCAACAGCAAATTACTCTGAAATGACTGCAAGCAATAACCAATAAACACAGGACAGCACAAGCACTTCAGCTCACGTTATGCCAAGCTTTTAACCTACTCCATGATCAATGCAACCCTTCCCACCCATATAGCCCCTCCACTTTCCATTCATCTAAAAGTATCTGAAATATCCTTAACATATCTGTCTCTACCACTACCCCAGCAATGTATTCCACAAATCCACCATGTTGTTAAAAAAACCTACAAGCACCATTCTCCCTTATACTTTCCACCAAAGGCATCGGCTGTCCACCCTATCTATGTCCCTTATCACCTTATACACATCTATAAAGCCTCTTTTCATCCTCCTTCAGTCCAAGGAGAAAAGCCCTAACTCGCCCAACCCATCTCCATAAGAAATGTCCTTTAATTCAGATGGCATCTTGATAAATCTTGTCTGCCCTCCAAAGCTTTCATGTCCTTCCTGTAATAAGGTGACCAGAGCTGATCACAGTAGTCCAAGTCTGGTCTAACCAGAGTTTTACAGAGCTGTAACATTAATCACTGTTCATGAACATAATCCCTTATCAAACACAGGCCAACATGTCATATCCTTTTTAACAACCATTATCAACTTACCTGGCAGCTTTGAGGGATCTATGGACACGATTCCCAAGATCCCTCTGTTTCTCCACCTGCTAAGAATCCTGCCAGTAAGCTTGTACCCTGCCTTCAACCGACCTTCAAAAGTGTACCACTTCTCATTTTTCCATATTGAACTCCATCTACCACTTTTCGGCCCAGCCCTGCATCCTATCCATGTCCCATTGTAATCTATGACAACCCATCTAAACTACCCACAACACCCCCAATCTTTGTGACATCTGCAAACCCACTAACTCACCCTTCCACTTTCTCATCCAAGTTACTTACAAAGGTGAAGGGTTGAGTTAACCAACAGCAATGCTCTCATTTTAAAACGAAAAGTGGGGAAATAAACAAATTTTCAAAGGATTGTTAGAGTAAAAAGTGCCAGTTGGGTAAGCTAGTTAGAATGGATGGATTTGGCAACTTAGGAGATAACACTGTGCAGTCACACTCTTACTGTAACGTTTAAACTTTTAATGAAACATGCACAAGTGAGGCAACACTTCACGTGCGATTCACCAGGGGTAATCTACTGCACCTGGTGCTCCCGGTACTGCCTTCTCTACATTGACTGGAGGACCACTTTGTCGAGCACGTCAGCTCCATCCACAAAAGGTGGAATTTCCCAGCGTCCAACCATTTCAATTTCTATCCCCATTTCTGTTCTGACATGTCAGTCAACGGACTCCTCTGCTGCCACAATGAGGCCAGTCTCAGGCTGAAGGAGTGACACGTCATATTCCATCTAGTTAGCCTCCAACCTGATGGCATGAACATCAATTTCCCCAGCTTCTGCTGTTTCCCCCCTCCCCCCTTCTTCATTGCCCCTTTCTGGCCTCTTACTTCTTCTCCTTACCTGCCTATCACCATCTCCTGGTGCCTGTTCTCCCACAATCCACTTTTCTCTCCTTTCAGGTTCCTTCTTCTCCAGTCCTTTGGCTTTTCCCCTTATCACCTCCCAATTTCTTACTTCATCACCCCCCCCCCCACCGCCTGTCACCTTCCAAATTGTCCTCCTCCCCCTTCCCCCACTTTCTTATATTCTAGCTTCTTCCCCTTCTTTTACCAGTCCTGATAAAGAGTCTCACTGAAAGGGATATTCCGTTGAATATTTTACAATAATTTAGCCCAATATTTATTAACAAACAATTCTAGAAAAGGCCCTGAAATGAAAGTGCAATCAGATTATGAAACTGAACTGAAAATACAACACTTAGGAGCACCACACCAGCACAGGAAGAACACAGAACACAACAGCAGACTACAGACCCATCAACCCATGGTGTTGTACCAACCTTTTAACCCACTCTTAGGTCAATATAAACCTTCCCTCCTACATAGCCCACCATTTTTCTATCATTGTGTGGCTGCTACCTTAAATGCATCTGCCTCCACCAACACCCCTGACAGATCACTCCACACACCCATCACTCTGTTTAAAAAAAAACCTTAAATCTGTGACATCCTCCCCATACTTTCCTCGGATCACCACAAAATTATGCCCCCTGGTATTAGCTATTTCTGCCCCCTCAATCTATGCCTCTTATCATCTTGTACACCTCAAAAGATTTAATTAAATAGGAATAGTGACTGGAGTCTACATGCCCACCAAAGTCACATTCATAAATTTGGTATGAATGCTCATAAATTGGGGAACCATTAATTCGTCCAATCAGAAGAAAATTTGATCCAATACATAATTCAACCGAAAAAAGAAGTGGAGCAATATTGAGCAAAGGTACTGGGGAGAAAAGGTACAATAGACCTAATTTCTTTTGAGCCCAGATGAATCCTTGACTACAGAGGACTGTGGAGGCTGATCTGCTAAGTACAGAGGTCAACAAGTTTTTTTTTAATATTAAGGGAAAATCAAGAGATAAAAGCTTTGTGTAGAAAAATATAGATGTAAAATATCAAATACAATTTTATTGAATAGCAGAGCAGACAAGAAGAGTTGAATGGCCTTCTCCCACTACTGTTACACTCTTTTGATGAAGCTAAAAGCAAAATTACAACTTTGGACGAGGTGGGAAGCAGACCACGAAGTTACAATGGTGGTGTGCTAAGTTGCTCGTTGATCAGACTGCACTGTGGAATAACATTTGGGAGGGAATGCAGGGCACTAGAACCCTGAACTGGGAAACCAAAAAGCAGCTAAGGTGTGAGCTCTGCAGAAATAAAAGGTTTGGAAGGTGGGGTGACAACGGTTAGGAAACCTGGGCAGGTATGTAAATAGTCTACACAGGAGAAAATTAAGTTGACAGGCATATGCAGAATGGTTACCCAATTAGAAATACGCGCTATAAATAATTATCTAAAGATCAAAGACATGGAGACCTTGAAGCATACTTAGTTGCCAAACTGGTTCCAGGGACCCAAAGGAAGGACTGTTAATGCCATCCACTACTTCAATCACAAAAAGATGTACAGAACATTTTTTATTGTGTGGGGAAGCTGATTTAGGAAGTCATTCACCATACAAGCCCAAGAAAAAGAGTCACTAAATTTAATCAGATTTCAACTGCTGGAGGAATGCTGCATAACTACCAAATGATTAATCTCATTAGCTACAGGGAAAGTTAGGTACACCAGTAAACTATACTCAATTTTAACAAAGGTGATGCAGTTTGCAAAAGTTTAAATCCAAGATATGATGCTAAATAGAGAGTGGATCATAAAAGATGTTTAAGCAGCAGAGTTTGGGTTTAGGCCAGAATAACCAAAGTGTTTTGTTTTCCCTCATTGATCACGTATAACCTGAGAGCCGCCAAAATGCTTCACCTTCTTGGAGGCTTCTGGGTGCAGGACCTGTCGAACAAGTAACTGGCCATCCGTACAAAGGCAGTAGGAACTTCTCCCAAGCGCTTTCAACTCGTTTGACACCAACTGGTTGAACTGAAGAGAAATGATTCATGTATTTATTCAGATCATTTACAATTATTGGTTCACACCTCTCCAAGGAATGTGGGAGGAATCACAATGCATAAAACATCAAAACCACAAAAAGGTTCTATTGGCTAACATTCATAAAGTACAGTGCCTGCATCCTAAATGTTGATCATTCCCAATTACAGTACGTATATTCAGCTTTTTCAAACCATGGATGGGTGGGGAAGGAGATCAAGAGAACTTTCCTACTCCCATATCTGTTGGCATGTTCGTTTCACTGCTAATAAATTTACTTGTTCATCTTCAACAGCTATATATCCAAGGCCACTGCACAAGTGGAAACAAGTAATGCTTTTATATGTTACATAACCGTCAAGCTGTTTTGCAAGAGGACATTATGATTCTGTACAGAAAAAAACATCTACAGAAATAGGTTTAAGGTTTGTGCGAGTGACAACTCTTTATATTACGTGAAACAAATGGGGTGGAGTTAAAATTTAACAGCATTGGTGCAATAAATAGAACTCTAGGGAATCTTAGCAGGTCAGGCAGCATCTATGGAGGGAAAAGAACAGTTCACTTTTTGCATTCAGATCCTTCACATGGACTGGATTAGTGGGTCAGGAAGCCTTTCCAAAGAAGTAGGCTCCAGAACGACAAAAGAAGATCTCGGTGTCATGGCAGGCATGACACTGACTGAGGTAGGGGTGCAGGAGTACAAATCAGGGTCTCTGCTGAGGATAGACCATTTTGGCTCACAGAGGTGAAAGTCGGAGGGGATGGAGAAGACATAGTAGGGGTCAGAGCTGGGGTCAAGTGTGAGATCAGAGGAGGTCAGTGGGGTGGGGGCCTCAGGGGAGTGAGGAAAGGACCAGGGTTTGGTGTGGAGTAATGGGCAGTCATCACACATCATGGTATGGGCATGCCTGATGTCAGCATAGACTCAGTAGAGCATACGTCTATTTGCACCCTCTATAAATATTGAGCATGAACTGTTTATATTACTGAATAAAATGTCTGATGGTGGACTCATTTACTTTCAATCTACCCATATGTAAAAATAAGTTACATCAGCATCCATGGAGATGACGCGGCCTAGGCTGTGAGAACACATTCATTTGATAAATCTACAGAAGTACACATTAAGAATCAGGGATTTCTTTAGGCAAATAAACACCAAAGTTTTTGCAGTAATGCACATCTAACTGTAATGCTGACTGAATCAAGAATAATTTTATCAAAACATAAATGCCAGGTATAAAGAGGATCAAGTCATTTAAAATCTACAAACAAGACTTACCAATTTAAAAACAGTTTTAGGATTTGCCAAAACATGTAGTCCCTTTCTTTACACGAAGAGTGTCCTCCGCTACCAATTACAGATGGCTCCACAGAGTCTGCACACACCAATATATTTTGCACTGATGGCAACACCATAATGACAGTCCTCCACCGCCGCCCCCCCATCACAAACACTCACTGAGACACTAGACTGGACATTTCCAAACATTTTAAATTCAGATTTTTAAAAAACATGTCCACCTCCACTCCACAGGCTACTCACTTCAACTTTCAAACACAAAAAAAATGCAGAAGACCAGGTTAGGAAAGGGTTAAAAGGAAGCACTAGCTGGATGTAAATTTTTTTAAAGTGGAAATACAAGTTTAGCAGCTTGGTGTCAATGCCTGGACAAGGCAGTGTAACACACCTGACCACTTTAAAGACAGGCAACTAATCTCCTAGAAACTAAAAGCACCACAGCCCAAACACCCCAAATTTTCAGGTTAATTTTAATTGAAAACTTGTCTGTACAAACATTTGTAACAAAAAGACATCAAATTTGGAAAAATAAATAAGCAATACTAAATCAAAGGACCTAGAGACTTGGTATCTCAAGTAACGCCATCATCAATAAACAAATTAATGACTCTGTCTAGTTTGGATTCACACTCTACTACTCATTTGATAACATGACAATACTTTTCAACATGTCTTCAATATGTCTTGAATTCAGTTTCCATGGCATCAGCAGTTTAGTTTTGTTCAGTTTTAATCAGTTTCTCTGTAAAGCCAAGATCCCATGGACTAACAGATGCCCCATCAAGTAGTAATGAAAGTTCTCTAGTGCTTTACAACAAAGTTGTGACCATTAGCTATGTTAAGCAATTGTTAGGGCTCATCACCAAATTGTTTTATCAAAATAATATGTTTAAGGAGAATCTCAAAAGGAGGGAAAGGGGGTCATGGCAAAGCACTCTGTGCCTTAAGCACATGAGGCTAAGAATCATATTTAATATCACTAACATATGACATGAAATTTATTTTGCTTTGTATATTATTTTTAAATTAGTGCAAATAGAGCTTACTGAAGTACAACGGATGTGACTGAATTTCAGGTGCAGTCGTCCTAAAAGGGAATACTTGATGATCCCCTTTGGAGCTGCATTCAAAAAGTGGCTACTTTGCCACGCCATCTTGGATAAGTTCACTTATTGTGCCATGATCATATCTGGGAATAACTTGGGACAGTGCATGATTAAGAATGGAGGTTGGTCAATGATCAGAAGGAAAATGAGCAGACGAAGTTTTCAGGTTAGGTAAAGGTAACAGAATTTTAAAGGAGCTTAAACTTGGCAGGAGAAATACAGGTCAAAAAAGTACATTCCAATCGATGAATTTATGAGTAACAAAAGCATGGTTATGGTTTTCTGTTTAAATTTACTAACTTGAAATATAATATTCAAGTTGAAAATAAATGTCTAATTGTAATTCGCTACAAGTAGGTGATGGCAGGTTGAGAAGGAAGAAAATCTCCACCTTCAACTATGTAAAAATTGCTGGTTTAAGCTGTGGATGCTACACAAGTTAAAAACAAGACAGGAAGCAAAAATAAGGAAAATTGAAGCAACATTTTCACAATAAAGTGATTTATAAACAGAAACTGGCACTATCTTGAAGATGACAAAAATGAGAAAAAAAATCAGTTTATTATTAATTCAAGATTACAATATCTGAAATTTCCAGCTACAAGTCAGAAGCGCAACATTCATTAAGGACTTAAAATACGTAAACAAAAGACATTCGACATAGGAGCTAGAACTTATTGGGGGGGAGAAAGAACTTTAAATGAAAACAATTACTAACCAGCTATATGCTGTCAGACAAGAACTGTACTAAAAAGTGTTGTAATTTGTGTTCCTCTTTCCCCACCGCCTGACAACAATTCTTCCTTGGCCTTCTCTCATTTCCCACCTACATGAAGCCTATTGTAACATCACTTTGATATGTTTACTTACAGCTGCTGGTTATATTAACCTGCCATTGCTTTTAAATTGTCAAAATGGTTTCACAACAAATACTGGAAAAGCAGAAAATTCCTGCAAGTGTTCATGAAATCTAAGCCAAAGACTTTGAAACCACTACAAATTCAATACCTTACCTATTGATAACATTACTCTCCTTGGTACAGTCTTGAGGCACAACCAATCAGTCAATGGCACATGGGACCTGCCATATATCCATATATCCCTGTGTAAGACCACAGACTCAGCTTCAGTTTAAGCTGCTGCCAAAATGCTTATCCATGTTCCTCCCAGACTCTCATTATCCATAAACACAAGAGATTCTGCAGACGCTGGAAATAACACATGCAAGATGCTGAATGAACTCAGCAAATCAGTCAGCATCTATGGAGGGGGAATAAACAGTCAAGGTTTTGAGCCAGAACCGTTCAACAGTGCTGATAAAAGGTCTCAGCCTGAAACAGCAACTGTTTATTCTCCTCCGTTGATGCTACCTGACTTGCTGAGTTTCTCTAGCAATTTCTGTGTAATATCAATGCCTATCACACCCTATCCAGAACTTTTCTATTCCTAATTTAAATAACAACAAAGTTTTGATACCAAGTTAACTGTGATCATTAACCTACTCCAGATCAAGTCTGAGCATCATCTTAAAAATATTAGGCGTTTTGTTCAAAAATCTCCATCCCCATGCCCTCATTCTCTCCAATTCCAACACTAACATTTCCTAAGATATTTGCTAATTCTAGCATTCCCACTTTAAATTGCTCCAGCAAAGATGCATTCAGCTGTCATGGCCCCAGGTTCAGCTCCTGCTCTCTCATCCAAGGCAAGTTCTACAACCTAACTATTACAACACTGTCACAGGAGTTATCCGATGGTAAGTATTTTTTTTAATTCCACTGAACTCCCATTAAGCACTGAAATGATTTACAAAAAGGTTGTTATACAAATAGAAAATCCAAGTCTTCCATGCATATGAAAGATTTTTACTGTTGTACCATTCCAACAGCACAAGCTGCAGATCACTCAGGCCAGATTTTGGGTCCAGCATAGCATTCACCTGCCTGTTACAAGCAGTCTTAATCTGACCTTGAAATATTATGCAGTACGAAGCAGTAACTGACCACTTAAACCTATTCAAAGCAGAAGCCCAATGGAGATTCCACAAGACATAGGAGCAGAATTAAGGCTATTCAGCCCATCGAGTCTGCTCTGCCACTTCACCATGGGTCCAGATGCATTCAAGGTGAAAGGTAACCTTCTGGAGCCAGGGTACTGCATGACTAAGGCACCTAGATTACATGGGCTAAAATCTGTTACTTGTTGGTCCAAAAGACAATGGAATGACAGTACTTTTTCTTCGAGTGCCAACACTTGGATAATGAACAGCTTTGGGGCACATCCTTTATTTGCAAGATGTTCTGTTCCTCAGACTTTAAATCTCAGGAATAAGAGATTCACACAAGGACTAACACTGCAGTAGTTAGATTGGTATGGAGAGATTAGATTTCTGCTCACTTGATTGACTTGAGCCTCTTCCTTTCATTTCATCACACTTTGGGTAGTTAAACTTCGATCAATGTAGCAATAAAACAAATAGGTGGGGAGGGGAAAGCCAACATCAATTAAATCAACAGGGATTTAACAGGATCCTTCAACTGCTAGCAGCATGCCCTGTCACCTTTAAACAGGCAGATTGGTCTCCATGTGCCGACAGTTTGTACAAGAAAGAAAACTCATCCCTCAGAAGCAGAATTTTGTCGAAATCATCTATTAATTACTCTATTGTATCATTGATAGCCAACCTTGAGCCTTTTGGGCTCCACGGGTGTTATTTTTTAAAATTTCTAAAATTCATACTTTTATTACTCAGCCAGGTATGGGACTTTCCATTAGTGGCCATTTTTGTCAGAAATGTCTGAGGTGGATGGGATACACTGATTAAATGAGGGGCAAACCATCTGCTCTCCCATCATGAGCAACCCCCCCTCCCCCACCCACCCCAACTCCAAAGATGTTGATTATTAAAAACAACTCAGTTTACCCAGGTCACCAAACACAATGGAGCTTGAATTTTGTTTCATGTAAATAAACTCCCAAAAGGTGGCCAAGGTTTAATTGGTCTTGTTTGGATCTGGTATTGAAAAATAACAGTGTTTATTAACGCACGGCTCTTCCCTTCCACAAACAGCTGTGGGGGATACCAAACAAGCACAGGTGGACAGAACCGCATCGGCCTAGTCGGTTTAACACACTGTCAGACTGTTTCTGAAGGTCAGTAAATACTCTGAAGACACGGTAACGTCACTGGCTGCCGCCACCCCTCCAAACAGTTCCGGCTCCTGAAGTCTTAAGCTCTGATATTACACACTGAAACGTTCCAAGTTACTCAATTTGTTTCACATTTCTGCGCCAACCCACGCAAATGTGATTAGAATCTGGGTACGCGAAGGCCGCCTCCTGAGTTCGGCTGAAGGCGATTGAGTGCGAGTTTCCTTCAGGATTCAGGTGGGTCACTCCCAGGAACCGAGCCGCTTCCTGGATTTGCAACAGGATTCCATGTTGCTTGTCAACATTTTATCCAGCCGCGTTGCAAACTTCATACCCCGTACACGTCTTCGCTGGAAACTCGTTTTTGAAAAAAAAAATCCGCTTTATTAAAATTTAAAAATAAACTATTTTTTTCGGGCCAGAACGCCGGAGACTCACCTGTACAATAACTCGATCGAGTGGCTCCGCCTTGACGATTTCCTCCGCGCAGGAACCCAACTCCTCTTTACACTGTTCGCTTAACTCGGGATTGTCGGCTTTAACCGGGATTTTGTGTACTTCTCCCACCTGTTAACCGTGGGGGTTTGGGGTGGGGGGTGGGGAGGGAGGGAGGAAGGATTGTAACATTGCGTAAAACAAGTTGCTCACAAAGCAACACTACAAAAAGAAGTATTTATTCACCGGTGAAAATAGATTTGTGTACAAATCAAAAAAAAAAGACAGAAAGAGACACGCACAAAAAAAATCCAGATCGATTGCGTACCTTCTTGTTGTGTAGATCCACAACTTGCCACACCAAGAGAACTAGTTCCCTTTCATCCGAACCTAGTTTAGCCCCACTTGCACCAGCTGTTGCCCCATACAAAACCACCAGAGAGTCGTGCGAAGCCGTCATGACGGAGAACTACAAGCAAAGGATCAAACACACAAAAACAACAAAAAAAGTGTTCACCTTTCGAGTGATCACCTCTACCGAAAGAAAAGGGAAGGGAAGATAAGAAAGTCCTCTTTTCATTAAAAAAAAGAAAGTAGCTCCTCTAGTTCTACCTGATCCCAAGGTGTTTGAGGAGTTGATCGTTCTCGAGGCGAAACTGACAAAGCTTGTCTCTTTCACTCTGACATGAGAAAACGATGGCTGCTTTCTGTCCTCATTTACCTGCCTACAGATCAGACCATGTGACAAGCAAAGGAGCAATCGCCTGGGAGATTCCATTGGTTCTTTGCAAACAAGAAAACAGGGACGTGGCATTGTACAAAATGGAACAACCCAATCGGTGCTTCACCTATTGCTTGCTAAAGAATCATAAGAGACCCAAACGCGCCACCCTTGTCTTTTCTTTACCTTGGTCGTGTCCATGTAGGGTAACTATTGTTTTGGTTTGCAACAATGGGTCACATTCTGACACTTAATTGAAACAGCCCATTGAATGTTGTTATACGTGATAAATGGTTACTTAAATTATCAATTATTGCGAAGATGGAAATACTTTGATGTTAACAAAAGTCCCTTCAACCCCAGCTCGAGCGCTTATCCTCTTTCAAAATTACTTCGCTGTTGACAAACTGACGAAGCTTTATTGCAAATTTTCACCTTTATTATTTCAAATACTATGAATTACTGGTAAAGTTTAAGTTAGTTATATCGCTCTGGGTTAAGTTTGTGGCCTCTAAAGATAAAGGTGGGGGGGGGGGAGGAGAGGTACCATTCTCTCCTGCAGTTCCTTAAACCGGCGTTTTTACTTTCTCCAGGATGTGCGGTGTAGTCGGCTGGTAAGAAATATTGAAAAAAAGTATGGTGGAGGGGGTGTCTTCTCGTGTCCGCATTAACATTTCCTAACAACTAACACCATGGGAAACCCATTAACTGGCCATTCACTTCATTGGTTTTGGTGGGTCCAATGATCAGTGCAGTCCAATATTTGTTTAAGGCTGGGCTTTCTGCTGGTGTGGTCCACGCCTGCGCAACTGGAAATGTTTATTCACGATTGAAAAACAATGAAGTTTTGCAATTTACTTGTATACCATATCCTTAATTCTGGGAATGATTTATTACACTAATTCCAAAACATTTTTATAGAAAATTTAATTAATAAGTGTTTCATTTAATGGATATTTTAAGTAACTCTGTGCTGTTAAGATGAAAAGACTTCAACACCGTGCAGTATCCAAAGGAAGCAGCTTCCTTGGCATTAATCTGAGATGGTTTACCAATTGAGCCAATATTAAAGTGGATCACACTCCCATTAATAATTAATGTTGCTCTGTTGATACGGTTTTTAATTTTTTTTCCACGAGGCTCCAAAAGCAAAATAGCATTGCATTGTATCTATAAGTCCAACTTGAACTTTAATACATAAAAGCAGCCATTTGGAAGCTAGTCAAACTGGTTTTCGCTTATTTGTAGTTTAATTTTTGCTCCCGTATATCTATCAAAATTCATTTGTATGTATTTGTAAGCCAGAATTGTTGCAATATTATTTAGGTTAACTTGGAGTTTAGCACACAATTAGCAAACGTTATCATTGTTAACAAAGTCGTTTGGAAATTGTGGTCACTATAATCTTCCTAGATTCTTCAAAAGGGAAAATCTTACTAGAGTCTTCAAAATTATGGTCTTTGCTCTTTAGTAGTTACATTGCAAATTTGTCTTAACAATGAAATATAGTGACCAGTTTAAGATTTGCCAATCTCTACATTTTAGACCTGATTCAATATTTTTTTCATTTAAAAAAATATGACGATCTACTATGTAACTAGCTGTACGCGTCGGTTGTGAGAAGTCTCGGCGTACTTCTGTAGAATGGAATTACTGAAAAGTATTAACTTCCGCATAATGCGGCTTGGGCACGTGGTCCCTCCTCAACTGGACTCGGTTAAACAATAACCAGATGTATTTGCCGTTCACCGGGCAAATACCCAATGGACTTGTACTGTAAACACAAATAGAAGGTGGGAAGGCTGTTTCAGGGTCGCTTGAATTGCGTACTGGGAACTTGCTCAGAGACGGGCTGGGAAGTAACCAACACAAGAGCGGCCCCGTGATCATCCAGTCACAATAGATCCCGAGGAAGTTGACTTGAAGTTTTGATTACTTTGTATCTGTGGTTTTACAGCGTTCGTCAGAACTGTTTGTTTAAAGCGACTTGATTGCTACCGCCCAGATCACCATGACATTCCCATGGAAACGCTGCCACGCCTTCAGCGCAAACCTGTCTACTGTAGTAATCATTGCATCAGGCCATAATGTACAGTGTGAACTCGGGCAGTTCGTCTAGTTAAAACTCAGAAAATATCCACCACCGTGTCACCGTTTTATGCAATTTTACCTTTTACAACGCTTGGTAGTCACAGAGTAGTTTTGACAGGGATTTTTTACTCGACCAAACCTTTCTTTTGAGGAAAAAGGTGATTAATACAAAAGTTATTAACCTGATTGCGCACGCCGGCTCTTAAATAAAGCAAAACGAGACTGTCGGGAAAGGTAAAATATCCAGAGGTATCGAAGCTATTTGGAACAGGGTTGGGTGGGTGGGTGGGGGGGGGGGCGTTTCTTTAAATGCTGTTAAAGATTTTGTCTCTCTTCACGGATTCCTTCGGATGAGACCAACAAAGCCTGAGTGTGAAAGGCAACCATTCACAGTCCATAACTATAGAACGGTTCCAATGGTTTTCCTAGTAAACTCTTTCTAATGAAATATCTAACGTGACCAGCGAGGTCTCGGTGAATGCAAGGATCCCAATACACCTCCCGTGGTTTATTACACTGTCGAAATCAGTTACGAAAGATATAACTACACTTGACGAAAGTGAAAGTCTTAATAGTCCAAAAACCTTTTATAGAAGGTGAAGAAGATGCTTCTTAACATTTCCCATGTCCTTATTTAAGGCTTCCTGAAGCCAAAGGTTTCCGTTTTTAGCTGGTTAGTTCTTTACAATCCAAGCAGTCAGCAATGGTCACTTGTTCGCTGTCTTAATGTTTCACAATGACCTTTAGATGTCCGACATAGCTCGAGTTTATGTAGTCCACTGCAATCATGAGTTTCCTGAAATTGACAATGTGGCAATACGATCTCAGAAGGGCTTTTCGGATTTTCTTCATTCAGAGAAGTTAGAGAGAATTTTAGAAACACGGATTTTTTCGTGTGTATGATCTGGATTGGGAGATGCAATTTCTTGTTCTTGATATCTGAAAATGTGGAGACCTTACTAAATACAGACTAACAATACATAAAAATTTAAAACATTATAGAAAAACAAAATAATTCCACTGACTTTTGAATCCCTGACTTCTTGCAAAATATCTTTTTATGAATTTCGTTATCTGCCCTTAATGCGACTGAAACTTGAACATCATGGTCTGAAGTATCAAAAGAATATTTAAAAATTGGAAATAGTCATTCCATGTGTTTGTTTTCTCTGAGTAGGAGCCAGCGTCTCCACCGGAATTTTTCTGAAACAGCACTGTAGAGCAAAGCTGTGACCACTTTAATCACTTCGCATGACAATTGCTGCTTTTTTTGTTCTAATCGTCTGCTTTCTTGTAAAGAGGTAGACTTATTTATACAACCCCACATTAACTACAGTATAACACATTGTGTGTCAGCAGTGGTAGCTATTAAGCTGCACAGCCTCCAATTTGGAGTCAATAAATAAAAAAGCAAATTCAGTAAAGAGAGAATTGCATTTAACTAACATAGTTGTGTCACCATAATTTTGTCAGTTGCCATTTAAGGGGCAAGGTGGATTTCTTTTATCTGTTTCTAACAGAGTTCCCAAACACTGACAACAGGTCACAAATGGGATGCAAGTTCCTGATTTAAATTCAATATGCATGGAACTTTATTTTGTCCTACTTCAATATGTACTTCTCCACTTGCATGAGTATGGTCTTGTGTTTGGGATAAGAGCAGGGGTGATGCCTAATCCCTATCAAAGCAGGAAAGGCTATTATCCAGCTATCTTGAACTATTATCTTGCTACTTGACATTTATTTATCATTCTGATAAACTATATTCACAGCTGGTTTATCAATGAGGAGCCAACAAAAAAAAATTATAATCATCTGGAAAGAATTTTATTTTCATTCTTTGTAATTACAACTTTATGACTCTTGGGAAGATTGATGAAGTTTTCAACATTCAAGGTAAATTTATACCAAAATACCTATATGTCGCTATTTACTATGCTGAGATTCATTTTCTTGCGGGTACTGTATTCACAGTAGAATAAAGAAGTGCAATAAAATCAATGAAAAACTACACCTAAAAACTGACAACCAACGTGCAAAAGAAGGCAATCTGTGAGAAGACAAAAAATTTTATCAATAATAATTATTGTCAAAGTGTATCAATGTTAGCAAAAGTATTTCTCGTACTGTTACTTTACAGTCGTAATGTTTTACTGGCATAGTTGATTTCCCCAAAGTTAAGTTTACACTAAATCATATAGACAACAATTTTGAAATTATTCTGCATGAGCATTATGGCTGCAGTCCAGTTTTGGACTTTGCCAATTTTATGTTTTGGATCGGCGTAATGGAAAATGCAATCAACATGCTTTACTAACCAAATATCTCAATGCACAGCGGGAAATAAAGTATGTTTCTGGTTCTGTAATACACTGATAACCCCCATGCCTAACTTCAGTTTACAGCTCAGCAACTGGGTACTCAGTATAGTACAGAATTTTGAACAAAAAATGGCTGGCACATTTGGGAGAAGACTGAAGCTTGTATTCATTCAATATTACAGTGTAAGAAAAGCCTTTATGATCATGAAAAATATTTATAATCATCTGATCCTGAATTTGAGGAGCTGCATATTTTAGTGGGTTGGCGTCAGAGATGTTATGTTCATTCTGGTGGTTCCATTTTTGAATAGATTAGGATACCTGAACTCTTTCATTGGAAATTTGATCTGATTGATCCGAGAGTTGTGTGAGCAAGCTAGTTCAACTTAGCAGATTCAGTGCTCTCAGAAAAATATATTTATTGAATACAATATATATTCAGTATATGTTGCAGGATGACATAGTAGCATAGCAGTTGGTGTAATGCTTTACATGCTAGCTGTAAAATCAGGGTTCAATTCCCGCCCATCTGTAAGGAATTTGAATATTCTCCCTGTGACCATGTGGATTTAGAGTTAAGCTGGTAGTTTGAGTGCATGCTTTGTTGGCATCGGAAGCATGACAACGCTTACAGAGTGTCCAGCACGTCCTCGGTGCAAACAACGTATTTCATTAGATGTTTCGATGTACATGTGACAAATAAAGCTAATCTTTTTTTTAAAAAGAACTCTATTTTCTTTCATAAAAACAGAAAATGGTGCAGATACTCAATAGGTCAGGCCACACATATGGGAAAAGAAAAAGAGTTAACGTTTCAGGTCACAGTCACTTCATTGGAACTGGGAAGGAGACAAAAGAAACTCGTAAAGCTGCGGGCAGGATGGGGGAGGGGTGACTCTGATGGGATAAATTCACAGTTTTACATTTCTAGCATCTGCAGGTTTTTACTCAATTTTTAAATCAAGTACAGCTAGTTATTAATACTTTTTTCAGTGTAGAATTTGGGAAGGCAGCTGAAGCAAAATTACTTATTTTTATTTAGCAATACAGTGTGGAGTAGGACCTTCTGACCCTACTAGTCATGCTGTGGCAATGACACTGACTAATTGCTAAATAAACACACGTGGTTGAACTAATTATGCATTGTTTAATGTATTTGTAATTAATTTGGATCACTTTGTAGAGATCCGTTTTCACTTCGACATGGAAGAGTCTTTTTCTGTTGATCATCACCAAAAAAAGCCAAATTAAATCCACTGTGATTCAATGTTGTAAGACAATAAAACATGAAAACCTCCCGGGGTGGGGGGGCAGGTGGGGTTGAATTTTTTTTATAGTCACTATATGTATCATCAATCCCAAATTAAGTTTATCATTCATTCAATCTTCGGAAAGCTCTATTTTGTTTAAGCTTGTGTTCATATTCATTTCATTTTGAATTGTTTTACTTCACCACCTACGTTTGTATGATCTGATCACAATTAAATCAAATGACTGCTCCTTCACAGCTCCAGAGATCTTGGTTCAATCCTGGCCCTCGGTATCATCTGTTTCGAGCTTGATCATTCTGCAACAATGTGGATGTTCCTGGGGTGCTTCAGTTTTCTTCCGAAGACATAGATTTATGGGTACTGTAAATTACCCCCAGTGAACGTTATTGGCAAAAGAGAGTTGGCAGACGTGTCTAATAGAAAGTACGTTGCAGGGTACAAGGAAATAGGTGGAGCCAACCAACATGGACCAAATGGCAGAATGTCCTCCTGATCATTGAAGAAGAACGAATTACAGATCTGCAGCTTAATGATGTCAAAATTTCCAGACTCCAGAGGTGGTGTGCTAGTGGTGGGACTTCTAACGACCCATGGGTTGAAACACTGACTCATTCAACAACCCTAATGAGCAGGAGGTGGAATGAAGACGCCTCGCACTTCTAGGACAGTTAGACATGGGATGGCTCAGAAATGTTCACAAGAAGCAAAAAGAGCAGTGAATTTCTCAGTCTAACACTAGCGCACAGAATACATGAGATGGAAAGGCACAGCATTGAAGTGGACATACCACCACCCAGAAAGGAGCAGAGAAGAAGGACTCAGACCTTACAGAATACAGTGTCATTTGTGATATAAGGTAGAGAAGAGGTAGTGTTTAATTCAAGGTTCAAAGTAAGTTTATTATCAAAGGACATATATGTCACCTGAGATTCATTTTCTTGCAGGCAGACTCAATAAATCCATTCTAGAATAATAACCATAATAGAATCAATGAAAGACCACACCAACATGGGTATTCAACCAGTGTGCAAAAGACAACCAAACTGCAAATACAAAAAGAAAGAAGTAATATTAATAAATAAGTAAGCAGAAACATCTAGAACATGAGATGAAGAGTGCCTGAAAGCGAGACCAAAGGTTGTGGGAAAAATTCAGTGATGGGGAAAGAGAAGTTGAGCAAAATTATCCCCTTTGGTTCAGCAGTCTGAAGGTTTGAGGGTAGTAACTGTTGTTTAACCTGGTGGTGTGAGCCCTGAGTCTCCTATACCTTTTTCCTAATGGCAGCAGCGAGAAGAGAGCATGACCTGCGCCGTGAAGGTCCCTGATGATGGATTCTGCTTTCCTGCGACAACGCTTCACAGTCTTGTGGTGCACCTGTGCTGATGGAGATCGTACAGGAGCTGCTGTTGCCAATCCAAACTGAATGGGATCTGCAAGTAAGGAAATTGAGGATCCAATTGCATAAGGAGTGATTAAGGCCAAGGTTTTGAAGTTTATTGGTTAGTTTTGAGGGGATGATGGTATTGAATGCCAAGCTGCAGTCAATAAAGAACATCCTGATGTATGCATCTTGGCTGTCCAGAAGTTCCAGGATTGAGTGAAGAGCCAGTGAGCTGGCATCTGCTGTGGACCTGTTGCTCCGGTAGGCAAATTGGAGCAGATGCAAGTTGCTTCTCAGGCAGGAGCAGATATGTTTCATCACCAACCTTTCAAAGCACTTACTGTAAGTGCTACTGGACAATAATCATTGATGCAGTTTACCACCTTCTTCTTATGCACCAGTATAAGTAAATCCTGCTTGAAGGGTGAACTCTGCAATTAATACTCCAGTTACCCGGGTGATTGAGAAAGAAGTGACAGTTAACCCACGCCTACAGTTGATCACAAAACACAATGTTTTTAAGAGCTCACTGCATGGAAATTGCCTCCCCTTTACAGCTACTTTGAAAAAGATGTGAGTGTATAGAAATAAAATGTGTAGAACCACTTTACAATTGCATAACAGACAGGCAATGAGCAATGAGAACTTCTGATACCTGGCAGAGCACTGGAAACCTGTGACAACCATCGGTTGGGAGTGTTGGAGGTAACTTCAAACTCTCACTGCTGCAGTCAGAGGTTCTGACCTGCTGCAAAAGGGGCACCAATCATACTGGTGCCCAGGAAGAGCAGCTTGAGCTGCCTCAATGACTATCACTTAGCAGCACTCACATCCACTGTGTTGAGAGTTGGTCATGGCTGGAATTACTTCCTGCAAGGACCCTGCCTCTCTCTAATTTGCCTACTACTGCAACAGGTTTACAGTGGATGCAATCTTGCTGGCTCTCTGCTGGACCTTGGATCACCTAGACATCAGCAATACATACACCAAGCTGCTTCTTATTGATTACAGCTCAGTGTTCAACACCATCTCCCCACTGTGCTAATAAACAAGCTTCAAAACCTGGGCCTGTGTACACCCCTTTGCAGCTGGATCCATGACTTCCTCATCGGAAGGCCCACTGTCAGTGTGGGTCTGAAATAAGATCCACTCCTTACCGACAATCAGAACAGGTGCCCCTCAAGGATACATGCTTAGCCTACTGCTCTACTCTCTCTACCTTCATGTTTGCGTGGCTAGGCCCAGCTCAAATACCAAATATGCCAATGGCACAACGATGATTGGCAGAATCTCAGATGGTAACGAGGACACGTAACGGAGTAAGATAGAATGGTTTGCTGAGTGGTGTCCACAACAACAGCAGTGCGCTCAACATCAGTAAGACCAAGAAATTGATTGTGAACTTCAGGAAGTCAGGGGGACACTCAGCGGTCCTCAACAAGGGGTCAGCAGTGGAAAGGGTAAGCAGCTTCGGCTTCCTGGGCATCAACATATTGATGCAATGATGAAGAAGGCATGCCAATGGCTACACACATCAGAGTTGCTGGTGAACGCAGCAGGCCAGGCAGCATCTCTAGGAAGAGGTACAGTCAACGTTCCGGGCCGAGACCCTTCGTCATGGCTATACTACATTAGGTATTTGAGGAGCTTTGTTATGCCCCCAAAGACTCTAGCAAATTTCAACAGATGTACCATGGAGACTATTCTGACTGGCTGCATCACTGCCTGGTCTGGAGCTCAGGATCAAGAGGCTGCAGATGGTTATAGATCCAGCCACCTCCACCATGTACTATCGAAGATGGTCGAAGATATCTTCAAAAGCTGTCGCCTTCAGGATGATGACATCCATTATTAAGGCCCTCACCATCCAGGACATGCCCTCCTCCCATTACAGAGGAGCCCAAGGACACACATTCAGTGTTTTAGGAACATCTCCTTCACCTCTGCCATAAGATTTCTGAGCGACCCATAAACCCATGAACACTGCCTCGCTCTCTTAGTTCTATTTATTTATATTTTCTATATTGTTATTGTAACTAATTTTATGTATTGCACTGTACAGCTGTTATAAAACAACACATTTTATGACATATATCAGTGATAATAAACCTGATTCTGAATGGATTTTCTTTTTTTCACGATACACATTTTACACAGAGCAGTGCTGAGGGGCGGTTCATTTCAGTTTCCTCCTGATATTCCCACATCCCAATCCAGTCCCTGCACCTTGACTTACTGTACAGGTAACGGCTGACCGTGCAGCTTCCAGTGAGAGGTGTAGGACCAGAGAGCATACAACTGTAGTACACCTTTAGTCAAGCAATTCCAGTACAGTTACAGCACTGCGGCTGCCCAGACAGAGTGGAAAATGTCCTGATGTGCCCTCCTCATCAGGATACAAGAGTCAGGATTGCTTACCGTCATTCTTCAGTGCCAGTGTAAAAGAGAACAGATCAGACGTAGCATTAAAAAAAAAGCAGAATACGCATAAAGAGCACAATAAAAAAAACAAAAATATAACCACAATACATATAAATATAAAAACAATCCTATGAAGCACATTGTGCAAGTAATTGTTTGAATGTGGTTGTAAATACATAATGATATTCATGAAAATCAGGGCCAATCCATTCTGGCTAATCAATGCCAATCAGTTTACTATCAGTCTTCAACAAAGTAGTGAAAGTAACCTCGATAGTGCTATAGGGTAGCACTTTTTAATAATCTGCCCACTGGTGCCCAATTTGGGTTTTGCCAGGAACACTTGGCCCCACACGTCATCAGGGTCCTAACCCTAATGAGCTCTGGTGGTTTCAGGAGATAAAGACAGTGTTAAAGCTGATTTATACTTGTGCATCAAAGTGACGCCGTAGGTACGGTGTAGCTGTGAACCCTACGCAGTGCCAACGTGGATCCCTATGCTGTAGCCTGACCCGCACCTCTCCCAGAATGTAACTACGTGTCGCGGCACACAGACCACAACAACTGTGATTGGTCCGCTTGGTAGCATCGCATTTCCTCCTACGCTGCAGTAACTTCCCATTGTGCAACTGAAGGGCAGGGAAGGAACTCTGGCTGCAATGCTTTCCATAAAGCTGTACAGACCTCCGAAATTATGGAGGACACATTTCGCTCTTACGAAAAAAGATGTTGGCTTTAAACTTGTTTACCCAGAGAAAGACTACCATGACCGTGAAGCCTTGCATGGGCAGGTGTGTGCGCATGCGTGACGTGCACAAATTGCAGAGCGACACAGACAAACCAACGCACAAGTATAAATGCTCACAATGGCGTAGCCCGCTTGCGTAGGCTACGGCGTAAGCTGGTATGCACAAGTATAAATCAGCCTTTAGACGAATTGTAAGACTGACGTCATTGGGCATCACGAGAATAATGTTCCAGAGGCTGGGGTCATACTTTGGACAAAGGAATGTCGCTGTGGTTGTCAGAGGTCAACCATCTCAGTCTCAGGACCCCATTTCAGGAGCTCCTCAGGTCCATTCCTAAGCCTAAGATCCCCTTCCCTCTGTCAAAAGGTCAAACATTCACAAATGGAGCCTCAAAATGCTGCAGATGCTGCAATGTGGAGCAATAAACTAATCTGCTGGAAGAACACCAGTTGATTGCTTCTTGATTAGTAAGTCTTGACGAACGTTGAGCTCTATAACAACCTACCGATGCTCTCCACTAAAATCGAGGCGAGAAGATTGTAACTAGCGGGGCACTGTCTACGCCACCCTGAGCTACCTGCCAGCCTAGTCATCATATGGGAGCCCAAGCACAGGAGGATGAACCCTGGGCGCCCTCCCAAGATTATGGTCAACACACTCCTAGAAGACAGTGGCGCGGCTAATGTAGATGAACTGAACACACTGATGAGGGAGAGGGAGAAGTGGAGAGTCTGTCATTGTGCCCGATGCCAGTCCCCTAGGCCTGAGTCAACGTAGTAGTAGTAGTAGTGATTAGTAAGGGCATTAAATGTTATGGGAGGATTCAGGAGAACGGGGCTAAGAGGGAAAACAAATCATCCATGATTGATTGGCGGAGCAGATTCGATGGGCCAAATAGTGTAATTCTTTTCCTATATCTATGATTGTGGTCTAACTCAACCGTGATTCAGGGTTTTGACCTGGAACGGTCAACAGTTCCTTTCCTCCCACAAATGCCGATTGATCCACTGAGTTTCTTTAGCAGATTGTTTGTTGCTCCAGATTTCATTAATGATCTGATCAATGTTCACAATTCCTAGGCAAGTGAAGCAGTCCATGGCCAATTAGCAGGGTCTAAACAACATCCAGACATGAGTAGATGAGGCATATAACATTCAGACCACAAAGGTGCCAGCAACGACCAGACTGTAACCACATATCCTTTGATATTCAATGCCATCACAAACGTTGAATTGCTCACAGTCAATGTCCTGTGGGATCACCACTGACCAGAAGCTCAGCCCACTAAGCATGGCTACAAGAGCGGGTTTAGAGGTTTCATGCCCCAGAGCCTTTCTCCCACCTGCAAAGCACAAACCATGAGTGTGATGAAATACTCATGCCTGGGTGAGGGAAGTTCCAGCAGCATTCGTGATGCTTAGTGCCATTCAAGGTTCAAAGCAAATTCATGATCAAAGTACATGCATATATGTCACCACATACCACCTTGAGATTCATTTTCTTATAGGCGTCCACAATAAAACAGAGAAATATATTACAAGCAGTAGATTAGTGAAAACCTACACACAAAGATTGACAAACAACCAACGTGCAAAAGAAGACAAACTGTGAAAATAAAAAAAATTTTTTTAAAAATCAGTAAATAAATAATACAGAGAACATGACAAAGTAGTTGTCTTAGTTGACACCCAATCCACTATGCTAAACATACAGTACATTACTTCCACCAATGGTGCACGGGAGCTGCAATGTGTCTGATCTACAAAATGCATTGAAGTCAATCACCCACACCATTCCAAGAGTATTTCCCTGACACAAAACCTCCATCCACTAGAAAAATAAGGATGGCAGGTATTGGAGAACACCATCATGTGCTTGTCCCCTGCAGTTTCACACCACCCTGGCTGGGAATTTCACATTCCTCCATTGTCACTGACTCCAACTCTTGGAGTTGCCTGTGCAAGGTCACTGTGGGCGAGTCTCCAACAGAAGGAGAGCATCAGGTCCTCAAAAGCAACTGAGCTTGAGCAACAAATGCTGAATTGGATAGCAATATTCCAATCTCAAAAAAATGGTAAAATGAAAAAATAACCCATGAGGCGAAAGGAGAGAAGGGCTCCAAGCAAAGCCCATATTTCCACTCCTCCATCATCCCTAGATGTATTGGTTTATTTATCTACTGTGTAAAAAAAAAAATAATTTTAACAGGAGTAAATCATGTCAGCAACCATTTCTGGGGAAAAGTGCAACTATCACAAGCCTGTGCCAGGTACGTCCAACGAAGATGCATTTGGGCACCTGGCCTCTAAACGTCATTAGATGCACGTCCAATGATGTCGCAAGTTCAGAGCTGAACCTTTTATTCTCCTTAGACTAAAAGTGGACCTTCACCTCAAACTGTTATTTGACTCCCATCAGGACAGATGGTTGCATGAGGTGTGACCAAAAATACTGATCATCATGTCCCCCAGTCCCATGTTTTCCCTCATGTACCCTCCTCACACACTCCTTGGTCTTGCTGACATTGAGGGAGAGGTTGTTGTTGTGGCACCACTCAACCAGATTTTTAATCTACCTCCTCTATGCTGTTTTGTCACCAGCTTCGACTCAGTCTACGACAGTGAATTGAATATGTCATTGGAGCTGTGCTGAGCCTCGTGGTCGTAAGTGTAAAGCGACTAGAACAGGGGACTAAGCTCCCAGCCTTGTGGTGTACCTGTGCTAATGGAGGTCACTAAGGACATGTTGTTGCCAATCCAAACCGACTGGGGTCTGCAAAGTCATCAAAGGTACGGTGTGCTGAAGTCATTTGGCTGGAGCAAGCCTAGTCTCTGCCGAAGCGAGTGCCGGTAATTCGCCCTACCTCACCGGAGCAACCCTGTCCAGTTACCTCGCCGAAGCGAGCCTGCAAAGTTTCCTCATCAAGGTGGGTCCATCAACTAACCCGCCAGAGAGAATCAGGAGCCACTGTTTACTGTTCCTGGGCCGAGTCTAGATCTCGCCACTACCCGGAGCTTCCAAGTACCACGTCCTGGCTCTGGCGGCATCCAAGTACCACGTCCACGTCCTGGCTCCGGCGGCATCCAAGTACCACATCCAAGTCAAGTCCTGGTCCTGGCGGCATCCGAGTACTAAGTCAAGTCCTGGCCCTGGCGGCATCTGAGTACCAAGTCAAGTCCTGTCCCTGGCGGTCTGTGATTCCTGTCCTACCCCCCTGTCTGAATCCCTTCTCTGCCCCTCTCACCTCTAGCCCTCGTCTGTAGCCCTCGCCTGCACCTCAGTCTAGTTCTATTGCTGGAGCTAGATCGGAACTGTGTTGTTCTTTGGTGTTGGTCTTGTCTTGTCTTGTCTTGTCCTCGCCTCCGTGGGGTAAGTCTGGCTGTCTTGCCGTTGCCCCACGGAGGGTCATGTCTTGTCCTCGCCTCCATGGGGTAAGTCAGGCCGTCTTGCTGTTGCCCCGTGGGGAGTCATGTCTTGTCTTGTCTTGTCCGCGCCTCTGTGGGGTAAGTCTGGCCATTTTGCCATTACCCCGCAGGGGGTCATGTCTTGTCTTGTCTTGTCTTCGCCTCCGTGGGGTCAGTCAGGCCGTCTTGCCATTTCCCCGCAGGGGGTCATGAGTCCCAACCCTATGTCCTGTACCCAAGGAGGGGTCCCGGCTTTCTGTTCTGTGTGTGAGTCCCGGCCCTATGTCCTGTACCCAAGGAGGTGTCCCGACTCTGTGTTCTGTGTATGTGTCCATGGTTCCATGTACCTGCACTCCCGAGACCGAGGCTCTGTTTTCCATGTTCCTCCTCTCCCTAGCCCATGTCATGTCCATGCCTGGTTCTGAGGTCCGAGCCTGTGGCAAGACCCAGGTACTGTGTCCTTGCCCAGTCTCGGGCTCGAAGTCCATACCCTAGCCTCTTCGTGTCTCCTCTAGTTCTGGGAGCCGATTCCGAGTCCTAGCCCAGACCCTTGGTCCCAGCCTAGTCCTAGTCCTCAGTCTGCTATTCCTACTCCTGCCTTGGTCTCCTGGTTTCAAACAATAAACTAAATTTAATTAACCTCACAAGATGTGTCTTACATTTGGGTCCACCCTTGCTCCCAATGCCCCCGCCAGTGTGACATCTTCCTAAAGATGCTGCCTGGCCTGCTGCGTTCACCAGCAACTTTTATGTGCGTTGCTTGAAATTCCAGCATCTGCAGATTTCCTCGTGTTTGCGTTTAGTACTTGTTCATTTTATTTTTTGAGAAAAATGATCCACTATTACATGTATTTGTTGGAAGAAGTATGTGAACCTCTGGGGTAATGCCTTCTGCAAAAGCTATTTGGAGTCAGGTGTTCCAAGCAATGAGATGAGATTGGAGGTGTGGGTTGTAAGAGGTGCCCTGGCCTATAAAAAAAAGACACACAAAGTCAGGTTACTAACAGAGCCTGTGCTTCTCAAGAAAGGTCTGTTTATATGCACCATGCCTCGATCAAAACAATTTTCAGAGCACCTTAGAATTGTAGAGATGTGTGAGGGTGGAAAAGGCTACAAAAGCATTTCTTTGAGTGTTCATCAGTCCACAGAAAGAGAAATTATCCACAAATGGAGGAAACTCAGTACTGTCGCTACTCTCCCTAGGAGTGGGCATCCTTCAAAGAACACACCAAGAGCACAACATGCAATGCTGAAGCAGGTGAAAGAGAACTCAAGGGTAACAGCAGAAGACCTGCAGAAATCTCTGGAACTCGCTGAGGTCTCTGTTCACGTGTCCTCTATAAGAAAACCACAGAACAAGAATGGTGTTTGTGGAAGGACATCACAGAGGAAACAACAGCTCTCCAAAAAAAAATTGCTGCACATCTCAAGTGTGCAAAAGACCACCTGGATGTTCTACAACACCTCTGGGACAATTTTCTGTGCGCAGGTGAGACAAAAATTGATCTTTATCAGCAGAAAGTCACATTGCTATGTTTGGAGGAAAAAGGGCTCACCAACACCAAAACCTCATCCCAACTGTGAAGTATGGTGGAAGGACCATCATGGTTTGGGGCTGCTTTGCTGCCTCAGGGCCTGTACAGCTTGCAATCATTAAGCAAACAATAAATTCAAAATCGAATCAGGACATTTTACAGGAGAATGTCAGGGTAGCAGTCTGTCACCTGAAGCTTAATAGAAGTTGGATAATGCAACAAGACAATAATCCAAAAGACAGGAGTAAATTAACAACAGAATGGTTTAAAAAGAAAATGATTTGTGTTTTGGAATGGGCGATCAAAGTCCTGATCTAAATCCTATTGAAATGTTGTGGAAAGACCTGAAGCAAGCAGTTCATGCAAGGAAGCCAACCAACATCCCAGAGTTGAAATAGTTTCATAAGGAGGAATGGCCAAATATTCCTCCAAGCTGATGTGCAGGACAGATCAACAGTTACTGGAAATATTTGGTTGAAGTTATTGCTGTACAGGGTTGGGGGGGGGGGGGGTCACACCTGTTACTAAAAGCAAAGGTTCACATACTTTTTCCAAAAAAATGTGTAATATTGGATTGGATCATTTTTGTCAATAAATAAATGAACAAGTATAATGTTTTTTGTGTTATTTATTTAATTGGGTTCTCTTTATCTAATTTTAGGACTTGCGTGAAGATCTTATCAAATTTTAGGTCATATTTATGCAGAAATAGAGAAAATTCTTCAGGGTTCACAAACTTACTAGCACCACTGAAAAACTAGTTTTGTTCTTTTACTTTTCAGGTTCTTATGCCTGAAATATTAACCGTGTTTCCATTTCCACAGATGCCGCCCAATCTGCTGAGTGTTTCCAGAGACTTCAGATTTCCACCTCTGCAGTCTTTGATTGTTATTTAGATAGCAATTTACCCATAAAATGCATCAGATAACCAGTCTGTAATTCAACATTCTCCAATTCAACTTTCATAAAAGCAGAATGATGTGAGCAATTTTTGCAATGTAGGGGAACGACTCCCAAATCAAGAAAACTCTGGAAGATGATAGTTAGGGCTTCTGTAGTATCCTTCCATAATTCCTCTAAAACCTGGAATGTAAACCATCAGACCCAGAGGATGTGTCACTTTTTAATGTCCCTATACACTTTTATATGATTTATCTTGCATTTTATTTTCAAGATTGTTATTTTCAAGATTGTTATATTTATCATAACAAGTAGCTGTGCAAGTCTGGTGGTATCTATACCCCCATGGTCTGTCCCTCCTGATCAAGAGGGATGGACGATGGGCTTACAAATACCACCAGACTTGACATACCCAGGGATCACCCCTGATGAAGATGGCAGAGTTTCTTATCGAACCATAGATTAAAATCATTACCTGTACCCGGCTGGAAGACAGAGAAGAGTTTATTCTGAGGGGTATGTACTGGGTATGAGAGTGTGTTTTTTTTATTGTAACTAGGTATATTTAAAGCAGAAGTTGATAGGCTCTTGATTAGTCAGGGTGTCAAAGGTTGCAGGGAGAAGGCAAGAGACAGGGTTTGAGGGGAATAATAAATCAGCCATGATCGAATGCAGACCAGACTTGATGGGCTGACCAGCCTATTTCTGCTTCTATGTCTTATGGTCTTATGTAGCTTATGTTATTTGTCTTGCATTGTTTTTTATATCTTTGTCATTTCTCTGGATTTGCATCGATTTTTAGCATTTTATAAAGTTCTGGTTTTATTTTTCACTTCTCTTTTTAGTTGTCCATAGATTTTTTTTTTGGCACCTGACCTGGACGTTTCCTGGTCCACATTACTCTGTGTGATGTATAATTCCAACCACCGAAAAGATTTCCTTTTCATTCCCATTGTCTTTGTCAAATGGATTTATTCCTTGTGGCAGTTCATTCATAAACTGCTACAGGTCCAGCTTGGCAGATGCTACCAAACTATTCTTCATGTTGGACCTAGCAGTACCCAATCCAGAGTACATTCTGTGACCTTATCTCTGCTTCTTCCAAATATCATTTAACGTGGATGAGTACTGATTCATCATCTGAGGGAAGATCATTCATAAGTGGTCAATGGTTTCCCTGACAGATTTCATCAGCTATCAAGAGACTTCTTGGAGTTCAAAATTAATATTGAGGACTTTGAAGGCCATTTCTTCTTGGCTGTATAGCACTATGTTGTTGCCACCTCTGAGCGTACGATCTTCCTGGTACAGCCAGAGATTAAGATTTAGGAGCCTAGAACTAATTCAGTGAGTAATGCCAGACAGTTGATGGGCTCATCTTGGGACAACCTTCCAAATTTAAAAACCACCGCTGAAGTGTTTGTAAAGAAGATTTTGCAAGGTTGACTTTGCTGCATCTGACTCCAGATCTTATCTGATGGTTGGTGCCCCATCTAGTTTTCATTGTAGTGTGTTCTAACATAGCAGTTTAGGATACAAGTTAGTGACTTGGCAGGCGATTAAGGAGGGCAGTCATTCCTGTGGTTCAAGAGTTACATAGAGGCTAGAATGGTAAAGTCACTCTCTGAAGGATATTTGTGAAACAGAAGCATATTTACAGCATTATTGATGGTAACAAAGACCTTTAAGGCTAGTATTGTTTACTGGGTTTATTTTATAAACAAGTAATTAACTACACCCCCCTCGCCCCCACCAAGTATTCTGTTAGGATTTGAACTCAATTCACCAGAACATTAGTTCTGGAGCACTATTACAATGGTTTAGGGCACCAGTTCCTCGTCCCTAAAATTGAATAATTCACTAAGTGTTTTGATTGAAAACTTCATCTCCACTAGCAATGTGTGTTCATGGTTTTACTGATATTGGCACACTATTGCAGAACTAGAAACAGAAAGTTAAAATAATGTATTCGGAAAGGAATCTGAACTCAATGGCCACGCCAAAACTCTTTCTATCCTTCCTGCTCTAGGGAGCAGAGCATGCTGAAATATTGATTGTTATATCTATTGGCAAGGGAATGTTGCTTCATCCCCCAGTCTCCTTCTGCTGATACCAGCCACATACTGGAACCAGCAGCCAGAGTCAGGGAGTAAGATTAGGAGATGAGTCACTCGAATAACTCTATATTCCCTGAACGAACATTGGTTGGTTAAGTGCACAGAATATGGTGCCAACTTTTCAGGCAGGTTCAGCTGGCAGGATAGGTCAAGCAGAGAGCCCAAGAGTCTCAAAAAATTCTGAGTTTTGACAGTGCCCAAGACAGGCAGGAGCATATTTTAATAACTTCTTCTTAGACCCACTCAAAGATTCTGAAGGGCGATTGCAAGGGAAAAGTCAGACTGTTCACACCGTGTCACGAAGTATTTGCTTGTTTAAGTTGTATTTGCACTCTGATATCAATCAGAACTTCCAGTACCATAAACTTCATTTATGTTTTTTTTCCCCCTGATGTTTGTAACTCTGTTTACCCATAGGTCGATTTCATTAGATCCAGGCGCCATTCTCACTTGTTTAACTCTGTTTTGAACTGTCCACAACAGAGCAGAAAGAATTATGTGAGGTGTGAGCCCTGATGTTGGGCACCAGCACTAAGCAAACACCACAAACCGATAGGAGTATATTTACTTATGATTTGAATTGCTAAACATATTTTAAACCAAAGAGTCAACAAACCAAACAGAAAAGCTCCAATTGGTGCAGATATGCAATTTTCTCTGATCTATGAGAAATTTGCATCAGAGATCTGTATGAGACTATTTGGTTGCAAGGTTAGTGTTAGGATCGTGCATTAACCCTTTACATTATCCATGGCAAGTCCCTGGCCTGAATTAGGACTGTCTTGAGAGTTAAGTCAGCAAGTGTGGAAATCAGTGTTCAGTCATTAATCTAATGGGCACTTAATGTAACTTGAAATGTTTCAAACAAACTAAGAAATGCATTGAAAGCTTCAGATAGTTTGACAATGTAAAGGACATTGCAGTAACATGTAGATGGACAGCTTGCAAATGCTACATGGAAAGCTTTCTGTCACTCTGTTAGCACTTCTAGACTGAATGCTAATCCTCCAGAACAGCTTTCATCAGATTTCACATAATGGTACACTCCTTACTCCAACTTTACATAGGAATTACTTCTTCTTGTTTTCTGTTTATTATTTATTCAAGAGGTGGGAGCCCAGCAGGCTGAGCCAGCATTTAATTGCCCTCGAAAAGGTCATGGTGAGTTGCCTTCTTGAACCGGAGCGGTTTATGAGATGAGGGTATACCCACAATGTTGGTAGGTAGGCAGTTCCAGGATGTTGACCCAGTGAGCCACATTCATACAATTATAGATGGCATGATGATTGTTGGCAAGATCTCAGACAGCCATGATGAAGCACACAGGAGTGAGATAGTTTGGCTGGTTAAGTGGTGTCGCAACAACAACCCCGTACTCAATGTCAGCAAGACCAAGGAAATGATTGATTGTGAACTCCAGGAAGGGAATGCCATGAGAACACACACCAGTATTCATTGAGAGCTCAGTGGTGGAAAATGTGAACAGCTTCAAGTTCCTGGGTGTCAACATCTCCGAGGAAATACCCAGGGCCCAGCACATTGATGCAACCATGAAGAAGGAATGTCAGGGGCTCTACTTGGAAAGCAGTTTGAGGAGATTTGGAATTTCACCAAATAGTCTTACAGATTTCTATGAATCTGCAGCGGAGAGCATAAACACAAGAGGTTCTGCAGATGCTGGAAACACAGTGGAGAACATTCTGACTGGTTGCATCACAACCTAATCGGATTGCGAGAAAATCCCCAGAAAATGGATCTCAGGGTTGTATATGGTGACATATATGTACTTTGATAATAAATTGTGTAAGAGGCTGCAGATGGCTGCAGACAGCCAGTTCCATAGAGGCACAATCCTCCCCACCACCGAGGACATCTTCAAGAGGCAGTGCTTTGAGAAGGGTGCATTCATTACGAAGGATCCTCGCCAAGCAGGACATGTGTTCTTCTTCATCAAGGAGGAAGACCCACACTCAATGATTCAGAAACGGGTTCTTCTGCTCTGCCATCAGATTTCTGAATGACCTATGAACCCATGAACCTTATTATTCCTTTTTGCACTATTTATCTACTTTGCAATTGATAGTAATTTTATATCTCTGCACCGTACTGCTGCCACAAAACAAATTTCACCTCATATAAGATAAACCTGATTCTGATGTATTTCAAGTCAGTATGGTAGGTGGTTTGGAGGGCAACATCCAAGTGGTGGTGTTCCCATTTTGTGCTGCCCTTGTCCTTCTGGGTGGGAGAGGGTGTGAATTCGGAAGGTACTATCTGAGTCTTTAGTTAGAGGGTGGTGAATCTGTGGAATTCATTGTCACAGACAGCTCTGGAGACCAAGTCATTGGGTATATTGAAAGCAGATAGGTTCTTGATTAGTAAGAGCCTGTAAGGTTATGGGGAAAAGGCAGGTGAATGGAGTTCAGAGGGATAGAAAATCAGCCGTGATGGACTGGTGGAACAGACTCAATGGGCTGAATGGCCTAATTCTGCTCCAATGGTCTTATGCTCTTATTGTCTAGCATCCTGTCAATGATACAAACTGTTGTCACTGTACATCGGTAGAGAAAGTGGAGGTGGGGCCTCTCAAGCAGGTCACTATATCCTGTTCGATGTTGAGCTTCTTGAGTGTTGTTGAAGCTGCATTGATCTGGACAAGTGCAGAGTATTCCACAACACTCCTGGCTTGAGCCTTGTGGCTGCTGTTCAGGCCTCGGGGTGTACGAGCATAGTTATCTGCCAGAGGATTCCCAGCCTCTGGCTTGTTCTTGCAGGCATGTCGTGTAAAAGTCTCTTCCAGTTTAGTTTCTCATCAATGGTATCTCCCAGGATATTAGAACTTTGAGCATCAAATAGTGCTAGTAATTAAGTGCCTAACAAAACTAATCCCTTCTGCCTACACAGCGCCCAGATCCCTTAATTCTCTGCCCATTCTTGTGCCTATGTAAGAGTCTGTAAAACACCTCTATCGTACCATCCCTGGCAGTGCATTTCAGATACCCACCACTCTGTGTAAAAAAAAAGTGCCCCCAACATTCCTTTGAACTTACTCCTTCTCACCTTAAATGTATGCACTCTAGTCTTAGACACTTTGAACCCTGGTAAAAAAAGATAATGTATGTCTACTGCCTCTAAACCTCTCATAATCTAATAAATTTTCTCTCAGGTCTGCCCTCATTTATTTATTTATTGAGATACAGCACAAAATAGGCTCTTCGAACTACATCACCCAGCAATCCCCTGATTTAATCCTAGCCTAGTCACAGGACAATTTACAATGTATAATTAAGCTACCAGCCGGTATGTCTTTGGACAGTGGGAGGAACAGGCGTCGGCAGGAACTGAACACGGGTCACTGGTACTGTAAAGCGTTGTACTAACCACTACACTACTGTGCTGCCCCAAAAAACAAAGCAACTGTGTTTCCATCCCATCTTCTGCTACTCTGGATAAAACAGTCAAAGTTTGTTTAATCTTTCCTAATAGCACATGCCCTCTAATCCAGGCAGCACCCTGGTGAACACCTTCAGCACTCTCCCTGAAACCCCCATTTATTTCCTATAATGGGGCGACCAGAATTGAATGCAATATTCCAGACGCTTCCTAACTAAAATTTTATAAAACCGCAACATACTTCCTGAATCTTGAGCTCAATGTCTCAACTCAGATTGGAAGACTGTCAGTAGAATTCTTTAAAATGATGGAAGCTGGTTCATTAGGAATTCCAAAAGAAAAATGGGCAGATGACAAGTCTGCAAAGTCGGATGGGTGCAGAGGTGTTGGAGCAACTGGAATACTGTATAAAAGAAGTAGTGCAGGTACAATGGGCCAAATGGCATCCTTCACCACTGTGAGATTCTCTGATCAGGGTGTGCTTATGACTTTTTTTTATTAAGCAAAACTCCACAACATTTGACAGACTGATACCAAGGCTTTGAGATGGCATAGGACTGAGTGAACTAATAAGATTAGCTGTGTTTTTGCTGCCTTTTTCTTTATTGCACTAATTCTAACTGTTTTGAAGTCATTGTTTTTCTTGGGACCAATATGGGTCTGATAGAGAAATAACCCTTTCTATTCATACTCTTCATAGATGCATTAAAATAGGTTGTAACTTGAGATGTTTGCAGTACAGATAATTGCTGAGAATTTCCCATTTATTGCAAGGCAAAAGATAAATCAAAGGGTACAAATTCCATTGCTGTCCTGATCATCTAATTACAGTATATCATATATAAAAACACTGTATATATATTATATCTGCCTCAGCCCTTCCCCTGCCCGTTCCTCACACCACCCACCCACCCTCCAATTAGCTCGCAGTCTTGGGCTTCCCACCTCCAAATACAAAGAAATGCAACACCTTGGAAGCAACTAAAGCTCAACATCAAAATGGTTTCCAGGCCAGTGAATTTTAGTGATGCTACTCCCTAAACAGAACCTCACTGCCCTCTTATCATTATTCAGAAAAGTGCAGATGGATCATAAAAACAGCACTGACAAAACTCGCCAGGGAGAATGTTGCTTCTCAATATCATCTTCACAGCAGGCTTCGTGCTAATGCATTGCTGATACATGGGGCTAACTCCCAATATCTGAAAGCTGGGAGCTGAGAGATGAGAATACACTGCAGATCACACTCTGCCTCCGTGTAGCTTTATTTCCAGAGGTTATGTGTTACTGAACGGACTCACACATGCAGTCACGTCAGAGGTCAACTGATGTGTTTGCTTAAAAGATACCACAGCCCAGACTTCTTCAAACTAAACAACATGTTGTGGTCTGAAATTAACTTATTAACCATGCATCTTAATCATCAAAGATGACTTTTACAAAGCGTGGGGTTAGGCGTTGATTGTGAGTTAAATAGAAATAGTTTATAAAACAAGAATGCACCCATATTTTGAAGCACAGCACAGCAGTGCTTTCATGGGTGGGTAATTGCAAGGATAGAGATTTGGGTGGCTCTGCTTGTGCACTAATTATAGGCTTCACAACTGTGATACCCCTGAAGCTATTGCGGAACCTGCTGTCATTGTCACCTTGGGCACTGACTGAAAAAGCTCACCTGCAACCTTGCTTTGTTCCACTTTGCCACCTTAAAACAGTTAAAATCATTATTTTTAAAGTATTGTTATAAACAAAGCAGAGACGCTCAGAACTGGGAAGTGCTAACAAAATGAAAATCAGAGAAAACAATTTCACTTACAAAAGAGATCCTGCAGATGTTGGAAATCCAGAGGAGCTCAGCAGGTCAGGCAGCATCTATGGAATAACCAGTCAATGTTTTGGGCCGAGACCCTACATCAGGACTGAAAAGGAAGGAGGAAGAAGTCAGAATAAGAAAGTTTGGGGGGGGCGGTGTGAGGGGAAAGAGTACAAGCTGGAAGGTGATGCATGAAGCCAGATGAGGAGGAAGATCGGTGGGTGGGGAGTATAAAATGAAAAGCTGGGAGACGATAGGTGGAAACTACTACTACGTCGACTCAGGCCTAGGGGGTCAGCGTCGGGCACGATGACGGACTCTCCACTTCTCCCTCTCCCTCATCAGTGTGTTCAGTTCATCTAAATTAGCCGCGCCACTGACTTCTAGGTGGAAAAGATAATGATAAAGGGCTGAAACAGCAATTCTTTATTCCTTTCCATAGATGCTGCTTGACCTTCTGAGATCCTCCAGCAATTTGTGTGTGTTAAGCTATTTCATTTGCAGGCATCAGTAATGAGTAATGTGATTTAAGATAATATCTGAAAGCACATAGAAGGAGATTAGGAGATCTTGCTTTACACATTTATTGTAAAAATGCTCCAGAGTAATATTTTATGAAGGGGACATGGGGAAAAAGTTGAAAATGAAAAGAATGGATGAAATCAAGTAGATATGATGGGCTGGAAGACCTGCTACTGTACTATCTGAGTCTATAACAAAAGTTAAAAGGTGCGAGAGTAGCACAGGCTGGGCAACAGATCAGACAAATTCCCTGACATTCAACGTGTCAAGCAGGGTCAGATGGTCAGTTTCTGCACTGTAGAATTCTAAAGTGGGGTAAAATTCAGCTTTGAGAATTGGAAACAGGAAGATCCATCGCGTGTCCTATTCTTTCCGTTAACTTCAAATTGGGCACGGTGTACAAATTGGGCACAGTGTACAAATTGGGCACAGCGTACAAATTGGACACGGCGTACAAATTGGACACGGCGTACAAATTGGGCATGGCGTACAAATTGGGCACAGCGTACAAATTGGGCATGGTGTACAAACTGGGCACGGTGTATGATGAGCCATTCCTCACCCCTGCCCCCTCCCCCATTTACAGCCCTGCTGAAGATGTTATCCCTTCGATAATATCAATAGGAACAAGGCTTTGGCATATATTATAGCAATATGTACAAAAAAAAAGTGATAGAATGACCCAGCAATGAGGCAGCAAATTCTACAGGGGGTAAAATCTTTCAAATAAGGCATCAGAATAAGTGAATGGACTCAGCTATGTGCAGTTGAGTGTACCTTTAGAGTCAGAAGGTTGTGAGTTCAATTCCCAAGCCAGAGACATGACAACCAAAATTTATATTGACACCTCTTATGCAGTATTGAGAGAGAGCTACATTGTCACATCTAAGTTGTTATTTTGAGAGCTTAGCAACACCCGCAAAATGCTGGAGAAGCTCAGCAGGCCAGGCAGCATCTATGGAAAAAAGTACAGTCGATGTTTCGGGCCAAAACCCTTCGGCAGGACAGGAGAACAAAAGCGGAGGAGTAGATTTAAAGGTGTGGGAGGGGAGAGAGAAACACAAAGCGATAGGAGAAATCGGGAAGGGGAGGGGTGAAGTAAACAGCTGGGAAGTTGATTGGTGAAAGAGACAGAAGGCCATGGAAGAAGGAAAAAGGGGGAGGAGCACCAAAGGGAGGAGATTGGCAGGCAAGGAGATAAGGTGAGAGAGGGAAAAGGGAATGGGAAATGGTAAAGGAGGGGGGCATTACCGGAAATTTGAGAAATTGATGTTCATGCCATCAGGTTGGAGGCTACCCAGACAGAATATAAGGTGTTGTTCCTCCAACCTAAGTGTGGCCTCATCACAATAGTAGAAGAGGCCATGGATAGACATATTGGTATGGGAATGGGAAATGGAATTAAAATGGATGGACTCTGGGAGATCCTGCTGTTTCTGGTGGGCAGAGTGTAGGTGCTCAGTGAAGTGGTCTCCCGATCTACGTCGGGTCTCACCGATATACAGGAGGCATTGTTTTAACTTTTTTGAGAGCTTTTTTACTATTTAATGTAGATATATTCTAACCAATGTTTATCCCCTAATCAACATCAGAAGAAGATATATAGTAATACTGTGTGCAAATTGATTGAAGTACTTCCTATATTGCAACTTCAATACACGTCAAAAGTACCCGTTTGTAGGTAAATGGAGTTACAAGAGACTGCAGATGCTGGAATCTGAAGCAAAAACTAAACTTCTGGAAGAGCTTAGTGGATCAGGAAGCACTTATGGAGGCAAAGGGATGGTGGGTGTTTTGGTTAGGACCCTGCAACATGACCAAGAGTTGAGAGGAAAGATAATCAGTATATTGAAGATAACTAGGTATTTGCTACCATCCCTCTACACTCTCAATCCAGATGCACAGTCCTGAAATGTCCACTAATCCTTTGCCTTCACAGATATTGCTTGAAACACTGAGTATTTGCAGCAGTTTATATTTTTCTGTAAATATTTTGTGACTTTACAAAAGAGATGCTATATGAATATAAATATTTACTCTCTGTAAATGAAAAGTGAGAATTAAGATTAAAACAACAGGGACTAGAAATGAATTGAATCAGAATAAAGGTAGATAATTGCAATGGAGTGCTGAGAGTAAATCTAATGTTGGGAAACCGTTTAATTCAATTTATCCACTGACAGGCAGAAGCTAATATGGTAACTTAATTTAATACTGTAATCAGAGGTTTTTATTGTGTAGTCCACCAAATGTCACCAGAAAAATGCTGGAGGGACTCTGCAGGCCAGGCAGCATCTATGGAAAAGGATAAACAGTTGATGTTTCCCGCTGCAACCTTTCATCAAGTGATGAATTGTCTCGGCCTGAAACGGCAACTGTTTACTCTTTTTCATAGATGCTGCCTGGCCTGCTGAGTTCTTCCAGCATTTGTGTGTGTTGCTTTGGATTTCCAGCATCTGCAGATTTTCTGGTGTTTGAAATGTCACCAATATCAGTTTCAATATGGAGACATTGGTGTAAAGACAAAGTTAGGAAGTGAGGACCTGGGAAGAGGAATAGTTGCAGGCTGCTCAGTACAACCTCGCTAATTGGATTTGATGCAAACAGCACATTTCACTGTGTGTTTTGCTGTACAAGTGACAAATAAAAGGTAATCTTTATCTTTATCTTTATCTTTTATCTTTACAGTTATGGTACAGGTAGTTGAATCACGCAGAGAACTACCTGCAAGGTAACATCCATTTGACAGAACAGATGCCAAATTCAACAATATTAATCTAGGATTTTACATCAGCTGTTTCCGCAGACGTGCTTATTAATTGACAGTGATAATTCCTCGCAGCTATGAAACAATTTTCATTTTTAACTCGTGGTTTGGAGCAATGGAGTCCATTCATTATTAACTGCTTAATATTTCATTCCCAAATTTACCACAGGGTGTTGTGGCCTGATTTTCCTTTGAGCATTACCATTGTCATCCTGCAAAGGATATAGGATCTGAACAGATGGGGACCCAGTTTGGGGTAGCGAGCCACAAAGATAAATGATGTGAAGGTTTTGGAGTCTGTGCATGCTTATCCAGTCAGTCGACCCTAAGCAGCCCACCCAGAAGTGCTGTGTACAGAAGTATCTCCACTTACTCCTCAAAGAGTATGGACAATTGCTGTCTCGGGTCATGGCTGCCAACATGTCCAAAACAGTAACAATCAACAACTCCAGGGACCGAAGGACAACATTGCACCGATAAAGTCTGTCACCTGAAACAGCAGAAAAACCCAAGATGATTTTCTCAAGCTAAAGCAGACTGATGTATCACACCTCACCCAGGATCTGCTCCAAGGAGCTGAGGAACCTGAGGAGCCAACTCCAGTTAGACTATGGGCAGCTGGCCACTTGGCTGCACAAACTCAACAAGCACGGCCAGGAGACCTGAGAGTGCCGACAGACTAATCTGTGTCACCTTGGCAAGGAGCGAGCAGGAGAAGAAAGCTGACATGAAGAAGATTCACTATGACTTTCCCGCAGCCTTGAGGGTAACCAAGGTAGATTGAACGTTAAGGATGAAATGATCCAGTAGGCAATCAGAACATCCATGTAAAATGTGATTTTAAATTGTTTCCCAATTTCTGCAAGCCAACAGTTGCATCTGTCCTGCGTTCCCCTCCTAGGTACTGTCCAAGGGGTTGCACTAAAACAGTGCGCTCAGTTCCTGCAGTATTTCAATGATTTGTAAGGATTGTGTCATTTTATTTACATATAGTAAGATATACTGTGCAATGAAATTTACTGTTAACTTCAGAGACCCTGTGTTTCGTTTTATCATGGTAACAAACTTTGACAGCTTGTATTAGGCTAATCTGTCAAATCGTTATTGAATGAACTGCGCTCATTATCATTTTTGTTGCTATAGTAGTCTCATTGGATTTGATATGGTCAATTCATTTTATTTTGGTTTGCATTACCTTATTTTCAGTTCAAGTTTAGAAATACACGTAACAAAAGTAACAGTCAAAAGTAATAGAATGGTGTGCGTCATGCAGCATTGTAATTGCTTCCTGACACCATAAATTACGTTTAAGTTTTCTTTCACTGTTGTTTAACATGCATTTCACCACAGCAAACACAAGCCACAGTTTAAGCAAATAAGATAATTCTTAGGTAAGTACTTAGAGACTATTTAAGCTCTTACGCTCGATATTGAAATTTCAAACCAAAGGAATTAAAATGACATTGAATATTTGAAGTTAAAGATATAAAGACCATAATATAAGTATTATGCATTCATTTTTATGTCATTATGCCTGGATGTTAATTTTATTGTTTTAAATGTTTTTTGAATGTTTTCAGTTTTAAAATGGGCTTGTTTTAAAGAAGCAAGCAAGAAGCGTTACTGTAGAGTTACTGTAATGTGTGTCACTCAAGCTGATTCATTGCTGACTGGTACACTGCTGTGAACTATATTGTTAGCTGTTCATAGTGAGTCCCAGTTTCTGAGTATCAGTAGCGTTAATGATAATAATGCTATAAGTACCATCACGGTATTAACATAGAACAATTTAACTTCATTTAATGCTGGTCTTTGTAAACTGAAAGCACAAATACAAAAATTTTATTACTCATAAATAATTCATTTGCAGCAACAAAGGCAGCATTTCAGGGGCAACTAGTGTGTTCAGAAGTCTGAGTTAACCAAGGAATCCTTTGAACCATAAGACATAGGAGCAGAAGTAGGCCATTCGGCCCATTGAGTCTGCTCTACTAAACCCATCACATCGTTTTATGTGTTGCCTTCTACAACTTAAAATAACATATAGTGCATTAAAGATAGCAACTGCTAGAAGAAATTGGCAATCAACAACAGACCTGCAGGGAATTAATGGTCTCTCTGAAAAGAAGTAGTGTATTCTTGCTGCTGTGTAACATGTCGTCTCTGTGTGATTATCATACAGCTTGAGCTGGAATACAAATTTCCCAAGGTGACAATACTAATGTCATATTAGTATTCTACACTGGCATCATGATCTGTATACAATTCAGTCTTCTGGTGGATGTTCATCCCATTCATAAGCATATCGTGTTCAACACGCGTGGCTGACAGATAATTGACTTCACAGTTTATGGTAGGTTATGAATATATAATTCCTGCTGGTCTTGCCAGCAATAACCACATTGCATGAACAAAATATTAAACAAACCCCATGCCACAGGTGTGTGTACCATAGCTGCTATTGATTTTTACTCAAATGGCACCTTTAGTACATCTCACACTACCTGTATTTGCTACAATTAATGCTGTAAATATTTTATGACACCTTGAAGTACTTAAAATATGAAATATTGATCTTGAACTTCTTATCGTTTCCTGTTTTTATTTAAATACTGCAAGAAAATGTCAATGAACTGAACAGCCACTAGACACACCCCTTACCTTTTGCATACTAAACGATCCAAAGTTTGTGAACAACCATTCTGGTGAACAAATTATTTGAAATAATATAGTAATAAGCATTAAGAATGTCTCCCTTATCCATATTTTAATTTTATAAAGGATTTTCTGTCTTTTTAGATCATTTTATGTTTCACACACTTTGATGAGGCCCTTGCTGACTCACCTATACAGAACAGCGTGCTTAGAATTGTTTAATCAAGGTGTGGCCCATCCAATTACAATAATATGTACAAAATGGTTTTAGAATAGAGGTGATTTTGAAAGATTCAGCCCACTTAAAGAAAACAAAAATCATTTATCTAGATATTTATTGGACTATTTATATAAGATATGAAGTTCTCCTGCAGCTTAATTGATTCTGATTTTGCGTGCAGGGGCTGCTGTTTGTATCTCATTGCTGGCACCCAACCCCCTCCCCAACACATCACTGGTTTTATTGCTCTTTCTCCCAAAATAATGATAAGATGTGGTAATGGAAATTAAAATCATACAGATGAACCAGTCAAGGAGATAAAGGACACGCTTACATTGATTGTCATGCCAAAGGACGGATGTACTAATATAATCCCACATTAGGGATCTTGGTTCAGAATACAGCAAATTGTATGCTCACTGCTTTTTAAAATTGGAATGTCTACCTATATTGTGCAGTGCATTCCAGGCCAATACCGTCATAATCAGTCCTCGCCTCTCCTCCTTTCCTTCGGGTATCCGGTTTCCTCACACGGTCCAAAGACGTACCGATCGGTAGGTGAACCGGTCATTGTAAATTGTCCTGTGATTAGGTGAGGGTTAAATTGGGGGTTGCTGGGCAGCATGGCTGGAAGGGCTGGAAGGGCCTATTTCACTCTGTATATCAATAAATAAAACAATACTGCTTCGATTTACTTTGAGTTTGTACCCTGGAATGTGGACCTTTTTGCTGGAGGAAATAACTTCACCTAAGTTCCTCCCAAACTTTCTCATCTTTTGTCTCCATTCAAATTCTCCTGTCCTGATAATATTTGAGGAAATCTCCTGTACGTTCTGAATGCAAATATAATCTTCTTCTAAACCATCTTATTTGCCTGTCATAGTATCCTAAGGGATTTGTGAACATGGATTCTCAATTACTTCCATTCATCTACAATTCTTGGTATCAATCATTTATTAATTCCCTTGCCTTGCTTGCTTTCCTTAATATGTGGGCCAAATTCAGCTCTGTAAAATTCTATGACTTGATCATGAACTACAGTATGCTTCCACAATTAAACCTACCTTGAAGATAGTGTGCAGACATACTACAGGGATGTAATCTGACTTTGGGGTATTAAATTATGCACGAGCAGTGGAGATTTCAATAATATCTCATCTGATCACCTGATGTTGACAGTTGGAACATGAATAGAAACCTAATTCACATGCCCACCAAAAGTTTCTGCTGAGAACATCTGCAACGATTTCCAGAATGTTTATATAATTAAAACTTCAACTGCTTTGTTTGCTCCTTTCAGATGCCTCCATACTTTGGAAGATTTGGGTCCCTAAAATTAATTTACAAAATGCTTTGTTGTTGATCTCAGACATGGTAGATGCTGTGAGTCAGCTGGATGTCCCAATCAAGAAAATCTTCTGGTTTAGGTGCATGTTAATGGCACATTGACAATGGAAGCCAATGATATTTTTAGCCAGAACTGCAAATAGTTCTGGGACAGAAGGAGTAAATGCATCTTTTATGATTACGTAAGTGACTGAGCAGGTGAAGCAAGAAAGAGTGGGAATTAAAATGAGCAGGGGATAGCAAATAAAGTTGCTTGCCTTTGAATAACACTTTCAATGCACTGCAAATATTGCAAATATAAAATGCTTAATGACAATATATGCAATGCTGTGTTAATGCAAAGGCCAAAATATTAATGCCCCTGTCTAATGGCTATGGTCAAAAGACCCAAATATTTCTTCAGTGTCTTTGTTGGACTATTGATAACACAGACACACTATCAACATTATTTTGGATTCCTTGACCATTTAGGCTGAGTAGATCAATTAAGTTGCACTACCCATTGCTTCACTGAAAGTACAGTGAGTTAAGTGTCTAGTTGGATAATGTTCTAACAGAGGGTGTGACTGAAACCTGCAACTGCTTCAACCAGCACTCTAGACCCAGAACTAGCTCTGCGACAGTGAAAATGATAGTTTCCCCGGCGCATTTACCTCTGCACGCTTCCTGAAAGTAGCAGCACGTTCCAAGTTTGCAGCCCACTGAATCAGAATCAGGTTTATTATCACTGTAAATTCGGCGGCAATTGAAAACTGATCATCTGATTAATGGTAAACTTTCCTACTTCGACAGTTATAATTTGTGATTCTAATCTGCCACAGGATACGTATGGAATGGAGGTAATTGAGCTGTCCTCCAGGCACAGTCCCTCACTCTGAGCTTACACAGCCACGAAAACTAACCCCTCCCCGGCAAGCAGTCACTGTAACAGCGGTAGGCGTGAGGATGACTCTGCTTACCCCGCCGTAAGCAGGCTGGGTACTCGGGGACCATGCACGGCAGCTCACTGACGTCTTCATGGACACCTTCAACACTTCACTCATCCAGGCTGCTGTCCTCCCTGCATCATCCCTGTATAAAGAACTCTTCACCTTCAGAACTGAACGACTACCATCCAGTGTCACTGATGCCAATCATCATGAAGTACTTTGAAAGGTTGGTAATGGCACATATCAAAAACTCTATTCCTGCTACATTGGACACTCTATAGTATGTTTATCGACAGAACTCTCCGCGACAGTTGCCAGAGCATCTGTCACGCACCTAGAGAACAAGAACATTTACGTCAGGATGCTGTTTCTGGATTTCGGTTCAGAATTCAACACTATTGTCCCACAGACCTTGGCAAAAAATCTCCTACTCCTCGGACTAAACACACCACTGTGCATCTGGGAGCAACAGACCTCAGATAGTCAGGATGCACGAAAGCTCCTTCCACTCTATTATCCTCAGCACAGATGACCCCAGTCTATGTGCTGAGCCCATTGCTGTACGCACTGCTCACACACGATTGCACGGCCAAGCACCCACGTAATCACATTGTCAAGTTCACCGATGATACAACAGTGGGCTCAGAACCAACAATGATGAGATGGCCTACAGAGAGGAGGTGGAAGAGCTGGAGGCCTGGTACCAAGCAAATATCCTCTTCCTCAACGTCAACAAGGCAAAGAGAATGGTTATCGACTTCAGGAGAACTCACACCACCCACACCCCCTTTAAATTGGTGGCACAGTGGTGGAAACCGTAAGCAGTTTCAAATTCCTCAGAGTGCACGTCACACACAACCCCTCGTGCACCCAGAACACATCCTATACAATCAGGAAAGCTGACTGTCCATTTAATTACTGAGGAAGCTGAAGAGAGCTGGACTTTGCACATTTATATTCACATCCTTCTACTGATGCGTAGTGGAGAGCATCCTAACATGCTGCATCACTGCATGGTAGACTACAGTGCCACAGACTCTACAACAGGTAGTCAAGACTGCCCAATGCATCACCCGCTCCAGCCCACCTGCCTTCAAGGACATATATACAGAAAGGTGCCAGAAAAGGGCCAGTAACATCATGAAGGATCCCACCCATTCTACCCCTGGACTGTTTGTCCCGCTCCCTTCAGGTAGGAGAGGTACGATACCCACCTGACCATGCCAGCTTCTGAGGTTTAGGCGCTCCAACTCTCTGGAATATGGATAGCTGCCACAGCCCCTTTTTAGGCCCACCCCACTAATTGGCGGCCATGTTTTGGTGCTAGGATTTAATATTGAAAGAGCAGCTGAACCCAGGTTCAGGGCTCAATCATCAGCTTTACTTCAGATTCTTAGCTAGGATCTGGTTTAGAACCCCATCCTCGTCTCAGTCTTGTATCATGTCTTGATTCTAGTTTCAGATACTCCAGCACATGTGTCCTAACCATCCTCGCCTAGGTCTCTCATCACAGTACGACTGAGCCTAACATGGGCCCGGGGTGGGTGGGGGGCGGATGTATCAGAGCCTCTTGTCAGCGGTGGCCAGCCACAGTGAAAAAAAAATCTCAAGACAGAGCTTGGAGATACATAACCTCTAGGTCGCCATGTGCCAGCTGTTGTAAGGAGGAAGCCAGAAGTGTTCAGGTGAGGCTGTCCATCACCCTGAAGAGTCAATCCATCATCCAACCCTGGAGGGATTCAGCAGTGATCCAGGTTTCTGCCGCGGCTCCCTCACTAGTGCTTGAACTCCAGCCATCCCAGTTTCCTACGGAGTGCGGAAAGGTAGCCTCTTAACCGAGAGAGCTCGGGCCTGGCCTACCAAACATTGGGAGCAGAGTCGGAGGTTCATTCTGATTCAGAAGAATTCACGAGCGCCATGAAGAGGGTGTTCCATCATCCTGCTGGAGCCTACAGAGCCTTGGACCACCCGATGAAGGTGCATCAGGGTGGTTGGTGAGCTGCCAACTATGCTATTGAATTTCGGACTTTGGCCGACGAGTGTGGCTGGAACAGGGAGCCATTAGCAGCCATTACTCCCAACCCTACCGATTCCAGTGTCATGCTAAAGGCAGAGATCTCCTGGGGAAAGAACCAGCAAAAGGTGAATGTCTTTGTGGACTCTGGGGCAGCTGGACTTTCCTGGACTTGGGTCCATCCTATTGGTTCAACAGGAGTGCAGGAGTTGAGTATGCACATAACCACAACCGCCCTGGAAGGCCGTCCTCTTGGGTCCGGGCAGATCCTGCAGCAGAAATTGGTTTTGCAAATGAGGGTAGAGGAACACGCAAAGGACATTTGTTTTCATATCATAGATTCTCCTCACCTGCCCCTGATCCTTGGGCAGCTTTGGCTGTACAGGCATAATCTTTCCATGAACTGGGAGGAAGGGAGAATCATTGCATGGTCAAGCCTTTGCAAGAGGGAATGTTTTTGGCTTGGTGTTCCAATACCTAGATTCTCCTGAGACCAGCAGCCGATGAAGAGGCAGACTTCCGCTTGGGGTAACCTGATGCCTTTGGGGGAGACCCAGTACTGCCTCCAAGGGCAGACAAGCCATCTCCGGTCAACAGGACCGTGCAAGTCCCAACCTTGTCTAGTCAGGGGTGTGCTGGAAAGGGAAAGGAAGAATCTCCAGTTTAGGAACAAGCCATGAAGCCTTCCGAGGAGGTGCCCATGAAGTCTGGAGCCCCAGCAGCCAAGCCTAAGGGAACCAGGCACCAGGTCCTGTCTCAGGGAAAAGCTCCTAAATGCAGATCCTTGGAGCGTAGTCCTAAGAGAACAAAGACGATTCGTACTGCCTCTTTGCCATCGTCTACGGATACAGATGAAGATTTGGACTCTGACTTATTCAAGTCTCTGGAGTCGGATAAGGACTCTGATTTGGACTTTTGTCTCAGCTATGGACTCCAGTGAACCTATGAAAGAGACTCATTTTGCCAAATTATCCCCGCTACCTAAGGAGCCCTGGATGTGGTCCTTGAAGGGATGCTTGGGGATAGATGCAGCAACCAAGTCAGTTGAAATCCCCCTCATCTACAAAGCTTCAGCAAGGAAATGACTTCTTCCACCTCACCAACCCTATGATTGTGCAATCGACCTACTGCCTGGTACTTGTCCTCCACGGGGTCGATTATATGTGCCTGGAGAGAGGTGCGATGGAGGGGTACATAAAGAGGCTCTTGCAATGGGAATCATTCAGCCCCTCACCTCACCAGCCAGTGCAGGCTTCTTCATCATTCAGAAAAAGGATGGAAGCTTGCGGCCAAGCATTGATAATAGAGGGCTGAATTGCATAACAGACAAGAATTGTTACCCCCTTCCACTCATGAGCACTGTCTTCAAGATTCTCCTAGGGGCAAGAGTATTCTTGAAGCTAGACTTGTGGAGTGCATACAATCTGGTCTGCATTAGGGAGGGTGACAAATGGAAGACTACAGTCAACACACCACTGGGCGCCATGAGTACTGTACCTGGTCATTCCCTTCAGCCTTGCTAACGTGCCAGCAATTTTCCAGGCCTTCATAAACGACATGCTCCGGATTCTCTTCATAAGTATGCCTTTGTCTACTTGGATGATATCCTAATCTTGTCAAAGTCCATGGAGGAGCATGTCGCTCACGTCAGAAATATCATCGTGAGGCTTCTAGATCAAGGACTTCATGTCAAGCTATAAATAGCAGAATTTCATGTAACTACAGTTACATTTTTGGGTTTTATTATCTCTAATGGCAAGCTTGGAGATTGGCCTCAACCATCACTGAAGCAAATCCAGTGGTTCCTGAGATTTGCCAACTTTTGCAGAAAGTTCATCTGGAACTTTAGCTCAGTGGCGGCTCCGCTGACAGCACTAAGGGATCCACGGGTCCTTTTGTTTGGACTACCAAAGCGGAGGCTGCCTTCGCCGAACTCAAACAGTGGTTCTTGACAGTTCCCATTTTGGTCTTGCCTAGCCTGGACCTTCCTTTCAGCGTGGAGGTGGATACCTTGGACGTCTGAGTGAGTGCAGTTTTGTCTCAACGGGCACTTTTGAAGGCTGCTGAGATTTGGCATTTCACTGAAAGCTTTGACAAATATCTATAGATGTGTGGTGGGAAGTGTATTGACAGACTGCATTATGCCCTGTATAGGAACGGCAATGCCTTTGAACATAAAATCCTACAAAAGGTAGTGGATTCAGCCCAGTACATCACGGGTAAAGCCGTCTCAACCATTGGGCACATTTACACGAAATGTTGCCATAGGAAAGCAGCATCCATCATCAAAGATCCTCACCACCCAGGCCATGCTCTTTTCTCGTTGCTGCCATCAGGTAGAAGGTACAAGAGCCTCAGGACTCACACCACCAGCTTCAAGAACAGTTACTACCTCTCAACCATCAGGCTCTTAAGCAAAAGGGGGTAACTATACTCATTCTATTTCTGCTGTTCCCACAACCAATGATCTCAGTTTAGGGACTTTTTATTTTGTTATTTCATGCTCTCATTATTTATTGCTATTTATTTATATTTGCACAGTTTGTTGTTCATTGATCCTGTTTACAGTTACTGTTCTATAGATTTGCTCACTATGCCCGCATGAAAAAGATCAGGGTTGTATGTGGTGACATGTATGTATTTCGTTAATAAATTCTACTTTGAACTTTCCATATTTTCAAGTTAAAACCCACGAGTACCAAACCTTTAGCCCCACCACCATCAGCTCCCCCAACCAGATTTGTTGATGGGGAGCAAGATTTCACCGTAAAACAAATTCCATATTCACAAACTGTTGGGGTGTTCAGCAGTTCCTCGTTGACTGGGAAGGATTTGGACCCACAGAATGGTGCTCTCTCCCACAACTACCACCATTGTCTCTCCAAGCAGTCAGGTCTGTCAGAAGTAGGCCATAGAGGAGGGGTTCCTGTTACGAAAAGGACCTGACTGCATTAGCATCTGATGTTTAGACGCTCTGACTCTCCGAAATATGACCCTTTTAAAGATTCAGGCTTGCCTCGTCAATTGGCTGCCATGTTTTGGCTCCAGGATTTTAACATAGAACATAGAATAGTACAGCACATTACAGGCCCTGCGGCCCACAATGTTGTGCTGACCCGCAAACCCTGCCTCCCATATAACCCCCCCCCACCTTAAATTCCTCCCTATACCTGTCTAGTAGTCTCTTAAACTTCACTAGTGTACCTGCCTCCACCACTGACTCAGGCAGTGCATTCCACGCACCAACCACTCTCTGAGTGAAAAACCTTCCTCTAATATCCCCCTTGAACTTCCCACCCCTTACCTTAAAGCCATGTCCTCTTGTATTGAGCGGTGGTGCCCTGGGGAAGAGGCGCTGGCTATCCACTCTATCTATTCCTCTTAATATCTTGTACACCTCTGTCATGTCTCCTCTCATCCTCCTTCTCTCCAAAGAGTAAAGCCCTAGCTCCCTTAATCTCTGATCATAACGCATACTCTCTAAACCAGGCAGCATCCTGGTAAATCTCCTCTGTACCCTTTCCAATGCTTCCATATCCTTCCTATAGTGAGGCAACCAGAACTGGACATTTAATGTTCTCTTTAACATTTAAAGAGAAAGTGAAGTGAGGTTCAGGGCTCAATCATCAGCAGTCTTGTCTCATGTCTAGTTTTGAACCCGCCATCCTCTCAGTCTAGTATTGTATCTCAACTCTACCTCAGATACTCCAACACTTGGGTTCTTACCATCCTCGCCGAGGTCTCTTGACACAGAGGAGGCTATGTAGCAACCACACCAGGACCCACAGATCCAAAACCAGTTACTTTCCCCAAGCAGTAAGGCTGGTCAACACTTCCACCCACTAATCCACCCCTCCACACCCCCCGCCACCACTGCTTTAGCATTTCCTGTCAGAGACACCTTATGTACCTACTGTGCTTAGTACTAATCTATGGACATACACTGTGTGTGGCCAAGTGGCTAAGGCATTGGACTAGCGACCTGAAGGTTGTGAGTTCGAGCCCCAGCCGAGGCAACGTGTTGTGTGCTTGAGCAAGGCACTTAATCACACATTGCTCTGCAACGACGCTGGTGCCAAACTGTATGGGTCCTAATGCCCTTCCCTTGGACAACGTTGGTGTCGTGGAGAGGGGAGACTTGCAGCATGGGCAACTGCTGGTCTTCCATACAACCTTGCCCAGGCCTACGCCCTGGAGAGTGAAGATTTTCCAGGCGCAGATCCATCATCTCGCAAGACTAACGGATGCCATTAATAATGGACATACAATCAATCTATGTAATTAACTATTTTATTGATTTATATTGTGTTTTTTATTACTGTGTTCTTTATTTTATTGCATTTTTTTGTGTGATGCATCAGATCTGGAATAACAATTATTTCGTTCTCCTTTACACTGGTGTACTGGAAATGACGTTAAACAATCTTGAATTAATTGAATTTCTGGACTTGTGTCTAGCATACATCAGTTCAGAAACTCCCATTTCATTGGGTCTGCATTCTATTCTGGAAAGCGTCAGTTTTCCAGCATATAGGGATGAACATGCTTGCACATCATAAAAGAATGACTAGGTATACATGATTTCTATGTGTGGATTGCCATTTTTAGATTTTCAGAGAAGGTTTACCAGACCAATAGGTGTAATTTTAACAAAGTTTGTACTTTCTCCTCGTATGTGTGTGAGTTTCCTCCAGCTGCTCCGGTTTCATCTCACAGTCCAATGACATATAGGTTAGTAGGTTAATGGTCATTGCAAATTGTCCTGTGATTAGGCTAGGGTTAAATCGGTAGGTTGCTAGGTGGCATGACTCAGTAAACTGGAAGGGCCTGCGCCATGCTGTACTGTACATAAATAATAAGTAAATACGTAAATGGTGGATTAGGGTCAGAGTCCCAAGAAGGCTACTCTTGTCGCTAATTCTAAAGTTTATACATATTTCTTTCATTTCTTTTTCACTTAGCAGATCACCTAGTTCTGCTATGGCTTCTCCATAACAACTGCCATGAATAATTTGGGACCAATCAATGGAGGTTTATTTAAAGTTACTTATCTTCTCATTCCTAAAAGGAGTCAACAATTTGCAAAGTTCACACAAACAAAGCAGGCAAAGCTGAGTATCTGTCAAGGTGAGAATTAGAGTAACTGGCTACTTTCTTTTGACCCTGCCCTGTATCACTAGAGTTTTGGTGAAGCTCTCTGTGGGATCTACTTTGCATTAATAAAATAAAACTACAATAGAAAGCAGTTGAATGACTCAATGAGCTATTGCGTGGAGTCAACTCTGAGACTACAGTATATACTTTTCTCTTCCCAGGCTACACCCCTGTCAATGCACTGGGAATAAAAATCTGTCAGTTATCAAGCTGCTTTGCACAACTTTATCCGAGGCAAAGAGAACTGCTGTTCCAATGCCAGTGTAATTGGCAGCAAAAGCCATACAGTGCCTGGAGACTTAAGCACAGTCGCACCATAGCACCAGTTCAATCATAACATATTCTGAGCCTCACACATCAAAGTTGCTGGTGAACGCAGCAGGTCAGGCAGCATCTCTAGGAAGAGGTACAGTCGTCGTTTCGGGCCAAGACCCTTCATCAGGACTAACTGAAGGAAGAGTTAGTGAGAGATTTGAAAGTGGGAGGGGGAGGAGGAGATCCAAAATGATAGGAGAAGACAGGAGGGGGAGGGATGGAGCCAAGAGCTGGACAGGTGATTGGCAAAGGGGATATGAGAGGATCATGGGACAGGAGGCTCAGGGAGAAGGAAAAGGGGGGGGAGCCCAGAGGATGGGCAAGGGGTATAGTCGGAGGGACAGAGGGAGAAAAAAAGTAGAGTGAGAGAAAGAATGTGTGTTTAAAAATAAATAACGGATGTGGTACGAGGGGGAGGTGGGGCATTAGCGGAAGTTAGAGAAGTGTAACGGAATTAGTCCTTACTCTTAATAATTTCTCCTTTGGCTCTTCCCACTTCCTCCAAACTAAAGGTGTAGCTATGGGCACCCGTATGGGTCCTAGCTACGCCTGCCTTTTTGTTGGCTTTGTGGAACAATCTATGTTCCAAACCTATTCTGATATCTGTCCCCCACTTTTCCTTCGCTACATGCTGCTTCCTGTACGCATGCTGAGCTCGTTGACCTTATTAACTTTGCCTCCAACTTTCACCCTGCCCTCAAGTTTATCTGGTCCATTTCCGACACCTCCCTCCCCTTTCTAGATCTTTCTGTCCCGATCTCTGGATGTCTACTATAAGCCTACTGACTCTCACAGCTATCTGGACTATTCCTCTTCTCACCCTGTCTCTTGCAAGAACGCCATCCCCTTCTCGCAATTCCTCCGTCTCCAGCGCACCTGCTCTCAGGATGAGGCTTTTCATTCCAGGACGAAGGAGATGTCCTCCTTTTTTAAAGAAAGGGGCTTCCCTTCCTCCACCATCAACTCTGCTCTCAAACGCATCTCCCCCATTTCACGCACATCTGCTCTCACTCCATCCTCCCGCCACCCCACTAGGAATAGGGTTCCCCTGCTCCTCACCTATCATCCCACCAGCCTCCGGGTCCAACATATTATTTCCGTAACTTCCGCCACCTCCAATGGGATCCCACCACTAAACACTTCTTTCCCTCCCCCACTCTCCATGCTTTCCGCAGGGATCGCTCCCTACGCGACTCCCTTGTCCATTCATCCCCCCCATTCATCCCCACTGATCTCCCTCCTGACACTTATCCTTGTAAGCAGAACAAGTGCTACACATGCCCTTACACTTCCTCCCTTTCCACCATTCAGGGCCCCGAACAGTCCTTCCAGGTGAGGCAACACTTCACCTGTGAGTCGGCTGGGGTGATTGATATACTGCGTTCGGTGCTCCCAATGTGGCCTTCTATATATTGGCGAGACCCGACGCAGACTAGGAGACCGCTTTGCTGAACACCTACGCTCTGTCCGCCAGAGAAAGCAGGATCTCCCAGTGGCCACACATTTTAATTCCACATCCCATTCCCATTCTGACATGTCTATCCATGGCCTCCTCTACTGTAAAGATGAAGCCACACTCAGGTTGGAGGAACAACACCTTATATTCTGTCTGGGTAGCCTCCAACCTCATGGCATGAACACTGACTTCTCTAACTTCCGCTAATGCCCCACCTCCCCCTCGTACCCCATCCGTTATTTATTTTTATACACACATTCTTTCTCTCACTCTCCTTTTTCTCCCTCTGTCCCTCTGACTATACCCCTTGCCCATCCTCTGGGTTTTCCCCCCACCCCCGTTTTCCTTCTCCCTGGGCCTCCTGTCCCATGATCCTCTTGTATCCCTTTTGCCAATCACCTGTCCAGCTCTTGGCTCCATCCCTCCCCCTCCTGTCTTCTCCTATCATTTTGGATCTCCCCCTCCCCCTCCAACTTTCAAATCTCTTACTAGCTCTTCCTTCAGTTAGTCCTGACGAAGGGTCTCGGCCTGAAACGTCGACTGTACCTCTTCCTAGAGATGCTGCCTGGCCTGCTGCGTTCACCAGCAACTTTGATGTGTGTTGCTTGAATTTCCAGCATCTGTAGAATTCCTCTTGTTTGCTTTTTTATATTCTGAGCCTCATAGCAGGGAGGGGCTCAGAATATATTATGTTGGCCTTAGGGTTAATCAATCCGTCAACCCCGCCAGGGGAAGCGGACTTCTCTTTTTGTGAGGAAGAGAGGTGGCAAGCTCCACCCTTTGACGATTGGCCCGCCATCAACATCGCAATGAAGAACTGTTACCCTCTTACCCTATTACGATTTAATTGTGGATTGCACCACAGTCTCTGTTGTTTTGTTTCAGATGTGCTGAATTTATTATCTCCTCTTCCTGCACCTTGTAGCTGCACTGGCCCTTGAGCACTGATCTGTTCCAGACAAATTTTTATTGAGCAGACCTCTGCACCCCTGGTTACTTAGGGTCCAATCCTTACTATTTGGTCCAAAATCAGTAATAATTAAACCAATAACAATCAAAATAAATAACAATTTAGATTCACTGATCTGTAGAAGTAAGATCACTGATCACTGATCAGATATGGTAAGAATTGGAGGAGATGGCAGTTGAATGCGTGGCTGAGGAGTTGGTGCAGGGAGCAGGGTTTTAGATTTTTGGATCATTGGGATCTCTTCTGGGGAAGGTGGGACCTGTACAGATTGGATGGGTTGCACCTGAACTCGAGGGGGAGCAATATCCTTGCAGGTAGATTTGCTAGCATGGTTCGGGAGGGTTTAAACTAATTTGCCAGGGGGATGGGACCCAGAGCGATAGAGCAGTGAAAGAAGTGCATGAATAAAGCCAGATCTAAGATATAGAGAGGCTTTGAGGAAAGAGAAGCAGAATAAACGGTGTAAAGACAGTAAGGTAGAAGGGCTGAAATGTGTGTACCTCAATGCAAGAAGCATCAGGAACAAAGGAGATGAACTGAGAGCTTGGATACATACATGGAATTATGATGTAGCGGCCATTACAGAGACTTGGCTGGCACTAGGGCAGGAATGGATTCTCAATATTCCTGGATTTCAGTGCTTTAAAAGGGATAGAGAGGGCGGAAAAAGGGGAGGAGGGGTGGCATTACTGGTCAGGGATACTATTACAGCTACAGAAAGGGTGGGTAATGTAGCAGGATCCTCTTTTGAGTCAGTATGGGTGGAAGTCAGGAACAGGAAGGGAGCAGTTACTCTACTGGGGGTATTCTATAGGCCCCCTGGTAGCAGCAGAGATACAGAGGAGCAGATTGGGAGGCAGATTTTGGAAAGGTGCAAAAATAACAGGGTTGTTATCATGGGTGACTTTAACTTCCCTAATATTGATTGGCACCTGATTAGTTCCAAGGGTTTAGATGGGGCAGAGTTTGTTGAGTGTGTCCAGGACGGATTCTTGTCACAGTACGTGGACAGGCCGACCAGGGGGAATACCATACTAGATCTCGTACTAGGTAATGAACCGGATCTCGTACTAGGTAATGAACCGGGTCAGGTCACAGATCTCTCAGTGGGTGAGCATCTGGGGGACAGTGACCACCGCTCCCTGGCCTTTATAATTATCATGGAAAAGGATAGAATCAAAGAGGACAGGAAAATTTTTAACTGGGGAAAGGCAAATTATGAGGCTATAAGGCTAGAACTTGTGGGTGTGAATTGGGATGATGTTTTTGCAGGGAAATGTACTATGGACATGTGGTCGATGTTTAGAGATCTCTTGCAGGATGTAAGGGATAAATTTGTCCTGGTGAGGAAGATAAAGAATGGTAGGGTGAGGTGGAAAATCTAGTCAGGTGGAAGAAGGCAGCATACATGAAGTTTCGGAAGCAAGGATCAGATGGGTCTATTGAGGAATATAGGGAAGCAAGAAAGGAGCTTAAGAAGGGGCTGAGAAGAGCAAGAAGGGGGCATGAGAAGGCCTTGGTGAGTAGGGTAAAGGAAAACCCCAAGGCATTCTTCAATTATGTGAAGAAAAAAAGGATGACAGGAGTGAAGGTAGGACCGATTGGAGATAAAGGTGGGAAGATGTGCCTGGAGGCTGTGGAAGTGAGCGAGGTCCTCAATGAATGCTTCTCTTCAGTATTCACCAATGAGAGGGAACTTGATGATGGTGAGGACAATATGAGTGAGGTTGATGTTCTGGAGCATGTTGATATTAAAGGAGAGGAGGTGTTGGAGTTGTTAAAATACATTAGGACAGATAAGTCCCTGGGGCCTGAGGGAATATTCCCCAGGCTGCTCCACGAGGTGAGAGAAGAGATTGCTGAGCCTCTGGCTAGGATCTTTATGTCCTCGTTGTCCACGGGAATGGTACCGGAGGATTGGAGGGAGGCGAATGTTGTTCCCTTGTTCAAAAAAGGTAGTAGGGATAGTCCAGGTAATTATAGACCAGTGAGCCTTATGTCTGTGGTGGGAAAGCTGTTGGAAAAGATTCTTAGAGATAGGATCTATAGGCATTTAGAGAATCATAGTCTGATCAGGGACAGTCAGCATGGCTTTGTGAAGGGCAGATCGTGTCTAACAAGCCTGATAGAGTTCTTTGAGGAGGTGACCAGGCATATAGATGAGGGTAGTGTAGTGGATGTGATCTATATGGATTTTAGTAAAGCACTTGACAAGGTTCCACACGGTAGGCTTATTCAGAAAGTTAGAAGGCATGGGATCCAGGGAAGTTTGGCCAGGTGGATTCAGAATTGGCTTGCCTGCAGAAGGCAGAGGGTGGTGGTGGAGGGAGTACATTCAAATTGGAGGATTGTGACTAGTGGTGCCCCACAAGGATCTGTTCTGGGACCTCTACTTTTCGTGATTTTTATTAACCACCTGGATGTGGGGGTAGAAGGGTGGGTTGGCAAGTTTGCAGACGACACAAAGGTTGGTGGTGTTGTCGATAGTGTAGAGGATTGTCAAAGATTGCAGAGAGACATTGATAGGATGCAGAAGTGGGCTGAGAAGTGGCAGATGGAGTTCAACCCGGAGAAGTGTGAGGTGGTACACTTTGGAAGGACAAACTCCAAGGCAGAGTACAAAGTAAATGGCAGGATACTTGGTAGTGTGGAGGAGCAGAGGGATTTCGGGGTACATGTCCACAGATCCCTGAAAGTTGCCTCAGAGGTAGATAGGGTAGTTAAGAAAGCTTATGGGGTGTTAGCTTTCGTAAGTCGAGGGATAGAGTTTAAGAGTCGCGATGTAATGATGCAGCTCTATAAACTCTGGTTAGGCCACACTTGGATTACTGTGTCCAGATCTGGTCACCTCACTATAGGAAGGATGTGGAAGCATTGGAAAGAGTGCAGAGGAGATTTACCAGGATGCTGCCTGGTTTAGAAAGTTTGCATTATGATCAGAGATTAAGGGAGCTAGGGCTTTACTCTTTGGAGAGAAGGAGGATGAGAGGAGACATGATAGAGGTGTACAAGATAATAAGAGGAATATATAGAGTGGATAGCCAGAGCCTCTTCCCCAGGGCACCACCGCTCAATACAAGAGGACATGGCTTTAAGGTAAGGGGTGGGAAGTTCAAGGGGGATATTAGAGGAAGGTTTTTTACTCAGAGAGTGGTTGGTGCGTGGAATGCACTGCCTGAGTCAGTGGTGGAGGCAGATACACTAGTGAAGTTTAAGAGACTACTAGACAGGTATATGGAGGAATCTAAGGTGGGGGCTTATATGGGAGGCAGGGTTTGAGGGTTGGCACAACATTGTGGGCCGAAGGGCCTGTACTGTGCTGTACTATTCTATGTTCTATGAATTGATAATATGTACAGTGGTGGGGAATTGCATTTGAATTGACACTTGCAAATCAAATTTTGTGCATAATTAAATGTAAAGTATTTATGAATGATGAAAGAAATTATGGACTGAGTGATAGTTTTAGAGAGTGGGACTGCAGAATGCTTTTATATAAATGGGTCTGGATGTTCTCATACATGAAGCACCAGCAGTGAACAAGCAGGTGCAGCAAGTAATTAGGAGGGTAAGTAACATTTTCTGAAAGAAAGAGCGGAAAGTGGAGGAGAAACCTAGCTACAGTTATATTGGTTATGGTGAGACCAGAAACTGTGGAAGATCACTCAAAGGCAAGTTTAAGAGATTTTTATTTTTTAGTCTAGAATTCTGGAGAAAATGTGGAATCATGAAGCTTAGGGAAATGATAGATTAGCCTTTGGTGTCGCAGTTTGAATGACCATATGTGGCCGACTCCTACTCCTAATTTTTCTGAGCTCAGCAAATTGCAGTTCAACCTTCCTAAAGAAATATTGGGAATTTTGCCCCGAATTTTAGTTTCTCCTATTTCTAATAAATGATTTGTCTGTTTGAAGTATGCTTCCCTTGGTAGCTCAGCAAATGGCTATGATTTTCTGTGCTTACACTTATGAGGCTGACAATTGAGCACCGATCTTCTACACAACCAAATCAAAATCAGGTTTACTATAAGATCATAAGACCGTAAGACCCGGGAAGGGAGGGAGGGGTGAAGCAAAGAGCTGGGAAGTTGATTAGTGAAAAAGATACAGGGCGGGCAAAGGGGGAATATGATAGGAGAGGACAGAGGCCATGGAACAAAGAAAAGGTGTAGGAGCACCAGAGGGAGGCATTAAGCAGGTAAAGAGATAAGGCGAGAGAGGGAAAAGGGTATGTTGGAATGGTGAAGGGAGGGGTGGGGCATTATCGGAAGATAATGAAACCGATGTTTATGCTATCAGATTGGAGGCTACCCAGACGACAACTACTTTCAGAGCAGTAAGCCCAGTCCAAACAGGAAGAACAGGTATCAGCACTCTCAGCAACAGTTCAGCAACTCACTGGAGACAACCAGATTCAGGTGGCAGACATTGCTGCCCTCAGTGAAACAGTTCAGCAGCAGCCGTGAGCCAGGACAGTCCCACTCCCAGCACCTCCTGTATCTTCCTCTTCAGCCTGCACCACTCATGCCCCAATTCCTTTTGCAGTTTCTGGATCAGAGCCGAGTATTCTACCAACAGGCAGATACTCCGGTGAGCCGGTGGCTGCAGAAACTGTATTACCAAGCGTGGGCTGACATTCTGAGCCCAGCCTGGTTGGTTAGGTGATGATGAGCATAACCTGGCTTACACGGTGAATCTCTTAGACGGATCCCCACTCAGCCTGGCCGTTGCTCTACAAGAGCAATGTTCCCCTGCAGCCCAGTCTTTCCAGCAACCTGTAGTCAAGTTCAAGGGAGAGTTCGGTCTTCAGGTGCAGGGTCAGGAGGAGGAACAATAATTCCTGAACCAGCGCCAAGGGAAAGGGACAGCGAGGGACGACGCAGGAAAGTTTCGCACAGCTGCGGTTGAGACAGGGTGGAGTAAGAGATGTCTCATCACTACTTTGCAGTGTGGCTGAGCGCAAGGATTCGGCAAGGGATTGCAGTGCATGATAAGCAGGACAGTCTGGATAACCTGATAAATTTGGTCATTCAAACTGGCAACTGGACAGCTGAGTGGTGCAGAGAACGAATGCCATAAGCCTCCTACTCTTTAGATCACCCTCTGTCTCATCACCCAGTACCCAGTCCACAGAGGAGCCTGTGCAGGCAGGGCACATGCACCCATCTAAGGAGGAACAAGGTCTGCACAGGGTAACAGGTTCCTGCCTCTAATATGGCACTCTAGGACACTTACGGACATCATATCCCAAGTGCCCAGTAAAAGAGGATGCCCACCAGCAGATAGGAGAATTCTGATGGGTCGAATCTCCTGGGAAGCTCCCAGCTTCGTTGCCGTGGGGATCCCAGACCCATGAGCTTCAGGCATTGATTGACCCCAGTGCATCTGGGGACTGCCTGGGTATCTCTCTGCAACCGAGAGAGAATATTGATGTCAAGGCTTTGGACGGTCACCTGCTGGGCACCAGCCAGATCCATCTTTCCACAAAACCCCTCCAACTTGTACTAGAAGGCAGCTATAGGAAACAGCTCTCCTATCTTGTTGATTCATCTGAACTGCCTCTGGTGCTTAGCCTTCATTGGCTATCTCATCACAACCGGCAGATCAATTGGCCCCTGAAGGCACTCTAAGAGTAAAGACCAGCATGTCTGTCTATCTGTCTGGGTCCAGCTCAAGCCCCTGTAGGCGTATCCCCTCTTGTGCCAGCTGTTAGGGTGTTCTTGCTGAATATGCTGGCTTTCTTAAGGTCTTCAGGAAGAAGAAGGCCACCTCCCTGCCGTCATGCCATCTATTGAACTTTTTCCCGGTACTAGTCCTCCCCAGGGCCAGTTCTTTTCCCTCTCCCGTCCAGAAATGCTGACCATGGAAGAATACATCCAGGAGGCGTTGGCCTTAGGGTTAATCAATCCGTCAACCCTGCTGGGGAGGCAGACTTCTCTTTCGGTGAGGAAGAGGGGTGGCAAGCTCTACCTTTGCATTGATGATCGGTCCGCCATCAACATCACAATGAGGATGTTACCCTCTTACCCTACTTGCCTCTGTGTTTGAACATCTCCAAGCAGCAACTGCATTCTCCCAGACAGATCAGCGCAATGGCAGAGGAGGTACGAAGATTGCAGGACAGCTTGGCCCAGATCAGATACTTCTTCCATCTGGAACAGTGAGAGATAGTGAAACATCACAGAAGCTTCTCCACTTGCTGACTGGCTTATTCTCCTTCTGTTCATAAAGCATCAAAACTTTTTAATGATATGTTTCTCAAAGAAGTGTTGTTATCTTTTTCTGGTCCTATGATATTGATGCACTATCAATTATTCCAAAAGACTGGAAGTAGAGTAAATACTGAAAGGCTTTTATTAACAGTAAAATGGGTCCTCGTCCATGCTGAGTATCTGCCCCTGGACTGAGGAGGAGAAGCAGTGGCACAATCGCCTTTATTCAGGGGTCTGTGGAAGGAGCCACAGGAGCAGTCAGCAGAGGGGCATGTCCAGACAGGTAACCCAGTTACAACATATATATATATGGTTTACCACAGATATGATACTTCACTGAGAAAGCAAAGAAAAGAAAAAGCTCTTTTGTTTTCATTTACTTCTTTATATCTGCTCAGTTAGGACAGCAGGGGGGTTACAGACAGGATAGTGGAATGCTCCTCTCGTGGGATGCGGGAAGGTAGGGAGACCTCCAGTATCCCTGATGACTACAACTGTGAGAAGTGCATCCAGCTGCAGCTTTTAACAAACTGTGTTAAGGAGTTGGAGCTGGAACTGGATGAACTCCAGATCATTTGGGAGGCTGAACAGGTGGTAAACAAGACATACAGAGAGGTAGTGACATCCAAGGTGCAGGGCACAGGAAACCAGGTGACAGTCAGGAAGAGGAAAGGGGCTAAGAAGCCAGCGCAGAGTACCCCTGTGGCCATCTCCCTTAACAATGGGTGTATCCCTTTGGATACTGTCAGGGGGATGATCAGTGGGCGAGTCTCTGGGACTGAGTCTGCCTCTGTGACTCAGAAAGGAAGGAGGAAGAAGAGGCACGCTGTGGAGATAGGAGATTCATTAGTTAGGGGGAACGGACAGGTAGCTCTGTGGGCGAGAACGAGATTCCCTCATGGTGTGTTGCCTTCTGGGTGCCTGGGTCGGAGATATCTCGGATTGAGTCCTCAGCATCCTTCAGTGGGAGGGTGAACAGCCAGAAGTCGTGGACCAGGTAGGTACCAATGCCATGGGTAGGACAAGTGACGAAGTTCTGTGTAGAGAGTTCAGGGTGCAGGTGCTAAGTTACAAGGCAGGACCTACAGGTGTGATCTCAAGATTGCTACCCATGCCACGTGCTAGAGAGGCCAGAACTAGAAAGATTATACAGTTTAATACACGGCCAAGAAGTTGGTGTAGGAGGGAGGGCATAAGATTTTGGGCTCTTTTCCAGGGAAGGTGGACCTGTATAGAAGGAACAGCTTGCACCTAAACTGGAGGAGGTCTAATATCCTAGTGGGAAGGTTTGTTAATGCTGCACGATGGGGTTTAAGTTAGAGTTGCAGGGGGATGGGAACCAGAGTGTCAGAAGTTAATAGAGAGGTTGTGGAGGCAGATGTTGGTAAGACCTCAGAGAAAGTCAGGGATCAAAAGGCTGAGCATGGTGCGACTAGTGTCCTGAGCTACGTATATGTCAATGCAAGAAGTATCGCAGGAAAGGCAGATAATAGTGCAGAAGATGAGGTAGCTGTTTTATAAACAGGAACAAAGTGCAGTGAGGGGAAGCTGTTGACAGGGTAAAATTGCAGTCAACAGGATGAGTTGCAATGCAAAAGGTGGACCAAACCAAAAAGGGTGAGCACAGGACTGAAGGTGTTATATTTGAATGCGCGCAGTACACGGAATAAGGTAGATGAACTTGCAGCACAGTTGCAGTTGGGCAGGTATGATGTTATAGGCATCACTGAATCATGGCTGAAAGACAATTATAGCTGGGAGCTTAATGTCCAAGGATACACATTGTATCGAAAGGACAGACAGGAAGGCGGGAGGGGGCATTGCTTTGTTGGTAAAAAATTAAATCAAATCATTAGAAAGAGGTGACATAGGACCGGAAGGTGTTGAATCATTGTGGATAGAGCTAAGGAACTGCAAGGGTAAAAAGACCCCGATGGGAGTTGTATACAGACCCGCAAACAGTAGTAAGGATGTGGCCTACAAATTACAACAGGAATTAGAAAATGCATGCCAAAAGGGCAATGTTACAATAGTCATGGGGGATTTCAATATGCAGGTGTCATGGTCCAGTCTGTGAAGTCTGTATTCCGGTTCACGGTCTGGCCCATCGACCCTTGCTCCAGGTTTTCCTGTCTACCCTGTTTCTGTCCCTGTTGAGCACGAATTGAGGCAGCTGATTCTGGTTGGGGCTGGCTGCATAAATACCTCCAGAGACCAGGGTGCGGCAGCTGGATTGTTCTTGCTCCTTGTATCCCTTCCCCTGCCTTCTGTTTCCTCGCCTGAAGCCTAGCCTAGTCTTCTCTTGCTGGTAACTCTCGCCTCGCCTGAAGTTCTTGTCTTGAAGCCACCCAATATCTATGTCCCTTCCTGTCCCTTGCCTCCATTGGGTAAGTCAGGCCAGATTGCCGTTACCCTGTGGTTGGTCCTGTCCCTTGCCTCCGTCGGGTGGAGATCCACGTCCTGCCCAGGAGTACTGCGTCCTGCCCAGGAGGAGCTTCAAGACCTCAAGTCTGTAGCCGAGCCAAGCCCCGAGTCTCTAGCCTCGAGCCTCGCCCTGAGTCTCTAGCCTCGAGCCTCACCTCAAGCCTGAAGACTGCAGCCTCGTCCTGCCTGCCAGCCAGGTCTCGTCCTTGCCTAGTTCTGGGGTCTGAGCCAGAGGCAAGACCCAGGTACTGGGTCCTTGTCCAGTCCATGGCTCAGAATCCAAGCCCGGGCTCCTAGCTCTCTTGTCCAGTCCTGTTCCAGGTTCCTGGTTTTCCTGTCCATGTCCTTGCCCTCACCCTGTATCCTAGTCCTGTCCCTAGTACCTCAGTGTCTGTGTCTTGCACTTGGGTCCGTTCCCAGCCACCTCCTTATGACAGCAGGTCGATTGGGAAAATCAGGTTGATGGTGAATTCCAGGAGGAGAAATCTCTAGAATGCCTACGAGTAACTTTTTAGAGCAGCTCGTGGTTGAGCCCGCTGGAGGATCAGCTATTCTGGATTGTGCATTGTGCAGTGAATCAGAATTAACTAGGTAAAAGAATCCTAAGGGACAAGTGATCACAATGTGATTAAATTCACCCTGAAATTTGAGAAGGAGAACCTGAAGTCAGCAATATTACAGTGGAGTAAGGGGAATTGCAGAGGCATGAGAGGGTTGTTGGCCAGAATTGATTGGAAAAAAACACTGGTAGGGAGGATGGCAGGGCAGCAATGGCTGGAAGTTCTGGAAGCAACTTGGAAGGCACAGGATATGTACACCCTAAAGAGGAAGTATTCTAAAGGGAACATGACATAACCGTGGCTAACAAGGGAAGTCAAAGTCAACATAAAAGCCAAAGAGAGGGCATATAATAGATCAAAAATTAGTCAGAAGTTAGAGGATGGGGAAGCTTTTGAAAACCAATTGAAGGCAACTCAAAAATTCATTCAGAAGGTAAAGAAGGAATGCGAAAGTAAGCTAGTCAATAATATTAAAGGCGATACCAAAAGTTTCTTTGGATACATAAAGTGTAAAAGAGAGATGAGGGTGGATATTGCACCACTGGAAAACAATGCTGGAGAGGTAGTAATAGGGGACAATGAACTGGTAGATGAACTGAATAAGTATCTTATAGCAGTCTTCATGGTGAAACACACTGGCAGTAGGGTGGAAGTTCCAGGTGTCAGGGGACATGAAATCCGTGAAGTTATCAGAACTAGAGAGAAGATTCTTGGGAAACTGAAAGGTCTGAAGGTAGGTAAGTCACCTGGACCAGATGGTGTACACATCAGAGTGCTGCAAGAGGTATCTGAAGAGATCTTGGAGACATTAGTAATGATTTTTCAAGAATAACTAGATTCTGGATTGGTTCCAGAAGACTGGAAAATTGCAAATGTCACTCCACTCTTCAAGAAGGGAGAGAGGCAGAAGAAAGCAAACTATAGGCCAGTTCAACTGACCTCAGTGGTTGGGAAGATGTTCGAGTCAATTATTAAGGATGAGGTCTCAGGGTAGTTGGAGACACACAATAAAATAGGCCGTGGTCAGCATGGTTTCCTCAAGGGAAAATCTTGCCTGACAAATTAGTTGGAATTCTTTGAAGAAATAACAAGCAGGATAGACAAAGTAGAATCAGTTGATGTTGTGTACTTGGATTGTCAAAAGGTCTTGGACAAGGTGCCACACATAAGGCTGCTTAACAAGTTACGAGCGCATGGTATTACAGGAAAGATTCTAGCATGGATAAAGCAGTGGCTGATTGGCAGGAGGCAAGGATGGGAATAAAGGGAGCCTTTTCTGTTCGGCTGCTAATGACTTGTGGTGTTCTACAGGGTCTGTGTTGGGACAGATTCTTTTTATATGTCAATGACTTGGATAATGGAATTCATGGCTTTGTTGCAAAGTTTGCAGACAATATGAAGACAGGTGGATGGGAAGGTAGTTCTGAGGAAGGAGAGAGGCTACAGAAGGATTTAGAGAGATTAGGAGAATGGGGAAAGAAGTGGCAGATGGAATACAGTATCAGAAAGTGTATGGTCATGCACTTTGATGAAAGAAATGAAAGGGTTGACTATTTTCTTAATGGAGAGAAAATACAAAGAAACTGAGGTGCAAAGGGATTAGGGAGACCTTGTGCAGGATTCCCTAAAGGTTAATTTGCAGGTTGAGTCTGTGGTGAGGAAGGCAAATGCAATGTTACCATTTATTTCAAGAGGACTAGAATACAAAAATATGGATGTAAGGTTTTTGACCTTAAAAAGCACTGCTGAGGCCTCATTTGGAGTATTATTAGCAGTTTTGGGCCCCTTATCTCAGAAAGGATGTGTTGAAACTTGAGAGTGTTCAAAGGAGTTTCACGAAAATTATTCCAGGATTGAATGACTTATCATATGAAGAGCGTATGATGGCTCTGTCCCTATATTCACTGGAATTCAGAAGAATGAGGGGTAACCTTGTTGAAACCTTTCAAATGGTTATGCCTTGATAGAGCAGATGTGGAGAGGATGTTTCCTATGGTGGAGGAGTCTAAGACCAGAGGACACAGCCTCAGAATGAGGGGTGTCCTTTTAGACTGGGGATGAAGAGGAATTTCTTTAGCCAGAAAGTGGTGAATCTGTGGTTTTCTTTGCCACAGGCAGCTGTGAAGGCTAAATCTTTATGTATATTTAAGGAAGAGGATGATAGATTCTTGATTAGTCAGGACATGAAGAGATATGGGGAGAAGGCAGGAGACTGGGGTTGAGAGGGAAATTGGATCAGCTATGATGAAATGACAGATCAGACTCGATGGGCCAAATGGCCCAAATCTGTTCCTACATCTCATTGTTTTATGGTCTTATACCTTGCAGCACCAGTAGTGAGGACCAAGAAGGTTTGGACAAGGGAAGCACAGGCGCGCCTACAGGACTGCTTTGAACCAGTGGACTGGACTGCATTCAGGGATTCATCTTTGAATTTGTATGAGTGTGCTACTGTTGTTACTGACTTCATTAAAACCTGTGAGGATGAGTGTGTGCCTACAAAGACTTACTGTACATTCCCAAACCAAAAGCTGTGGATGAACCAGGAGGTATGTCGTCTGCTGAAGGCTAGATCTGTGGCATTCAAGTCCGGCAACCCAGGCCTGTACCAGAAAACCAGGTATGATTTGTAGTGGGCTATTTCAAGGGGTGAAGAGAAAATTTTGAATGAGGTTGGAGGTGACATCAGGATGCATGGCAACTCTGGCAGGGTCTGCAAGACATTACATCCTACAAAGCGAAACCCAGTAGCATGAATGGCAGCGATGCTTCACTACCGAATGAACTCAACGTCTTCCATGCCTGCTTTGAAAGGGAGAACACAACTACAGCTGTGAAGATCCCTGCTGCACCTGATGACCCTGTGATCTCTGTCTCAGAGACCGATGTTAGGCTGTCTTTAAAGAGGGTGAACCCTCGCAAGGCAGAAGGTCCCAATGGAGTACCTGGTATGGCTCTGGAAACCTGTGCCAACCAACTAGCAGGAGTATTCAAGGACATTTTCAAACTCTCACTGCTATGAGCAGAAGTTCCCACTTGCTTCAAAAAGGCAACAATTATACCAGTGCCTAAGAAGAATAATGTAGGCTGCCTTAATGACTATCGCCCCATGTCACTCACATCTACAGTGATGAAATGCTTTCAGTGGTTGGTCATGACTAGACTGAACTCCTGCCTCAGGAAGGACCTGGACCCATCACAATTTGCCTATCGTCACAATAGGTCAATGGTAGATGCAATCTCCATGGCTCTCCACACGGCTTTAGACCATCTAGACAACACAAACACATATGTCAGGATGCAATTCATCGACTATAGCTCACCATTTAATACCATCATTCCCACAATCATGATTGAGAAGTTGCAGAACCTGGGCCTCTGTACCTCCCTCTGTAATTGGATTCTCGATGTCCTAACCGGAAGATCACAGTCTGTGTGGATTGGTGATAACATATCCTCTTCGCTGACGATCAACACTGGTGCACCTCAGGGGTGTATGCTTAGCCCACTGCTCTACCCTCTATATACACATGACTGTGTGGCTAGGCATAGCTCAAATACCGTCTATAAATTTGCTGATGATACAACCATTGTTGGTAGAATCTCAGGTGGCAACGAGAGGGCGTACAGGAGTGAGATATGCCAACCAGTGGAATGGTGCCGCAACAACAACCTGGCACTCAACATTAGTAAGATGAAAGAGCTGACTGTGGACTTCCGGAAGGATAAAACGAGGGAACACATAACAATCCTCTTAGAGGGATCAGAAGTGGAGAGAGTGAGCAGCTTCAAGTTCCTGGGTGTCAAGATCTCTGAGGATCTAACCTGGTCCCAGCATACTGATGTAGCCATAAAGAAGGCAAGACAGCGGCTATACTTTATTAGGAGTTTGAAGTGATTTGAATGTCAACAAATACACTCAAAAACTTCTATAGATGTACCATGGAGAGCATTCTGACAGGCTGCATCACTGTCTGGTATGGAGGGGCTACTGCACAGAACCGAAAGAAGCTGCAGAAGGTTGTAAATCTAGTCAACTCCATCTTGGGTACTAGCCTACAAAATACCCAGGACATCTTTAGGAAGCGGTGTCTCAGAAAGGCAGTGTCCATTATTAAGGACCTCCAGCACCCAGGGCATGCACTTTTCTCATTGTTACCATCAGGTAGGAGATACAGAAGCCTGAAGGCACACACTCAGTGCTTCAGGAACAGCTTCTTCCCCTCTGCCACCTGATTCCTAAATGGACTTTGAAGATTTGGACACTACCTCACTTTTTTGTAATATACAATATTTCTGTTTTTGCACATTTAAAAAAAAATCTATTCAATATATGTAATTGATTTGCTTGTTTATTTATTATGTTTTATTTTATTTTTTTTTCTCTCTCTCTGCTAGATTATGTATTGCATTGAACCGCTGCTGCTAAGTTAACAAATTTCACGTCACATGCTGGTGATAATAAACCTGATTCTGATCCTGATTTTGACTTATCTCCCTCCATTAGCCCATTCTCCTGCCACTGTGGTTCCTCTTCCTCCCCCAGACTCCTGGGTGATATTGTTAGACGGAACCACCACCGTCCCCCCCCCACCCCACCCCCACCAATGGGTAATGAAGCAATGCAGTTCAGTTCAGCGCTCCCTGAGTCCTTTCATTCAAATAGGCCATGACTCCTCCAGTATTTCAATACAGCTTTACTTGACCAAAGACGGGATTCCTTTAAGTAATGTTTGAACCTTCGATGCTGCACCCTCTATGGTAGATGGACAGGAGACGAGGTAGATCAGTCAGCTCATAAGGTTGGTAATTGGAAATTCTATAATGTTTCTTTTTCTTCAGATTCGCAAAGCTTTTTAACCCATGTGTCTGATGGGCATCGTTGATGAAATATATTCCTGTTTGTCATGTTTGATATGGCATTCCAGTGATAGGCTATGGCAGTAGGAGTGTGCTCTTGCTTCAATAAAAAAATAGTTTCACATCTTTATGAAACAGCACCTTTTTTTGAGGCAAGGAACTTCTCATCTTTTCCACCCATCGGGAACTCAGAAGTATTGTGTTCTGTGTTCTTGCCACATCGTTGTTCAGCCTGGGTATATACATTTCAGTGATAGTGCAAGTGAGCAGTATTATAGAGAGAACAAAAATCCCTTTTGCTTTGAAAATTAGTGAATGTAGAGCGAGTGTGCAGCTTTCACAGCACTCTCTGCCTCCACGGCGATGACTGCATCTCCACACATTGGTTACTCTAACAAGGAATGGCACTATCATTCCACACAATTATTCTACACTCCCTCACTCTTTTGTTTCCAGTGAACATAATAAAAATTGGGAGGAGTGAGAGATGGGAATGACTCCAGTTGGTCTGGAACTGCCTGTTGCACAATATGATCCAAATTAACCTCACCAACCCTATCCCCTTTCAGACTAACCTCAAAAATCCACAATAATATAAAAAACCGAAAATGTCTGAAAAACTCAGCAGTTCAGGTCGCATCCATGGAAAGAGAGAGCTAGCACGTTTCAGGATCAGAACTGGCAGGAAAGCAAATAGAAAACTTGAAGGGCCTTGGCCCGAAATGTCGACTGTTTACTCTTTTCCATGGATGCTGCCTGACCTGCTGAGTTCCTTCAGCATTTTGTGTAAGGACGCTTTCGAAAGATTTTCCGGTTTTTTTTCAGATTTCGATCATCTACAGCTTTTTAGATTTTTGTTTGAAAATCTACTAATCTACTTTTTACAGAGAGACTTCCTGTGTTGAAGAAAAATGTTCAGCATCCTCCCACCCTACCACTGTTATAGCTCAACCTAAGCTCTCTTTAGCATCAAGGATTAGAAAATTAGCTGCATATCGCTTGTTTTTCCTCAAAGTATGTTCCCACCCATGACAAAATGCACAATCTTGTTAATTTTACTATCAGCTCTGCCACTGATACCATCTCAACTGACATTCTGAAGTCTGACCCTGCTGTGATGACCCCTTTTTACCATGGTAACAACCATCCCAATAAAAACACCTCAGTAAAAGGTGTTTGTGGCTCCTTCTTCTTCATACCTGCGCAGGTATTAAACTGGCACCAGGGTACACCAATGAAGTTCGCCTACTTCTCAAAATGCTGGATGAATTCAGCAAGTTAGGCAGCAACTATGGAGGAGAATATTCAGTCATTTTATAAAATTTCCCTCCATAGATGCTGCTTGACTTTCTGAGTTCCTCTAGCGTTTTCTGCGAACTGCTGAAGATCTCCAGCATGTGCAGAATTTCTTGTGCATTCCCTTTACTTGCCTGTTTATATAGCTCCACTGCCTTGGGAACAAACATCTAGGCTACTACTACAGAATATTGAAGGACTATTATACACTCAGAGCTGTACTTCAAATGACAGCTTTAATCAGAAACACATCACCAAGTATTCATATAGGCCAGTGGGTTGTATGAGCACCGTCTTCCACTCATCCCGTTGGAGGATGAAGATCAGGTTGTACGCACTCTGTAGATCCAGTTTGGTGAAGATCTGGACCCCAAAGAGTGTTTCAAATGTGCTATCAATCAAAGGGAGAGGGTAGCGGTTCTTAATGATGATTTTGTTGAGTCCACTGTAGTCAATACAGGCTCAAAGACCCCCATCTTTCTTTTTGACAAATGAGAACCTTGCACTGGCTGAGGCCTGGGATGGGCAAATGAAGCCATGCTGTAACATTTCCGTGGTGTAGTCAAGCATGGCATGGGTCTCAGAAGGGGAGAGGGAGAACACATGGCCTCAAGGAGGGGTGATGTCTGGGAGCAGATTGATCGTGCAGTCGTGTGCTCAATGAGGTTGCAGAGTGCTGGCTTCCCTTTTGCTGAAGAAGATGGCTAAGTTGGGATATCCCTGTTGGAGTTTGGTGAGTGTTTTCTCCATCTTCATGAATTTTGGGGTGAAGTCAACTGAGGTTGCAGGCAGGTGGGTTCCCAACTCTACAGTGAACCGGATGACCAGGCAAAGTGAGGGTCATGAGTGAAGACCTGGGGATAACCCAGGATGAGAGGAGTGTTGGGAGAGTTTACCAGGAGGAATTTGGTGGGCTCTTGATGCTCTTCAGTGCTCCTGTGCAGAGGCTGTGTTTTAAGAGCATAAGATATGGGAGCAGAATCAGTCCATTCAATCCATTGTGTCCAATCCAGTATTCCATTATGGTTGCTTTATGAATCCTCTCAATCTCAATCTCATTCTCAACCAAGAGGGCCACAACCTTGTCATGGTTCAGAGGCTTTTATGCCTCAATGACACAGAGAGCTGTGCTGGCTGGAGGCAGAGTTTCGCACTTTGGCTCTTGGTAAAGTACCCCATGCCAAAAAAGGTCAAAGAGTAGAGGCCAGACTAAGAGTAGTCCACTGGTCCTTCAGGTTCAGAGGTTCAGCTCAAGGCTAGACAACCCAGACTGGTCAAACAAAACTATTACGTAAACAGCAATGAAGAATCCTTCTACATCTGTGTGCGACATAATTCCTGAGTCTCCACCCAGGACTCTCAGGGCTGACAGTAGTGAAAACCCAGAGGAAGCAACTGGCATGATGAAGGAAGCCTTGAACATTGTCAACACCAAGAACAAAATTGGTTTATAGCACCTTACTGGACCCTGAAGGACAGAGGAACTGTAGGAGATCAAAGACAACTTGGCATAGGATACTGAACCACATCTGGGGCACAATAGAGAAGATGGTCAGGGACAGTGAGATATGGAAGACTTTCACTGGTGCCTAAATGCCAGCAGTGTAATGGGCATTAAATATGTAAATCACTCTCCTGTCTTCTCCCCGTAACTTTTGACACCCTGACTAATCAAGAACCTATCAATCTGCTTTAAATATACTCAATGAATTGGCCTCCACAGATTCACCACAATTTAGTTAAAGAAATTCCTCTGTTTAAGACTGTGCCCTCTGGTGCTAGACTCACACAATATAGGAAACATCCTCTCCATATCCACTCTATCTCGATCTTTCATCATTCATTTCATTCTCTGCACTCACCCCATCTTCCTGCTGCCTTAACAGTGATAGAGTTCCTCTAGTCTCGACCTACCACACGGAGCCTACACATCCAACGCATCATCCTCCACAACTTCTAACATCTCCAAAGGGATCCTACCATTAAACACATCTTTACCTTCCCCCAACCCCATTTTCCGCAGGAATCACTCCATCTGTGATTCCCTTGTCCACTTGTCCCTCCCCACTAATCTCCCTCGAGGCACTTATTCCTGCAAGTGGCGGAAGTGTCACACCTGCCCCTTCACCTCCACCCTAACCTCCATCCAAGGCCCCTTCCAGCTGAGGCAACACTTCAACTGTGAATATGCTGGGATTGTCTATTGTGTCCTGTGATCTCGATGCGTCTCCTCTACATCGGTGAGACCCATCGTAAACTGGGGGGAACCGCTTCGTCAAGCACCTCCGCACATCTGCCAAAAGCAGAACTTCCCAGTGACCCAACATTTGTGCACCTGGCAAGCTCAGACCCCAAGAGGTGTCCCTCAATGGCCCTAATGTTGAATAGGTGAGAGATAGGTTCAGCAAGGAGTCCATGCTGCACAGACAGAGTCCAATCCAGAAAGCTGACTGTTCTGCCGGAATCCACCAGAGCCTCCTGTGCACGTAGAGCTGACAGAGTGTGGAAGAGGACTGACAGAGTGAGATGGCTTATGGTACTGAACCAAGGAGCTGGGGAGAGCTTGCCAGATAGAAGGCTTCTCGTCTCTACCTGGAAGCATCATTTTCCCAGACGCCGTGGCCACTTAACGTGTCGGTAGTCGGCTGATCCACAAGTTGTTTCTCCACCGACACTTGTGCTCAAGAGTGGTTAAGGGAGCTCTCCCCAATGGCAGGAGATCTCGAGGCGTAAGTGGTGGGGGTTCTGCAGCCTGGAATGGCTCTGTGAATGGAACTGTGTATCTGGCTGATGATCTGTTCCATAAGAGGCCTGTGGATACAGACAGCCAGAGTGATGGGGCTTCTGAGATTGGTGGGCAGCTCCTGGCTAGACAGCTCATGTTTCAAGCGCTCTGAGAGGTTGCGATGGCAACGGGCCAGCAGTGCTTTGCACTCCGGCGTGGATGTCCTGAATTCCAGCACAGAGTGTGAGCCTTGTTGCAGGCGAATTGTCAGTCCATAGCCTCCTTTCCACTTCTGGATGGTGCATTGCAGTGATGAAATCCTCATCTTTGCTGCAAGTGGGGTTTTATTATCCCATTCAGCAGTAGCCCAGGTCTGAGCTCACCCAATCAAGAGAGAGACATGGAAGGCTATCTTGGCCCAGCCCGTAGAATACAGAGAAGGCTAAAGGTTACCATGTTGTCTGTCGTGTTGTGTTTCTGTTCTCTCTTGTTTTGTGGCCCTTATGGCTTGTTATTTTGCAGTCTACTATTAAAGTTATCATGCTCTACTGAATCGTCTCTGCTGGTTTGCTTTTGAGTCAAGCCTCCTCTACGTTTCCTGACAGGGTGAGTGAAATAATGACTGAACCTGAAGAGGATTCCGACCTAAAGGAACATAAACACAAGAGATTCTGCAGATGCTGGAAATCCAAAGATTCTGGAGGAACTCAGCAGATCGGGCAGCATCTATGGAAATGAATAGACAGTCAACATTTTGGGCTGAGACCCTTCATCAGGACTGAAGGGCCTCAGCCTGAAACATCAAATATTTATTCATTTCCCTGGATGCCGCCTGACCTGCTAAGTTCTGCCAGCATTTTGTGTGTTACCTAAAGGACACAAGAACACAATCCAGAAGCAGCAGGAAACTATTGATCTGCTCATCACTCTCCTTCTCAGTGCAGCAACTCCACACCCGTCCACCTCCTCCCCCAAGGCACAATGTCTTGATGGATCTCCAGCCCGACGTCACATCTTCCTGTCCCAGTTAAGCCTCCTCTATGTCATATCTTATGCAGATATGATACTAGGAGATTGTTTCTGGCAAGTTTCTCCATTACAGCAGCGTTGCTTTTCAAAAAACATTCTGTTGGTTACAAAGCTCATTGGGATGGCTTGAAGCCATAAAAAGTGACGATGGAGGGTCTTGGCCCAAAACGTTGACTGTTTATGCTATCTGTCTTGCTGAGTGCCTGCAGCATTTTGTGTGTGTTGTGAACAACTTCCATCATCAGCAGAATTTTTTGTTTATCTTCTTCCACTAATCTCAATGGCTCTCACACGGCCTCAGATCACCTGGGCAATACAAACTATGTCAGTGTGCTGTTAGTTGACAATATCTCAGCATTTAACACCATCATTCCCACAGTCTTGATCGATAAGTTACAGACATTTGAAATTGAATCCTTGCCTTTCCAACCGGAAGATCACAATCTGTGAGGATTGGTAATAATATCTCCTCCTCGCTGACAATCAACACTGGCGCACCTCAAGGGTGTGTGCTAAGCCCTCTTTTCTATTCCCTCTTTACCCATGACTGAGTAGCTAGGCATAGCTCAAATACCATCTCTAAATTTGCTGATGATACAACCATTGTTGGTAGAATCTCAGATGGAGACGAGAGGGTGTACAGGAGCGAGATATACCAACTAGTGGAGTGGTGTTGCAGCACAAACTTGTACTCAATGTCAGTAAAACGAAAGAGCTGATTATGGACTTCAGGAAGGGTAAGACGAGGGAACATGAAACTAATCCTTATAGAGGGATCAGAAGTGGAGAGAGCGAACAATTACAATTTCCTGGGCGTCAAGATCTCTGAGGATCTAACCTGGTCACAACATATCGATGCAGCTATAAAAAAGGCAAGACAGTGGCTATATTTCAGTAGAAGTGTGAAAAGATTTGGCTTGTCAACTAAAACACTCAAAAGCTTCTATAGCTGTGCCACGGAGAGCATTCTGACAGGCTGCATCACTGCCTGGTATGTATTTTCTTTCTACATTATCATGCATTGCATTGAACTGCTGCTGCTAAGCTGACAAATTTCACAACACGTCAGTGATAATAAACCCAATTCAGATTCTGATTCTGCTAAACTTCTGATCTGAAATAAATGCTTCAGCCTTTTGCTTTCTAAAATCAGAGCAAGCAGTGTTTGATAATATAATGCTTGATGTGAGATTTGGAGTTCATTCATTTGACAACTCTGTTCAGGGGGATAATTCTGTTCACTTGTCAAATTATGAAACAATGCAAAATAATCAACATTTCTTGCATTAGTGGGTGGGGTTCTTTTCTCTTGCATAAAATAATTTTTGTACCAAGGCAGAGCCTCTTCCTCTGTCATCCATTTTATTTCTTCTCTTTTACTGACAAACATCGACACAAACCTTTAGCTCAATCCCTCCCCAACTCTCCCACTCCCACTCCCTCCGGTTCTCATTAAACTCTCCCCACCCCCATAAACATCAAGACCTCAGTGATAGTATGAGTCAGTATTAGCCTCTAAAGCTCCCTATAATCCAACGCAACCCGTGTGAAATGTTGGAGGAACTCTGCAGGTCAGGCAACATCTATGGAAATGAATAAACAGTCGATGTTTCAGGCCGAGGCCCTTCTCTAGGACTGAAAAGGAAAAGGGAAGACTCCAGAATAAAAAGGTGGAAGGGGGGAAAGAGGCTAGATAGGTGATAGGTGAAACCAGGTGGGTTGGAAAGATAAAAGGCTGGAGAAGGAGAAAGGGAAAGAGGAGGGGATCCAGGGGAAGGTGATAGACATGTGAGAAGGGCTAAGAAGCCAGAGTGGGCTATTGAAGAAGAGGGTAGAGGGAGAGAACATTTTTTTACCCGAAGGAGAACAATATTTACGCCATCAGGTTGGAAGCTACCCAAACAGAATATAAGGTGTTGGCACAAGGGGAGGCATTGGACTGACAGATCACAACAGGAATGGGAATGGGAATTAAAATGTTCGGCCACCGGGAAGCTCCACTTTTGCCGTTTGAGCCAAGGATCTCGACAAAGCCATTCCTCCCATTTACAATGGGTCTCACGGGTAGAGGAGGCGACATTGGGAGCACCGGACATAACAGATGACCCCCAGCAGGTTCACAGGTGAAGTGATGCCACACCTAGAAGGATTGTTTGCAGCTCTGAACAGAGGTGAGTGGGCAGGTGCAGAACTTGGGCTGCTTGCAGGGAGAAGTGCTGGGAAGGAGATGGGGGGAGGTAAAGATACTTTTAGTGGTAGGATCTCTTTGGAAATGGTGGAAGTTATGGAGAATGACGGGTCGGATGTGGAGTCTCATGGGGATCTAAGTAAGAACAATTGGAACTCTATCACTGTTAAGGCGGCGGGAAGATGGGGTGAGAGCGGACGTTCGGGAAATGGAGGAGGTGAGGGTGAGGGCAGCATCAATAGTGGAGGAAGGGAAACCCTGTTCTTTGAAGAAGGAGGGCATGTCACTTCTTTTCCTGATACTGGCTTCTTAAGTCTGTGTCCTCAATCCTTCTGCTACTAGAAACAGTTTCTCTTTAAATTGTCGCTAGACTGCCTGTATTCATTTTAGTTAGGAACAGAGAAGTCAATAAGGAAAGGAGAAACGTGTGCATTCATACCAAAAACCTCTTTGGATAGTCCATAAATTAAGGCGAAATGGTGAAAGAGCATCATGTTGATTTATTCTATCACCAGGTGCATACATACGAGGTTTAATTCATCCCATTGTTCTGCAGCGGTAATAGCTCATTGGGACATTATTAAATGTGTGATTGTAAACCAGCTGTGACAAGTTCAGCTTACTCTCTTTCATTACCAAGGTGCATTAATGTGCTTAATTAATGAATTTATTTTTAATTTACCTTCAAATTTAAATATTATTCCTTTGGCTTGAAGGTTTCCTCTCCCTAATATAGGTCTCGTAAAATCACACACATCCTTTCAAGTGAAATAATATGTGACTCGCTCCCACTTTTCTGTCAACAGTGCTCTCCAGGTGTCCACCAGTAGGGGCCTGACAGTGTCAGTCAGGGGGCTAGAAGCTCTTGAGACGGAAAAGAAATCTTGCTTTGTGAAGTCGAAGATTAATGTGCCTTCAAGCACTCTTTCAAGATCACCTATAATTTAGGCATAATCTAACATTGTTCGTTAGACAACATTTTTAACATTCGTTGCGGATACACAAGTCACTGAAGAATCAGAATTGTAAAGGGGTAGGTGATTGTATGCACACGAGAGATTCTATAGATGCTGGAAATCTTGAACAATACATATAAAATGCTGGAGGAACTCAGTAAATCAGGCAGCATCTATGGAGGGGAATACATAGTCAATGTTTCGGGCTAGTACCCTTCATCACGATTATTACATGAATTTTTGTGAAATGGTTCCATCAATGGAGAAAGGCATTTTAGAGTGCAAATCCTTAAAAAGCACAATGCATCCTTTCTCTTGGGCAGTCCCTTTACATTGAGGGTGAGTCACTTCCAACATAAAACAAGTTGCTGGAGGCACTCGGTGGGCCAAGAACATCTATGGACTGTTGATATTTCAGGTCAAGACCCTGCATGTGTTTCCACGGGCTACTTCTGAGGCACCTAATTAGGCCATTGCGGGAGCTGTAGGTGCTTTTGCAGAAGGGGCAGGTGGTGGCAGTGACAGGGTAAGGGAGGAATGGCTTGTAAAGTAGTTCGCTACTCTGCTACTCGTGTAGGGTTTGCCTGTGCTCTCCCCACCACTGAATACACTTCCATGGAGTTCTGCCACAAGAAAGTGGCATCTGTCATCAAAGATCCCCACCATCCAGGTCATGCCCTCTTCTTGTTACTACCATTAGGCAGGAGGTACAGAAACCTTAGGTCCAATACCACTAGGTTCAGGAACAATTAACACTCGATGATACTGATGGTTATCAGTCTCTTGAACCAGCATGGATAACTTCAATCATCAATACTCAGAACTGATTCTACGAGCTACAGACTCACTTTCAACAACTCTTTACAGCTCATGTTCTCAGTATTATTTTTATTTGTACAATGGTTGTTCATCAGATTTTGTCTATGTATTGGGTTTTGTAAATTTTATTGTATTTTTCCTGTAAGTTCCAGAAGGAAAATGAATCTCAGGGGCAGCTTATGGTAACATATACATACTGAAGTAGTAAATCTACCTTGAACTTTGAATGTTTGAACAACACATGACCCTGAAGTCCTCTTGACTATTCTTCTCCACTTTCAGTGGCAGTGGTTCTAAGACTCACACAGTGGGCAAGCAGCGTTTTTAAGGAGTCTTTCAGCACGTCCTTGAATCATTTCCTCTGTGTACCTCATATTTTCCTCTAGTGAAGGAACGTGGGAGTGTGCCTTTCTGCTGTCAGGCATGAGAATGAAATGGCTTGCCCAGTGTAGCTGATTGAGATTGACTAGGGCCTTAATTCTGGGACTGTTGGTCTGGGAGAGGACACTAATGTTGGTCTCTTGTTCAGTCCATGAACTTTGTAGCTGGTGTAGCAGCACTTAAATAAGTAATTGACACTTTACACAATGATCTGGTGAGGTGAGGGCTTCCATCAGTCAGAGGTGACCATGGATATTGTGTCCTAGCTGACCAGGTACACAAGTCCGGGCAGTACGATACGGAGAGCAAGCTGCTGGTCATGTAGCAAGCTCCCCCTCTCCACACATCTGACAACCCAAAGGAATGGCAGAGACCGATACAGCTTGGTACCTGCAGCATTGAACTCAATGTAGGACTACTTTACGGACTCCAGCTCTGGATTTTTCACTCGGGGTTTACTCCTGGAGCCTTCTCCATGAGTGGGTATAGTCACAAGGCAGTGGAAGTTTGAGATCAGAGTTTTCCTTCTCCTAGATGAGCTGCCTACCACGGCTGACGAGCCCCATTGGCCTGAAGCGACTGGTTTTAAGGCACCAGTAACCTGCCTTTGCCCCTTCACCTGTCAGTACAAATGGTTCTGCTGGGCTTAGTAGCTAAACCACACGTGAAGGCCAGGAGCGGGACTTGTTTGTCAGAGGCTATTTGAGATGCATGCCATTGGGAGCATTTAATAGGTAGTGGGAGCTTGTCCCCATTACCACCCCTGGCTATAACAACCTTAAGGATGATATATATATTTACTTAACAAGTGAGATTAATGCAAACTAATTAAAGATCCCTAGGATGCAAAGTCATTCTCAGACCATTTTTTTTTGGCAACTCCCAATGTAATTCAGTGGCATGAGAATATAGAATCCATAGTAAGACAAACATGCAGGATGTGTTACTATGCACTATGGTAGCGTAGTGGTTAGTGTGAGACTATAACAGTTTGAGGTGTCTCAGTTCAGAGTTCAATTCCAGCATACCCTGTAAGAAAGTTAGTACGTCCTTCTGATAAAGTGCATGGGTTTCCTCCGGGTGCTCTGGTTTCCTCCCACAGTCCAAAGACATACTTGTTAGTAGGTTAATTGGTCATTGCCAAATTGTCCTGTGATTAGGCTAGGATTAAGACGTTGGGTTGCTGGGCAGCACAGCTTGATGGGCTGGAAGGTCCCGTTCTGTGCTGTATCCCTAAAATAAATAAACAAACAGATCAGCAAATACGATGCTGGGGGAGCTCAGCAGATCAGCTAGGATCTATGGAGAGAAATAAATAGTCAATATTTTGAGCTGAGACCCGTCATGAGGACTTCTGATAGGACATCAGCATCTGCAGAATTTGTTTTGCTTACAACAAAAAGATCCATGTTCATCTTGGTCTCAGATTGGAAGCAACCTTTATCTCCATCTACTTAGATATACACACAGAACTGAAATGGTGGCCAATGCATTCACCCTCCAGGTCCCCAGTTGCTGATGCCATCTAACATCCAGTTGTCCCCTGCTCAGGAGAATAGATGCTAAAGCAGGAGGCAAGTCTGGCAAACCAGTACCAGATACATATCTGAAAATAAGCAGCAGGTGCTGGAAATCTGTAGTAAAAACAGAAAATGGTGGAAATACTCCAGTTCTTCTCCAGTCTAAGCTGGAACTGTGTCTAGATTCCAAGGTCTTTGTTGGAAACTCTATTTTATAATTTCAATAGCTCTGAATTTCCACCAGATGATGTCCAACCATTTTATATGAAATTGTTTACAGAACTTGCAATCTTTTTTTTAAATATCTAAAATGTTTGGTTTCTTTTCAGAATTGATTTTCCAGTATCTCCTCCCGAGAAAACATTACACCCGAATCCAGGCAATAGTAGTGATCAAGAGTTAGGGTTTATGATGATTTCATCCTTCCTCTTACTTCTGCCGAAGCTGGTTCTTGTGACTCAGTTATCACCCAGACAGAACGGTTAATTAGGCAAAAACTGTGAATTGAACTTGATGATATCTGATAGGCAAAGCAGTCTTTGTTACTTTCATACCCTGGATTATTTGATTACTGTCGAATGGTCAAATGAGAATTTTTGTTTTGTGAAGATAAGTTTACTGACAAGCCTCAGTGCCCACTCTTTATGGCTGGCAGACAACGACTTGCCCCAGCCAGCTTCCGAACAATTACCCCTGTTAGGTTTGTTTGTTCAGGAAAAAGGGCTTGTTTTTTTCTGTTAAATCAATGTTGCAGTTTGAGTTCTAGTGCATGGTCAATCCTTAGAAAAGGTAACCATGTAGATAAGATCGCTTTAAAAACAAACACAGCTGGATTTTATGTAAGTCTGGAATGTGACCTGTCCGAGACATCAAACGTGAAAAAAAAGGGTCTCCAGGTTTGTCAGGTTCCATTCTCCAGACCTCTGCTCTTTGCTTTCAGGAATTAGTCTCAGGATTGTGAGCACCAAGATTACCAGCTAGTGCAGGTTAAAATAGAAAAGGCAGACTGGTTTGACCATCACATAATATTTATTAATTCATTTATCTTATCTTATTATTTTGAGTTGAAGGAAATGGAAAATCATTGGGATTTAGATTGGTCTAAAATTATATGTGTTAGCATTACCTGAATGGAGTCAAAGATCTTGCATATAAGGACTGAGGCATACCTGGCATATTTATGTGTTAACAGGTGGGGCAATGTGTCCCGGGGCAATAACATGGGATGAAACTACAAAGTTCGACAGACACGAATTAGCCAGTGAATGTTCCAACAGGAAAGGGTCCATTTGTTAAGAATTTGCTAAAGTTTCCAATTCCATAAATTGTAGAATATTTTAAGAAGATTCAAGAAGAAAATAGCCATTCTCTCCAAAGTTATGGGCATAGTTTTAAAAAAGTAATTCGTGACTCAGTGCTGTGCTGTGAAAGTGTCTCTTTCCATCTAACTGATAAGTAGATATGTTGCTTAGCAGGTATCCTGTCACATGAGCTGACTACTACCAGTCCACAATACATTCAAATGGTCTGGCAGTTTTTCTTTAAACTAGCTCTGAGGCAAATTTCACAAGAATGAAAGAATGAGAGATATGGTGAAGAGATAACTTTCCTTTGAAAAGCCTCAGACTTCATAGAAAAGTGGATAAGCAGGTAAAGGCCCATCATTTCAACAGCTTTCAATAGCTTATTTACCTTTTTTCTGGATCAATGTATTTGTCAGCAATTAGTCAGTTAATTAAGATGATGAAGTATCATAATAAACTGATTGGGATGAAGTTGACCATTCTATAACCAGGACAAAGCAACCAAACATAAGGGAAATGACAGAGGAATGTCTATTTCTTGTCCTAAGTTATTGAACACTGCCCGACTGGATTAATTGCTCTTGTAGGTTGGGTGAGGGGACTACACTTTTGTGTTGTGCACCCACAATACATGTGGATGACTCGGATGTACGATTGCTAATTTGGTGAAAAAATGACAGTGCGAAGTTAGACTTACTTATCTCAACACCAAACTAGTAATCCCACTTTATCATGAACCACCTTCTGGGAACAAGTTGATGAAATTGAAATGTCAAAAGTTAGGTCATGGCTATAAAAATCTCAAACTTTTGGCTAAAATAGCAGCAGCACGTGATACCCAAAGAACTTCTCTTAATCATCTCAACAGCAATACCCACTCAAAAAGCACCTTGCAGCAAAAAAATTCTCAAGGTCTTTATGGCACCATTGTTGAACAAAACAATTAACTCATGAAGTACAGGAGAAGATATTAGGTTGATACCAAAAGCTGATAAAGAGGCAGCTTATGAAAAAGGATGGATGAGAAGAGGAGTTAAGGTTTATGGATGAAATTCCAGAGTTTAGGGCCTTAGTACATTATCAGTCATTGTTGATTGAATCTGGATGTTTGAAAGTTCCTTGAATTCATAGAGTCTTAAGGAGATAGTGCTTGGAAGCAAGCCCTTCCACCCACTGAGTCCACACTGACTATCAACAACCAGTTTACACCAAAGCTACATTAATTCCATTTCTATTCTGCCCATATTCCTCCCAGCTCCCCTGACTCTACACTCATCTGTACACTATGGTCAATTTACAGCGACCAATTACCCTACCAACCTGCACATCCATTGGGATGTGGAAGGAGATAAAATTAGAGCCTGGTGGAAAATGTAGCAGTTCAGGGAGAATGCACAAACTCCACGCAACGATACATGAGGCCAATGGTGGCGAATTCTAGCACGAGAGGAGGTGATATAGAAAGAAAGGGGGTGACAGTATGGAAGGCTTTGAAAACAGAAGAGAACATTTTAAAATTGAGGCATTGTTGGAGAGTTTAGGTGAGCAGACATAAGGGTTTGGGTGAACAGAAGTTGGAGAGAATTAGGAAAGAGAGCAGAAGTTTGGATGACCTTGTGTTTTCATTTGTGGGAAATTGTCATGCACAAATTGGTACCTATGCTTCCTACATTTAAATGAGTGATCCCAAAAGCTCATTAATCTGGAATGTTCTGAAGTCATGAAAACACTTTACAAAGACAAGCATTTCGTTAGCACTTATTTACAGGGACAAGTTATTGCAGTGAAGCAAGCTCACTTGTGGATTCTGTGTGGAATGGGGACACCGTTTTTTCCCTTATTAGGGAAAGAGAGAGCCTGTGGTATGTTGAATTACCTGGTGAACAAGTAGTCTTTGCGGTACTGCAAGTCTCTGTCTTTATTGATGCTTTGCTGCACGCTCGAGTGCTCAGTGGGGGGGGGGTGCCAATGCTTTTTTGCTGGTGGGGGAAGGGGGATCCTTGCTTTGTTGCTGCTTATGCGTGGGAGGAGGGAGTTGGGGGGCTTTGGGGTTCTAACATTTAACTGTTATTCATTCTTTGGGGCACTTCTCTGTTTTTGTGGATGTTTGAAAAGAAAAGGAATTTCGGGGTGTATACTATATACATTTCTCTGACATTAAATGTACTTACTGAAAGTTTGCTTGTTTTGTTCTGAAAGTAGTCAGTCAATGGTATGCAGATTTGAGCATATCTCTTAAGTGGAGATCTTTTTATTTTCCTTGGCCTTTTGTTATTGGAACAGGAGTAGACTTTTAGGTCCTTCAAGCCAATTCAGTCAGATCTTAGCCGATTTTTTCCCTCAGTGCCACTTTTCCTGCCCTGCATGGTATCCTTTGATTTATTTAATATGTGTTTTGTTAGATATTATATGACTTTCTGCTCCTCAGCTACAAACTTCATAGAAATCAAGCGCAGGACGTAAGCTCCTCCAGAGCTCATCAACAGTTGGGTCTGAAGAAATCCAAGGTGTAAATTTATTATTAATAAATTAATAAACATATTTGTCTTCTTGCAGTTTCTGTTTATTTGAGAAGCTGCTGTTAACGGTTCAATAATTGTCCAATTGGCTATATTGATTTTCACCTACTGCCCACCTTTTAATTTAAATGGGAAAAAAAACTAGTAGTATTTTGCTGCATGACCACTACGGTTTATTCTTCCTGAATCTAAAGTCTATATCTGACCCTTTCTGTAACTGATGACAGGACGAAGAAACTGGAGGTCCATGAGCCAGTTTTCACCTGGGGATCAGAGGTGGAGAGGGACAGAAACTTTAAATTCCTTGATGTAATCGTTTCTGAGGACCTGTCCTGGGCCCAGCACTTAAGTGCCTTTACAAAGAAAGCACAGGAGCACCCCTACTTTCTTAGAAGTTTGCGAAAATTGGGAATGTCACCCAAAACTTTGACAAACTTTTACAGATGTGTGGTGGAGAGTAGATTGACTGGCTGCATCAAAACCTGGTATGGAAACACCAAAAGCCTTGAATGGAAAAGCCTACAAAAAGTAGCGGATGCAGCCCTCTCCATCATTGAGTACATCTACATGGAGCGCTGCTGCAGGAAAGCAGCATCTGTCATCATGGACCCCCACCATCCAGACCATGCTCTCTTCTTGCTGCTGCCATCAGGAAAGAGGGGCAGGAGCTTCAGAACCAACACCACCAGGTTCAGGAACACATATTACCCCTCAACCATCAGCTCTTGAATAGAGGGGATAACTTCACTCAACTTCACACTTCCCAACACTGAACTGCCCCCACAACCTATGGACTCACCTTCGAGGAATCTTCATCTCACGCTCTTGATATTTATTGCTAATTTTTTTTGTTTCTTTTTATTTAATGTGAATGTCCACATGAAAATTAATCTCAGGGTTGTATATGGTGATGTATTTGTACTTTAATAATAAATGTACTTTAAACTTTGAACTTTCCCCAATCCTCCCTCAAACCCAACATTGCATCTTATTATCAGCTTTTGTGTATAAAATTTCCAACAACACAATTTCAAATATACTTTAAAAATGCTTAATTTGCTGCTAAATGTTTTGTGATTTCCTGTCATTGTGACAAGCATTTTTGAAATGTAAATTCTTACTTAGGTACATTTATAATCTAAATTGCCGAGTTGAGTGTTTACTGGAGTGTGTCATGGTCCGGTCTGTGAAGTCCGTATTCCGATTTACGGTCTGGTCCATCGACCTTTGCTCCAGGTTTTCCTGTCTACCCTGTTTCTGTTCTTGTTGAGCTCTAATTGAGGCATCTAATGCTCGTTGGGGCTGGCTGCATAAATACCATCAGAGACCAGGGTGTGTCTGCTGGAATGTTCTTGTCCTTACTCCTTGTATCCCTTGCTCTGCCTTCTGTTTTCTCGCCTGAAGCCCTGCCTTGTCTTGCTGGTAACTCTCGCCTCGTCTCGCCTATAATCTTGTCCTGGAGTCACCCTGTACCTAGCTCCCTTCCTGTCCCTTGCCTCTGCCCAGGTAAGCCAGGCCGTCTTGCCGCTACCCGTGGTTGGTTCTGTCCCTTCCCGTCCCTTGCCTCCACCAAGGTAAGCCAGGCCGTCTTGCCATTATCTGCAGTTGGTTCTGTCCCTTCCTGTCCCTTACCTCCGTCGGGTAAGCCAGGTTGTCTTGCCGTTACCTGCGGTTGGTTCTGTCCCTTCCTGTTCCATGCCTCCGTCGGGTGGTGATCTGTGCCCTGCCCAGGAGAACTGCGCCCTGCCCAGGAGGAGTCTGCCTAGCCTCAAGCCTGAAGACCCCAGCCTCCTGCCTCCTGCCAAGCCTCGTCTCTGGCCTCTAGCCTCAAGCCTGAAGACTCCAGCCTTCTGCCTCCTGCCTCCTGCCAAGCCTTGCCTCTAGCTTCAAGCCTGAAGACTCCAGCTTCGTCCTGCCTGCCTGCCAAACCTCATCCTTGCCTAGTTCTGGGGTCTGAGCCAGAGGCAAGACCCAGGCACTGGGTCCTTGTCCAGTCTCTGGCTCAGAGTCCAAGCCCGGGCTCCTAGCTCTCTTGTCCAGTCCTGTTCCGGGTTCCCGGTTTTCGCGTCCATGTCCTTGCCCTCACCCTGTATCCTAGTCCCGTCCCTAGTACTTCAGTGTCTGTGTTTTGCACTTGGGTCCGTTCCTAGCCACCTCCCATATGACAGGGTGATATTTGATATTAAGCACAAGGGAAGTATCTGGAGAGAATCTTTAAACAGCCATCTTACTAATACAGTAACTATTCAATAGCCCAGGTGGCCATATGATCCAAACTAAGGGAGCATTAAATTGGTTTTATAAAAGTGGAAGAACTGCTTTTTAAATTTAATAATGCAAAATTTAATATACCACTTACTATAGTTATATTTAGAGAAAAAGCTGATTGACTGACTCACTGTTAATTTCAAATGGGCATCAGATATTGATGTGGACTTTCTCCATCCATAATACCTACTATTGTCTGAATCTATAATTCACTATTATTATTACAGATATTTGATCATTTTTTTCTGTTACAGCCATGCAGATATAATATTTCTGGGATTGAATTACCCACCTTTTCTATTCGTTGCTCATTACCAGTGGCTTGTGGCAAAGCAGGTAAGTGTTACACTTGGAATGTTTGTATCTATATGCTTTAGCTTGTGCTTGCTAAACAACTTTGCTTTTAGTTTCTCTGCAGTAATAAGTGTGCTATTTCTCTGTAATACAAAGACACAGAGATAATTATAGAAAGTTCAGAATATGGTTTTAAACATTCCAAAACCTGGTGTCATTATACACCAAGTGTCGAGTAGTTCTGCCTGTCTTGAGCTTCTTTCCTTCCTCGCACTTCTGCCAAAGAATTTTGATAGAAGGTTCCATTTTATCTGAGTAAGGTAGAGCTGGGAACAGGTAACCAATGTCTCCGGGTTATAATACCTTCACATTACATTGCCCATCTTGGAATTCATTGGCATATCCTTAAAGGTAGAGCTGGACTATTTGGCGGCCACTCCAGAAAATACTTCATGTAAAGAGTGATGGAAATCTGCACACTCTTAATCCTCAACACCACCCTCCAGAAAAATTCATGAGATTAGGAAAATTGGGGTAGACTGGGGTTTCATGAAATCAAGGAGGTTACTGGAGTTAAGACATAGATTGGAACTGACTTAACCAACAGGTAGACCGAGGGACTGATTAGACTACAGCTGTTTTTTATGAAAGAGGAAGAAGTTTGAGTTGAGATGGTAAAAGGAAAATCTACTGTATAATGCTGAAAAAAGTCATTGAACATAGAAGATAAAACATAGTATGAGCCTTTCGGCCCACAATGTTGTGCTGACCCTTCAGCCTACTCCACCATCAATGTAACCCTTCCCTCTTACACAGTCTATAACACTCTATTTTTCTTAATCCATGTGCTATCTAAAACTCTTTTAAATGTCTCTATTGCATAAATCTTTACCACCATTCCCAGCAGAGTATTCTTGGCACCCACCATTCTATAAAAAAACCCACCTCTGATATCTTCCTCCACCCTCCTCAAATCCATGCCCTCTGCTATTGGCTATTGCCAATAAGAGAAAGGGTACTGACTGCCCATTATAATCTTACAGAGCTCTATTGAGTCGCCTCTCATCATCCATCACTTCAAAGAGTAAAGCCCTATCTTGCTCAACCTTTCCTCATTAGACATGTCCTTTAATCCAGGCAACATCCTAGTAAATCTGCTCTCAACCCTCTCCAAAGCTTCTAAGTCCTTCCTTTAATGAGGTGACCGGACCCAGAACTGAACACAGGGAGGTCTAAGCAGAGTTTTATAGGGCAGTAACATTCCTCACGGCTCTGTGATTGTTTTCAGGACTGTTTTGAAATGGAGGACTGTACCATATTCTGGGTTCATCTTCAGATCTAAACGATATATTCCGCGGCTGTTACCAACTTCTTCGAGACCTGCATGAATGAGTGTGTACCCTCGAGAACACGCTCTGTTCTGAGATCAAAGGCCCTGGATGAACCAGGGGATTTGCAGTTTGTTGGAGGCTAGAATCCTACAAGAAGTCCAGGTACAACCCACGAAGGCTGTCGTGAGAGCAAGAAAGAAATCCCGCATGAAATTGGAGACATAATCAGATGTACATCAGCTGTGGCAGGGTAAAACCTAACAGCATGGATAGCTGTGAGACCTCACTTCCTGTGAGTTTACCACCTTCTCTGCATGCATTGAAATGGAGAATAACACTACAGCTGTGCAAACACCCACAGCATCCAGCGATAGTGTGATCTCTGTCTCAGAGCATCGTTCAAGAGGGTGTACCCTCACAGGCACCAGGCACAGATGGTTTACCAGGCCGGGTACAGAAAACCTGTGCCGGAGTGTTCAAGGACATCTCCAGCATCTAACTGCTGTGGTCAGCAGGTCACACCTGCTTAAAAAGAGCAGCTACCATACTGATGCCAAAGAAGAGCAGGGGGAGACACCTCAATGACTATTTACCAGTTGCACTCACATCTACCACAGTGGAGTGCTTCAAGAGGTTGGTGATGGATCAAATTGACTCCTGCTTGACCAAGAACATGGACCCCTTGCAAACAGCCTACCACCACAACAGGTCTGCAGGAGATGCAATCTCACTGGCTCTCCACCTAGCTTTGGAACACCTGGACCACAGCAAAGCATACATCAGGCTGCTGTTTATCAATTAGAGCTCAGCATTTCATATCATCGTGCCCTCAGTATTAATCACCAAGCTTCTAAACTTGGACTTCTATACCTCACTCTGCAACTGCATCCCTGACTTCCTTAGCGGGGACCACAGTCAGTACGGATCAGTGATAGCGTCTCCTCACTGACAATCAACACAGGCACCCCTCAAGGCTGTGGGCTGAGCCCGTTCCACTACTCTCTCTACACCCATGGCTGTATGACTAAGTACAGCTCAAATGCCAATTGACAAATCTGCAGATGACATCACTCTTTTTGGTAAAGTCTCCGGTAGCAGTGAGGAGGCGTGTGGGAGTGACATAGATCAGCTGGTCAAGTGGTGTCACAACAGCAACCTCGCACTCAGCATCAACAAGCCCAAGGAACTGATTGTGGATCTCAGGAAGGGGAATTCAGGAGAACACACGCTAATCTTCATTGGGGAGCCAGCAGTGGAAAGTTTCTGAGTGTCTACATCTCTGAGCATCAGTCCTGGGACCAAAACATTGATCTGGGCCCAATCACAAAGATGGCATGCCAGCAGCTTTACTTTGAATGGAGTTGAGGAGATCTAGTATGTCAAATGTGATGTTAGCACTCATTTCCAGCGGACTAGAATATAAAAGCAAGGATGTAATGTTGAGGCTTTATAAATCATTGGTGAGGCTTCACTTGGAGTATTGTGAGCAGTTTTGAGCCCCTTATCTCAAAAAGGAAGTGTTGACATTGGAGAGGGGTTCAAAGGAGGTTCATGAAAATGATCTTGGGATTGATAGGCTTGCTATATGAGGAGCGTTTGATAGCTCTGTGCCACAACTCACAGGAATTCAGAAGAATGAAGGGTGACCTCATTGAAACCTATCGAATGTTTAAAGGCCTCGGAAGAGTGGACATAGAGAGGATGTTTTCTTTCGTGGGAGAGTCTAAGATCAGAGGACGCGGCCTCAGAATAGAGGGGTGTCCTTTTAGAACGGAGTTGAGGAGGAATTTGCTCATCCAGAAAGTGATGTATCTTGTTGCCATGGGTGCCTGTGGATGCCAAGTCATTGGGTGTATTTAAGGCAGAGGCTGATAGATTCTTGATTAGTCAGATCTACAGAGAGAAGTTAGGAGATTGGGAAAATTGATCAGCCATGACAAAATGCTGGAACAGACTCAATGGGCCAATTGGCCTAATTCTGCTGTCTATAAATTTGCAGTAGAGAGCATTCTGATTGGTTGCATCACAGCCTGGAACGATCCTCCCAATCCACAGAATTGCGCAAGTCAGCAGAGGGTTATAAATTCAGCTAGCTCCAACATACTCACTAGCTCCCCACCATCACAGACAATCTTCAAAAGGCAGTGCTTCAAAAAAAGTGTGCATTCATCATTAAGGATCTACACCACCCATGACATGTCCCCTTCGCATTACCATTATCAGGATGGAGATCATCTTTGTCATCATGTGCCGTGCCATATGATGTGGGTGATCATGGTCTCATGACTATGACTGTTTTTGACAAATTTTTCCACAGAAGTAGCTTGCCATTGCCTACTTCTGGGCAGTGTCTTTACAAGGTGGGTGACCCCAGCCATTATCAATACGCTTCAGAGATTGTCTGCCTGGCATCAATGGTCACATAGCCAGAACTTGTGATAAACACCAAATGCTCAGACACCTCCTACTGCCATGGCTTCACGGGACCCTGATCTTGGGGGGTGGGGGTGGGGTGGCTAAACTGGTGCCACACCTTGCCCAAGGGTGATCGATCTTAGGCTAACAGAGGAAAGGAGTGCCTTACACCTCCTTTGGTAGAGACGTATCTCAACCCATCCACCCAGAGAGGGGGTTTAGGAGTCTAAAGATATCCACTCAACAATTCAGGAATAATTTTCCCCTCTGCCATCAGATTTCTGAATGGTCCACAAACCCATGAACACAATCCTGATAACACTTTTTAAGTTAGCATTACTTATTTATTTTGCAATTTATTGTAATTTTATGTCTTTGCACTGAACTGCTGCCACACACTAACACATTTCACTTTATACAAGACTGTGATAATAAAGCAGATTCTGATTCTGCCTAAAAACAATAGTTTGTATTGTATATACGCAAACAAAGCTCAATGTGCCCCCTATAGAAGACGTTTAAATGTTTGAAGAAATGCTTATAGACTTGTTAAAGCAAGTACAAATATTGTCACATAATATTGATGTTGTTGTACATAGCTGGACCCTCCCTGGGCTAACCAAAGACTAGTTAAACAAGTCTGCTCTATTATCCATCTGAATGAAGGTCAGTCCTACATGTAAATATCCAAAGTAGCTACTTTAACCTTTTATGATTTTGACAAACACTGAAAAATACACAAAACAGATTCGATTGTCCATATTATTTTCTCCCAACAGAACTGTTAATGGACCATTATTTTTGTTGAAGGAGCAAATGGAAGAACCCTTTTGCCACACGTTGCATGGAGACTGCAGGCTTATCGAGGAATAGCTGAGGGGGAAAGGACAAACACACAGATACAAGCAGCACAAAATGCAAGACCACAGATCTTGAAACCTCAATGCTTTACGTATCCATGCAGAGATAAAATGCTGGTAACAATGAGATGCTAGTAAACTATGAAATATACATAATTCCTTATGGCTACATGAGTGAATATACTGATTCCACTTTCTGCTTTCCTTCAATAAATTTCCCTCCAGTAAAACAAATGAATGGGAAGTTGTGAAGCCATAGAGTCATAATGTTATACAGCATGGAAACGGGCCCTTCAGCCCATCAAACTGCCTTCCTGAGCTAGTACTGCTTTCCTGCATTTCCTGCATTTCCACTAAACCTTGCCTAAATGTCTTTTAAATGTTGTAATTGTACCAGCCTCTATCACTTCCTCTGGCAGCTCATTCCACATACCCACCACACTGTGTGAAAAATTTGCCTCTCAGGTTCCATTTAAACCTTTCCCCTCTTACCTTAAATCTATGCCCTCTGCTTTAGACTCCACAACCTTGGAAGAAAGACCTTGACCATTATCCTCCTCAGGGTTTTATAAACCTCTGAGGTCAGCTTCCTATATTCCAGGGAAAGAGCCTCGGTCTATCCAGGCTGAACTGTGCAAATGCAGAACCTCTGCTCCATTCTTTGGTGTGATACAAGGTCAGAAGAACCCATGATAAGGCAGCTGAACTGTGGTGATTTAACAATGTAAGCTAGAGAGATGGCAGAAATGTTCTATTTGCATGTAATGCTTTCTTGACATAAGGGAGAATATGTACAGATGCTGATTGAGTATAGCAGATAAAGGTGTCATTGCCAGCTGGATCAAGACAACGCAAGACAACTCATTTCTGAGACTGACCATACTGTCTCGAACAGGCAATTGCATCAGTTTTTGGCTAACTATGCCTGTCTGCTGTCAATTACAATCAATTCAGCAGCATTTTGTAACTTGCAGATCTAGTCACACCAAGCAGGCGTTTCCCAAACAACACAATGTGTAAAAATATTTGCCCTGTCAGCAAAGTAGGGCCTTTTCTATCTGGACTTTTGTAAAAGAACAGAAGGTGTGTTTGTCAAGGAAATATTTATCTTAGCTATGAGGATAGCCAAAACCTTTAAAGGTAAATCCATATGAATGCTCATAAGAGGTAAATTCTCCATTTCATTTTGGGATAAGTAACAAACAGAGGTAGAATAAATCGACATCAGCTAATGACATGTCAGACATGGATTTGTTTCAGCCTTTTTACTTTACAATCAACTCAACTACTTCAAGAGGCTTTGTAGACTAAACCATAAGCAGATTTATAAGATTAATTTAAATGTCTTCCAAACGCAGGCCCGCAGTGATCCCTGACAGAATATTATTGGGGGAGAGTTTCAAAACAACAATTTACACTCATTTTGTTTTAGAGACACAGCTTGGTAACAGGCCCTTCCCGCCCAAAGAGCCTGTGTGCTCAATTACACCGATGTGACCAATTAACCCATTAATCTGTGCACTTATGGAATGCGGGAGGAAGCTCGTGCTGTCACGGTGAGAATGTACAAACTTGGCACAGTCAGCGGAGGGAAATGAAGCGTTGTGCTATCTGCGATGCTACCGTGTCTCCTCATTAGAGAAGTTTCTCTAAATTTTGTTTTCAGATCCCTCAAAGAACAGGAATTGCCTTTTGGGAATTCTTTGGTTGTAATATGTGTATCATTTTTCTTTGGTGATGAGACTTAATCTTAAAAAAGCAACCCTGCTCATTAGGATCATGCATTCGATGATACCTAGCACTGATCAATGGATTGTTATGGCTCATGAAAGAGGCCTTTCAGGGTTTTCAGCCCATTATAACTTTGGTTTACTTCAAAATAGTGTCAACGAACATCATGCCCAACAGCGATGTTCTTCCTTCAAATATGATTCTACAACTAAGCTGCATGCAATTGAAACCTGTGATTTACATTTTGATGGTGTGTTTCGGGGTCACCTGAGCAAACTGGCACTTTGCTGTCTCTGAGGGAGTTTGGTGGGGTTTGGAGCAGAGTGTACAGCCTGGAGGTCTGGAAGCCTGGACACAGGGTATGACCCCATCACCGATGCAATTGCTTATCTCCGACTGAGGCGTCGTGCAAGGCTGAGGTTGACGAGGATGAGAGCAGAGAACGGGCAGGTGTTCGGCACCTCCTGCCTGTGTTTGACCAGTTATTCTCTCATTCTCACAAGCTGCTGTTGGAGGAAAGTGCAGGAGTCTTAATGAGGTACTTAATAAGTCCTGTGCTTCAGTATTTACCAAGGAAAAGGAAATGGAGGGCTTGGAGATCTGAGCTGAGTGTATAAATACGTTAGGGTGTTTAGAGATCGAGGAGGAGGACGTGTTGGGCCTCCTAATGAGAATTAAGATGGATAAATCCCTAGGCCCTTTAGAATTTACCCCAGGTTATTGAATGGATGAGGTTGCTGAGCCCTTGCCCAGTCTCTTTGTGTTCTCTCTAGCTGCAGGTGAGGTTCTGGAGGACTGGCTGGTGACTAATGTTGTACCTCTGTTTAAGAAGGGAACAAGGGAAAATCCTGGGAACTGTAGACCGGTGAGTCTCGTGTCAGTTGTAGGGAAATTGCCGGAGAAAATTTTTAGGGATAGGATATATGAGCATTTGGAAACCCAGGGTCTAATGGCTTTATGTGAGGCAGGTCGAATCTTACCAACGATCGAGGTTTTTCACAAGGTGACAGGAGAGGTTGATGAGGGTAGGGCAGAGGATGTTGTCTACATGGATCTTAGTAAGGTGTTTGACAAAGCCCCTCATGGGAGACTAATCCAGAAGATTAAGATGCATGGGATCTGCTATGAATTGGCTGTTTGGATTCAGAACTGGCTTACATGTAGAAGAGAGAGAGTAATGGTTGAAGGGATTGATTCGAGCCGGAGACCTGTAATTAGTGGAGTTCTGCAGTGATCTGTGCTGGGACCTCTGCTGTTTGTGGTGTATAGTGACCTGGATGAAAACGTAAATGGGTTGGTTAGTAAGCTTGCCGATGATACCAAGATTGGTGGAGTTGTGTATGGAGTAGAAGACTGGCAAAGAATACAGTGCGATATAAATTAGTTGCAGATATGGGCAGAGATGGAGTTTAACCCAGATAAATGTGAGGTGTTGCACCTTGATGGGGCAAATGCAAGGAGACAGTACACTGTTAAGTGTTGCTGAGCAGAGAGATCTTGGGATCCAAGTCCATTGCTCCTTGATAGTGGCTGCGCAAGTCAATGAGATGGTTAAGAAGGCTGATGGAATGCTTGCTTTTATTAGTTGAGGCATTGAGTTCAATAGTCAAGAGGTTACGTTGCAACTTTATAAAACTCTGGTTAGGCCACATCTGGAGTATTGATACAGTTCTGGCCGCCCCGCTATAGGAAGGAAGTTGAGGCTTTGGAGAGGCTGCAGAAGAAGTTTACCATGATGCTGCCTGATTTAGAGGGCATGTGCTATCATGAGAGGCTGGATAAACTTGGGGCTGTTTTCTCTGGATTGTCGGAGGCCAAGGGGACATCAGATAGAGGTTTACAAGATTATGAGAGGCAGAGATAGAATAGACAGGGAGTATCTGTTTCCCAAGATTGAAATGTCTAATACCTGGGGGCATGCATTGAAGGTGAGGGGGTAGGATCAAGGAGGATGTGAGGGGGGGCGGTAAGTTTTTTACTCAGAGAGTCATGGATGCCTGGAATGCACTGTCTGGTATGGTGGCAGAGCCAAATACATTAGAGGCTTTTAAGAGATGTTTGAATAGGCACATGGATATAAGGAAGATGGAGGAATATGTTCATTGGGTAGATAGGAGGAATATAGTGTTTGGATGTTTTTGATTTGCTTCTTAGCTGCTTGGCACAACACTGTAGGCCAAATGGCCTGTTCCTGTGTTGTTCCATGAGTCTTGGGATTCATGTTGCAGGATTGATTGGCAAGCACATAGACTCATTTTGGGGGACTTTGAGGTTCATGTTGCATGTGCTTCTTGATTCCAGTTACTCTTTTACTTACTGTTTTTGAATGGTTTGATCAGGGCAATCGATGTGAACTGGGGCATTTCAGAGAAGGATGTCCTGGACTCCTGGATTGATGTTTGATATTCTATGTGTTATTCGCTTGCTTTTTGCCATTTGTGCAATTTGTTCCTTTTTCAAGTGTTGGGTGTTAAATGTTTTCTTGAGAGGGTTCCAGGGAGTTTCTTTGTTTCATGTCTGCCTGCAGGAAGACAAATCTCAGAGTTGTATCCTGTGTACATACTTTGAGAATAAACGAACTTTGAATCTCTGAATCTTTTGAATCTTTGATTTTGACAGGACCATAGTGCAGGATAATAAACTCATGCCAGAATTGGCAATGCCAGTGTTGCATAGGTACAGGGTTCCATAGCAAGTCACAAAACCCGGGAAGAACACGGCACTCCAGGAGCTGGACCATTTTCATTTGAAAGTGGATATCTTGACGGGCAAAGCACATGACCAGAAACATATTTCACCAATGGTGAACCATTTCTCACTTGACTTGCGTGCCTCAACGCCTGTTTACACTTGATAACTAACATATTTTAACCACATTTTGAAACCATAAAATGTAGATATGGTTTCTTTTAACTGCGGGAGTGCTTTCTGTTTAAGTGTTAATATTTATAACAAGAGAATTATTAGTTGATCTGTTGAAAGACATTGGGAAGGAATGTGAGTGATATTTATAATGTACGGAAGGCATTGAAAGATATAATTATTGTTCAGATATATAATCACATTAAACTGTTTACTTCAGCAATTGAAATCAATTTTACCTGTAGCAAAATGTAACAGGGATTATATCTAAGGCATTTTGCATCAGTCTGCTAATTTGAATAGCCATTTCATGTACAATTCACCTTGGCACCCACAATGTCACCTCTGCACCCACAATGTCACCTCTGCACCATTCCCTGTGCACTATTCCTGTTGGCACATCACAGTCGAAGCTAGTCCTAGTTGTCCTTGGAACAACCATAGCTGGGCAGTCCCAGAGCAATGTCTCCACAATGCAGCACTGGGTTGGGACCCCAGTGTTAAGTTATTTGATCTTTTGAACAATTTCAACCTCCATATGGCCCCGAATCCTCTGACTCTTTGATTTCACTCAAGCCAACTGCCACTCTGAGGCCTGGATTTTAAGCCTCCAACTTTGTTTCCAGTGGCCTATTCATGTTGCCCACCCTCTACTTTCATTCCCCACCATTCCCACACCTACCCACCATCAACCAATGCCCAAACACACCACGGAGGCCCAATCTACTCACTTTTGCCTCTTACTTAACAGCCAGCCCACAGTCTGAACAGAAGAATACTATCCTATGGTTCCCAGTGCTTGTCTGCATCAAAGTCAACAAACCCTCTGGAAAATCCACAACCCCAAGAAACAAACAAAAGACAAAAGATTGAAAGCTCAAGACCCATTCTAAACACAAAGGCGCGCAATTGAGGATAATACTTTAACAGAGGACTGAGGAAATACTGCACAAGTTGGCTTTGATTAGATGGAGAAAAGGAATGTTTATTATGTAATAAAGGGGGTGACGTGTGACATAGAATTCATGTGCCTACCTAATCCTGGTAATACAGGACTTTGCAAAGACCAGACACCCTGATAATGTCATCTCAAGTAAATGCAAGGGGATGATTTATAGAGTGTGTTAAATGCCCTGTGGCACCTACCCTGGATCTCTGCTCCTTCTGCCCTCTACTGAAGCCCTGCAGAAAAGACATCTGAGGAGACATCTTTTCCATTAGAATTACCATCAACAAAGTCAATAGTGTTTGAAGCTCCATTTGACTTTGGGGCATACTGAACTAACAATGTTGTTGGTCTGGATATTATGCTTATCCTCCACTACATCTGTACAGATATACCATACACCACTAGTCATGCTTTTTAAACAATACTTTCCTGATATTTAGGTAAAGGTTGATGAATCCTCTAGAATTGGAAAGGCTCTTTTGCAATCCAGTTGGTGAAACAGAGTGTCCTGGATTTCCATAACAACTCATGTTCTCAATATTATTTATTGATTGATTGATTTATTTGTATTTGTCCAGTTGTGTCCTTTTGCGCATTGGTTGTTTGTCAATCTTTGTGTACATTTTTTATTGATTATATTGTATTTCTCTGTTCTACTGTGAGTGCCTGCAAGAAAATGAATCTGAAGATAGTATATAGTGACATATAGTATATGTACTTTGATAATAAACTTATTTTGAACTTTGTACTTTGAACCTCTCCAAGTAGGAGATGTAGGAGAGAATGATAACATAAAACAGTAAACACCTGTCAGAAATGTACACATTGATAAATTTATAATTAGTGTAAGTCTAATTATATAAGCAGTTAATAGTGAGAACTGCAAGCTAGGAGTTAAAATGAAACTCACAATGGTTTGGCGGACATACCTGTACAAAATGGCTGTCATTTTTGTGTCCTGTACAATGGGATAGAAACATAGAAACATAGAAAATAGGTGCAGGAGTAGGCCATTCAGCCCTTTTGAGCCTGCACCGCCATTTATTATGACCATGGCTGATCATCCAACTCAGAACTCTGCACCAGCCTTCCCTCCATACCCCCTGATCCCTGTGGCCACAAGGGCCATATCTAACTCTCTCTTAAATATAGCCAATGAACCGGCCTCAACTGTTTCCTGTGGCAGAGAATTCCACAGATTCACCACTCTCTGTGTGAAGAAGTTTTTCCTAATCTCAGTCCTAAAAGGCTTCCCCTTTATCCTCAAACTGTGACCCCTCGTTCTGGACTTCCCCAACATTGGGAACAATCTTCCTGCATCTAGCCTGTCCAATCCCTTTAGGATTTTATACGTTTCAATCAGATCCCCCCTCAATCTTCTAAATTCCAACGAGTACAAGCCTAGTTCATCCAGTCTTTCTTCATATGAAAGTCCTGCCATCCCAGGAATCAATCTGGTGAACCTCCTTTGTACTCCCTCTATGGCAAGGATGTCTTTCCTCAGATTAGGGGACCAAAACTGCACACAATACTCCAGGTGTGGTCTCACCAAGGCCTTGTACAACTGCAGTAGTACCTCCCTGCTCCTGTACTCGAATACTCTCGCTATAAATGCCAGCATACCATTCACCTTTTTCACCGCCTGCTGTACCTGCATGCCCACTTTCAATGACTGGTGTATAATGACACCCAGGTCTCGTTGCACCTCCCCTTTTCCTAATCGGCCACCATTCAGATAATAATCTGTTTCCCTGTTTTTGCCAGCAAAGTGGATAACTTCACATTTATCCACATTAAATTGTATCTGCCATGAATTTGCCCACTCACTCAAACTATCCAAGTCACCCTGCATCCTCTTAGCATCCTCCTCACAGCTAACACTGCCACCCAGCTTCGTGTCATCCGCAAACTTGGAGATGCTGCATTTAATTCCCTCATCCAAGTCATTAATATATATTGTAAACAACTGGGGTCCCAGCACTGAGCCTTGCGGTACCCCACTAGTCACTGTCTGCCATTCTGAAAAGGTCCCGTTTATTCCCACTCTTTGCTTCCTGTCTGCTAACCAATTCTCTATCCACATCAATACCTTATCCCCAATACCGTGTGCTTTAAGTTTGCACACTAATCTCCTGTGTGGGACCTTGTCAAAAGCCTTTTGATAATCCAAATATACCACATCCACTGGTCCTCCCCTATCCACTCTACTAGTTACATCCTCAAAAAATTCTATGAGATTCGTCAGACATGATTTTCCTTTCACAAATCCATGCTGACTTTGTCCGATGATTTCACCGCTTTCCAAATGTGCTGTTATCACATCTTTGATAACTGACTCCAGCAGTTTCCCCACCACCGACATTAGGCTAACCGGTCTATAATTCCCCGGTTTCTCTCTCCCTCCTTTTTTAAAAAATAGGGTTACATTAGCCACCCTCCAATCCTCAGGAACTAGTCCAGAATCTAACGAGTTTTGAAAAATTATCACTAATGCATCCACTATTTCTTGGGCTACTTCCTTAAGCACTCTGGGATGCAGACCATCTGGCCCTGGGGATTTATCTGCCTTTAATCCCTTCAATTTACCTAACACCACTTCCCTACTAACATGTATTTCGCTCAGTTCCTCCATCTCACTGGACCCTACTATTTCTGGAAGATTATTTATGTCCTCCTTAGTGAAGACAGAACCAAAGTAATTATTCAATTGGTCTGCCATGTCCTTGCTCCCCATAATCAATTCACCTGTTTCTGTCTGTAGGGGACCTACATTTGTCTTTACCAGTCTTTTCCTTTTTACATATCTATAAAAGCTTTTACAGTCAGTTTTTATGTTCCCTGCCAGTTTTCTTTCATAATCTTTTTTCCCCTTCCTAATTAAGCCCTTTGTCCTCCTCTGCTGAACTCTGAATTTCTCCCAGTCCTCAGGTGAGCCACTTTTTCTGGCTAATTTGTATGCTTCTTCTTTGGAATTGATACTATCCCTAATTTCTCTTGTCAGCCACGGGTGCACTACCTTCCTTGATTTATTCTTTTGCCAAACTGGGATGAATAATTGTTGTAGTTCATCCATGCAATCTTTAAATGCTTGCCATTGCATATCCACCGTCAATCCTTTAAGTGTCATTTGTCAGTCTATCTTAGCTAATTCACGACTCATACCTTCAAAGTTACCCCTCTTTAAGTTCAGAACCTTTGTTTCTGAATTAACTATGTCATTCTCCATCTTAATGAAGAATTCCACCATATTATGTTCACTCTTACCCAAGGGGCCTCTCACGACAAGATTGCTAATTAACCCTTCCTCATTGCTCAAAACCCAGTCCAGAATAGCCTGCTCTCTAGTTGGTTCCTCGACAGTTCTTTAATCATTCAACTAAAAATATCATTATGCCGATAAAAGGTCAATGGTACAGTCAATGGCCAAATCAGTCAGGTATATGTCTATACCTGTCAGATTGTGAGCTTGCTCCTAATGGTCTGATGAACTTGATTGTGATGAACTTTGAAAGGTAGAGTTTCACAATGTGCTGATTGAGATGATTGTAGATTTTCAGGTTTTTGATGTTCCTTATTCCACTGCATTACCAAGTGTGTCTCCCATTGTTGACAACATTTCAGTGGCAGTTCCCATTTCTGAGGGTTGGTGACACTAACGGATAGTTGTAATGTGATGGAAACACTTAATCTAACTTTTCATCAAAAGTGCTAATTAATTTATCTCAAGCACCAAACTTAGATCCAGGAAGACAGGAGAAGTGGAGCAGAAACACTTATTATTCTTGATTAGCCCAGGGACATGGAATCCTGCTGATTTTAAGGTCTGGAACTCACTAACATTTTCTTTGTATAATTCCCAGCCTGAGAGGATGTTGCAGCTTGGAACTGTTGGGCAGATGTTTCCCTGATACAGGGAGAGGATCAGAAGGAGGGACTCCTCCTCACTCCCATCTTGCAACCCTGACGAGGAAGCACAGCTGACATTCCTGTTGTTCATTTCGCAGGACAGCCAGTTGAGCAGGTTACGTTCTGCATCTGATTCTGGCCTGGCTGATGTGGCCCTTCCTCTTCACCTCTGATTGCACAACCTGAAACTATCTGTCTAGTCCTTGGTTTTCCTGTGCATTGTCTGCTTACAAAGTCAGAATCTAGCAGTTTTTATGTCTGGTTTGCAGTGCTTGTTAGGTCAGTTTGGCTATAGAGCACATACCGAGTGAAGCATCTGTTTCTGTCACCTTACAATATTTGTGGAAGAGTTGATTTGCTTTCTGGCGTCTCCTATATATGGCTCCAGTTAATAGTGATTCACTACTCCTGTCTGGCTGGAAGCTTCTCACAAGCAAAAGGTAACTGACAGATTGCTGGTTAGTTTCAATGCTTGTGAGGATGAGGCAGATATAGGACATAAACCAGCTCTTTGGGTCACCTGATCTCATCTATCACTTCCAGTTTAGACTCTTTCCCCTCTCCTCATTCTGGCTTCTGCCCACTTCCTTTCTAACTTTGATGAAGCTGAAAGCATCGACTGCTTATCCTCCTCCATCGATTCTGCCTGATTTGCCAAGTTCCTCCAATATCTTGTGTGTGCGGCTTTGGCCTAGCATTTGGTCCATTTCCTTGAGGATCTTACACTGAGTGAACAAATCCCTTAAGGAAAGTCCTTTATTGAGCTTGAGTCACATCTCAATCTCCAGATTATGAAATTTTGAAGTTGTGCCTACTTGCTTGAGAGATGGATTTTTCAAAACACCTTGTCACCCTTTATCACTTTCATCCAAAATTCTGGGAACCAGCTTTCATTTGGACTGTGATTTTAATCAGTTATGCGAACATTATCTACTATCAACTATGATACTAACACCAACAGAGATTTCTGAAGTTTTTCTGGGGAAGGGTAACAGTCAATGTTTTGAGCCAAGACGTGATGAAGGTCTTGGCTCGAAACGTCAACTGTTTACTCTTTTCCGTAGATGCTGCCTGGCCTGCTGAGTTCCTCCAGCATTTTGTGTGTGTTGCTTAGATATCCAGCATTTGAAGATTTTCTTGTGTTTATTCCAAAGTTTTTTGTTCCACAGCCTTTAGTTGACAGGTCTTTCAGATCACTGAACAAGTTTATGTTTCTCCAGATCTGTATAATCACATAGCTAAACAATTTTGTCTCTTTTGAGTCTTTGCTATGATTCAAGGAATCTCATATAGCGCTTTTGAACTGGGTGATTTATCACTACATCACTGATATTGATTCCTCAGGAGTTGCCATTCTAATCATTGAAAGGATTCTTAATGAATCCACCTGACTAAATACTATAAACATCCTTAATGAACACATGTAATTGCAATGAATGAATCATCTCAGATTACTTCAGGAGTTTTTTTTAACCCCAACTTTTAATGATGAAACAAACTCCAGTGTTCCGTATGTTCCCTCTGAAACATCAACACAGACTAGCTCTTTGAGAAAGAGAAGACCTTGGAAGATAAAGAAGCTCTACTTTTATTTCCTATTGTAATTACCATTGTACAGAGATCTTGTAATACTCTGCCTCTGGTAGAAGCTGTCAACTAGCTTTGGTCAGCATTGTGTGATCCTGCTCTAGTTTTCGATGATAAGGATAAAGGATTTCTGTAGAAATTCAACAGGAAACTTTATAGATAGGAAGTGTACAAAGGTACTGCTGCAAGCTTTACTCATTATGTTCTCTTGGCAATGAATCAAAACAACTGATTCTATTAGTGTTACCCTGACGTACACACCTATATCCTTATTGTTTATGTTCTTAAGAGAATCTGCAAGCAATTAAGTCAATTATGACCAGACATCTCAAGGGGTTCCTCTTTACACCCATCCATCTGAAACCATGACTTCTTCCATCTGTTAACCATGAGCCTTCTCTTCCCATAGGAGGAACGCGAGCAAAGGCTCAGCTCTCTAAAAGGTGGGAGCAGACATTAAAATAGGGCAGGGCATCTTGTAGCGGTGGAGACATTGGAATCATAACTTGAGGAGCTAAATGATATTCTCCATTGTGATCATGGTGCTCCTGTGGCTTTTTCTGAAGTGATGCTCACTGGAAAGTGGAGCGGTCAGAAGCCAAGGGAAAACAGGCTATTTTAACCTTCGAGATAATCCAGCACCTGAATTAGACCAGGAAACATAAATTGCTCAAGAATAAAAAGGTCATGAAAACACCTCAGAAACAACACTAATCATGAGAAATTCCCATCCTCATCCCCATCCCCATCTCCATCCCCATCCCCATCTAAACATCCCCATCCCCATCTCCATCTCCATCCCCATTTGCATCCCCATCTCCATCTCCATCTCCATCCCCAACCCCATCCCCATCCCCATCTCCATCCCCATCCCCATCCCCATCGCCATCTCCATCCCCATCCCAATCCCCATCCCCATCCCCATCCCCATCCCCATCCCCATCCCCATCCCCATCCCCATCCCCATCCCCATCCCCATCCCATCTCCATCCCCATCCCCATCCCCATCCCCATCTCCATCCCCATCCCCATCCCCATCCCCATCTCCATCGCCATTCCCATCCCCACCTCCATCTCCATCTCCATCTCCATCCCCACCCCCACCTCCATCGCCATCTCCATCTCCATCTCCATCTCCATCCCCATCCCATCTCCATCCCCATCCCCATCCCCATCCCCATCTCCATCCCCATCCCCATCCCCATCTCCATCGCCATTCCCATCCCCACCTCCATCTCCATCTCCATCTCCATCCCCACCCCCACCTCCATCGCCATCTCCATCTCCATCTCCATCTCCATCTCCATCTCCATCTCCATCTCCATCTCCATCTCCATCTCCATCCCCATCCCCATCCCCATCCCCATCTCCATCTCCATCTCCATCTCCATCTCCATCTCCATCTCCATCCTTCCTCACTCAGAGAGAAATGGCCCTTGAATACATCTGAATCCTGAGCTAAACCCAAAGCCCTACTGGTCCTCAAATTTCAATCATTCACCAACTACCAGCAATCACACTTGTCCAATGAAAATTGAGAAGTTCTTAAAAGAGTTGCCAAATTCCTCCAAAAATGTTGTTGTGTTAATAAAATGTCAGGTGTTACACTGCTGTCATGGTACGTGCTCACTTAGCAGGTGAGCAAAAGTCTAGGGTCTGACTAGTTCAGGGTAACTAAAATTTTAAAGATAGATAGATATACTTTATTGATCCCGAGGGAAATTGGGTTTTGTTACAGCCGCACCAACCAAGATTAGAGCGTAAATGTAGCAATACAAAAACCACAAACAATCAAGCAACAAATGCAAACTATGCCAGATGGAAAATAAGTCCAGGACATGTCAGTCATGTCAGTCTTAATTACTGCAAAAGAGTATTAATAAAGGTATCTGCTTTTACACATGCTTATTGATTACAAAATTTAATTATTTCATTAAAAGTTAAATAACTAAAAAGTTTTCATTCTTTTCTCTTTGTTCTTTCTTTCCTTCTCTTTCTTTCTTTGTTTTGCTTTGAATTCTACCTTTTATCTCTTGGTTTGGGTCCTAGCTCAGTATGAAGTCTATAGGACCATAAGACATAGGAGACGAATCAGGACCCAACAACTCTGTTCCACCATTCCATCATGACTAATTTATTATCCCTCTCAACCCCATTCTCTTACCTTCTCCCTATAACATTTCACACTTCTATTAATCAAGAACCTATCAACCTCTGTTTTAAATATACCCGATGACTTGGACTCCACAGCCGTCTGTGGCACTGCATTCCACAGGTACACCATCCCCTGGCTAAAGAAATCAATCCTCATCTCTATTACTAAAAAGGCAGCCTTCTTTTTTTTTCAGGCTGTGCCATCTGGTCCTAGACCATCGCTCTATAGGAAATATCCTCTCCATGTACACTCTATCTAGGCTTTTCAGAATTAAGGAAATAATTGTCCGCTTTCTGCATTTTTTCATGGGGTCCAGATTATCTAAGTATTGACATGGGGTTTCCAGTACCCATAAGTAGTCTCTGGACAACTGTATATGTAATGAACACATCACACTATTCAATTGCCAGTAATCAGAAAACCCAGGCCATGGTAAGAATTACCTCTGTCCATCTGCAATGTTACTTTCCCAAAGAAGTCAAGGAGGATATCCAAGCAGGGACACATCAGCATTCATGTTGACTTCTGCTCATTAGGAATTATTGCGTACTAAACAAACTCAGTTATTTAATACCTGGTAGAAGTAACTAGTCCATTATCCTTTTAAAGACAGCTATCATAAATTGGCTGAGTTTAAGTTGCTAGAAATCCAGTGTCTACTGATTTGTCTGTTATGATTACCAGTATTTTCCATATCTCCTCTCTGTTCTCCTTCAGTGTCTGGACAAGTACTGTCATTTTCAGGAGCTTTATTACACTTCATATTTTCAAATGTAACTAGGGAGTCTATCTCAGGGCTCACACTCAGCAATTCAGAAACAGCTTCTTCCTCTCTGCTATCAGATTTCGCAGTGGTCCAGGAACCCATGAATGCTACCTCATTATTCTTTTATCTGCACTATTTACTTATTTTTTAAGTTAATGTATTGCTGCAAAAAGGCAAAAAATTTCCAGTTGCATAAATCACAGATAACAAATCGGATTCTGATTCTAGTTCCAAATTATGACAAGATCATCATTTTTGACTGATTAAGCTCTTTTTTGGACAATTGTTTGCTCAGATTCATAGGGAATATTTGTGGACGTGCACATTCTCTATTGCTACTTTTAGGGATCTTACTATTTCAAGAAATAAAAGCTTTGGGAGTAGGGTTCTCTGTACAACCTTGCTACAACCAAGACAAGAAACACTCTTGCCTGCTGGCTACAGAGGACCTCATTTCTATTGAACCCAACAACAGTGAATCCCCCAAAACAAAGCAAGTGTGAATTGTGGCTTTTGTACCCCAGAATCATCGCTGTGGTTTTAAATTTGCTTTACATTTACTGTAATTAATGGCACCGAAAGTACTGAAATAAAGATACTGCCAGTGACCAGGGCTCATTCTTGAAAGTGATATGGGGAGAAGTGGGAAATTGGTATTAAAATAGTTGGTATTCAGTAAAATCTGCCATGATTTTACTGAATGGCGCAAAGGGCTGAATAGATCAGAGGTATTAAAGAAACTCTTAGAGAGGCATGTGGATGATAGGAAAATGGAGGGCTATGGCAGAGAAAGGGGCTGACCGGTGGTGTAGTGGCATCAGCACTGGACTTCGAGGTGGGAGGTCCTGCGTTCGAATCTGGCCGGGTCCCAACAGCAGTGTCTGCACGGAAGAAAGGCCTGGCAGTCTATTTCTGTATGTTGCCATGAGAACCCTGTGGACAACTACACTATCCTTAGGGACGCCATGAGACGACGATGACTCAATGGCACTCAATAACAACAACAATGTAGGAGGAAAGGGTTAGATTGATCTTAGCGTAGGTTAAAAGGTCAGCACAACAACATGGGCTGAGTGGCCTGTTTTCTGCTATAAAGTTTTATGTTCTGAATGGTACATTCTTGATCCTATTTTTCTACATTTGTACATTTCTTTTCATCTATACACCTTGTTACTTTCCAGTATGTTTCAATTCAATCCAAAAGCGACATTCAGTGGCCACTTTATCAGGTACACCTGTGCACCTGCTCGTTAATGCAAATATGCAATCAGCCAATCATGCGGCAGTAACTCCATTCATAAAAGCATACAGACATGGTCAAGAGGTCCCTTTGTTGTTCAGAACAAACATCAGAATGGGGAAGAGTTGTGATCTAAGTGACTTTGATCGCGGAATGGTTGTTGGTGCCAGATGGGGTGGACTGAGTATCTCCGAAACTCCTGATCTCCTGGGATTCTCATGCACAACAGTCTCTAGAGTGAACAGAGAATGGCACGAAAAACAAAAAAATCCAGTCCGCAGCTGTTCTGTGGGAGAAAACACCATGTTAATGAGAGAGGTCAGAGGAGAATGACTAGACCAGTTCAAGCTGACGGGAAGGCGACAGTAACTCGAACAACCACTCGTTACAACAGTGGTGTGCAGAAGAGCATCTCTGAATGCACAACATATCAAACCTACAAGTGGATGGGCTACAACAGCAGAAGACTTCGAACATACTTTCAGTGGCAATCCATTAGGTACAGGAGGTACCTAATAAAGTGGCCACTGCATGTACAGCAGCTGCGTTTACGGACAAAAACTGGTACAGAATGAATAGGTGTGTACTTCAGTAAGATTACAGCAGCTTAAAGTTCTTTCAATGATGAACCTTTTATTTTACGATTTGTTAAAAAACATATCAATTACCAATATCCAAAGCTAATGAGGGTAGATTTAATGCTATTTTTGGTTAATGCCTATAGATCCTGAATTATGATAAAATTCTGTTTTGGATGCAAAGGATTGTCAAGCTGAAACTTGATGATTCGTCAGTTTTCATTTAGCTTAATACCTTCAGGCAGATAATGTTGGCACCAGCAGTACATTGAATATCCTTCAATTATGTGCCCACACCCATTTTTATCCTGAGGCAAGATTTCATCATCTATCAGCTCAGGTTACTTTAATAAATTTGTCCTGCTTCACTGAAAGGAAGCAGATTGGGGCTCCGAAGACTGTTTGTTTCTAATTGTTTTAGAAGTTTGAAATTGTTCTACTTCTCAGTGTTAAAGAAGTTTCATTTATGATATCCCTAATTTTAGATAGAGAATAGCAGTGACAGAGAGATAGAAAATAGTTAAATCATTTTGCGCATATAATCAAACATGAATTAGGCTTGTCTTCTAATGTTACTGCTGTTTGGTACGCACTGTAATCAGTGTGATCTTTGACAGGATTCCATTATATAAATAGCATTTTAAACTTAATACTGGGAAAGAAATCAAATCCAGAATAAGGCACCCACAACATGGGAATGCTGAAGTACGTATTACGACTGTTGTGTTCATAAGCAAATCACTGCCTTCACCTGCACAGTTGTCTCCGGGTTTACTCTCAGAGAAGGAGTCTGGTACATTTTCTATCTGACTCCTGAATGTTAGTTAGACCATTCACTTAAAAGGTAAATGAAGGAATGTGCTTTGCTTTTCAATCACTTTATAATTAACTACTCTTTGACTACTTTCAAACTGTTAGTTTTTTTCATATTTATTTAATTATTTCATTGATCTTCACCTACTAAATGTCAGAACATAGAGATATCTTCAAATATTGGGAAGGCTTCTAGTAGTCCAAGTGTCAGACAGCTCAAAGTGCAGCTCAGGGGTGGGGCACTTGTCGCTGTCACCTGTGGCCTGGGCGTCCCTCATGGACTGCTTCGTCTTGGTTGAGACCAGAAACAAAGTTAAACAACTGCAGACCATTAAATGGAAGTACAGCCACAGGCATCATGTAAGAGGCAAATAAAAGGTGCAGATTGCACCAGTATGATTACTGAGTATAGGAGTTGGGATGTAATGTTGAAATTGTATAGGGCATTGGTAAGGCCAAATCTGGAGTATTGTGTACAGTTCTGGTCACCGAATTATAGGAAGGATGTCAATAAAATTGAGAGAGTACAGAGGAGGTTTACTAAAATGTTGCCTGGGTGTCATCTCCTAAGTTACAGAGAAAGGTTGAACAAGTTAGGTCTTTATTCTTTGGAGCACAGAAGGTTGAAGGGGGACTTGATAGAGGTGTTTAAAATTATGATCGGGATTGATAGAGTTGATGTGGATAGACTTTTTCCATTGAGAGTGGGGGAGATTCAAAAAAGAGGACATGAGTTGAGAGTTAAAGTGCAAAAGTTTAGGGGTAACATGAGGGGGAACTTCTTTACTCAGAGAGTGGTAGCTGTGTGGAACGAGCTTCCAGCAGAAGTGGTTGAGGCAGGTTCGATGTTGTCATTTAAAGTTAAATTGGATAGATATATGGACAGGAAAGGAACGGAGGGTTATGGGCTGAGTCCAGGTCAGTGGGACTAGGTGAGAGTAAGAGTTCGGCACGGACTAGAAGGGCCAAGATGGCCTGCTTCCGTGCTGTAATTGTTATATAGTTATATGATCTAACTCATTGCTTCATTAAGTAATTTATAAAAGTATAGTAATTCTGTTGCCATTTTCTGATCAAGTTTTATGCAATACATTTGTATGGACTTATAGATGCACATTCAGAAAGCATTAGACGAAATAACACACACCAGTCCTCATCAAGGGATCAGAAGTGGAAAGGGTGAGCAATTTCAATTTCCTGAGTGTCAACCTCTCTGAGGATCTATCCTGGGCCCAACATATCGACGTAGTTACAAACAGGGCATGACAACAGCCATATTTCATTAGGAGTTTGAGGGGATTTGGTTTGTCACCAAAGACACTTGCAAGTTTCTACGAATGTACCCTGGAGAGCATCCTAATTGGCTGCGTCACTGTCTGGTATGGGGTTGGGGGCACTGCACAGGATTGAAATAAGCTGCCGAAAGTTGTAAAGTCAGCTAGCTCCATCATGCGCAATAGCCTTCCCAGCATCCAGGATGTCTCGGAGCGATGTCCGTCCATCTTTAAGGATCTCCATCACCCAGGACATGCCCCCTTCTCAACGCTACCATCAGGGGCGAGGTACAGGAAACTGAAAGCACACATTCAGTGATTTGGGAGTAGCTTCTTTCCCTCTGCCATCAGATTTATGAATGGACAATGAATCCACGAACACTACCTCAGTATTTTTCTCTTTTGGCACTACTTACTTAATTTAACTTTATATTCTGTATATATTTCTTACCGTTATTTAAAGTTTTTTGATTATTATGTATTGCAATGTACTGCTGCCACATAACAACAAATTTTGCGACATATGCCAGGGATATTAAACCTGATTCTGATTCTGATTTCAGTCACAACTTCAGTCATTCATAACAGCAAACTGATTTTTTGCAGAGCAGGCACTCACTCAGAATTTAATTTGCCAAACACCTCAGCTGCATGCATCAAATACTATACACAACACAACAAGGCAGAGAAGCAGGTCCTTGGACGACTCCACATTCTCAGTTTAGCCAGCCATCGGGAAATAGGAGTGGGACAGCATGACTGCCCTGGCTGACTGCAACAGGAACACCAAGTGTGTATGTCAGAGTTTGAGAACCATCCTCCTCATGTATCAAATGAATGAGGATGTTTTTATTTTAAACCAGGCAGTATCCTTGAAGATGAAGGATTGTGCCTTGTGTGATAGGTTTTCTTTTAGACTTGCCCATGAAACAATCCATTAAAGCAGGGGTCCCCAACCTTTTTGGCACCGCGGACCAGTTTAATATTGACAATATTCTTGCGGACCGGCCGACCCGGGGTGGGAGGGTGTTCAAGTAGGGTTAAACTTACCTTAACGTGTCTTATAGAGTTAAGGCTGCCAACTTTCTCACTCCCAAATAAGGGACAAAAGTAGCAGTCAAATCCCGAGACGCTTTACCCCAGGAAAGACTACCATGACCATGAAGCCTTGCGCGGGCACCTGTGTGCGCATACAATGTGCACATGCGCATACGTGCCAATTTTTCTTTCCCCCACAAATCTGTTTTGCCTTCATCTTCCCGACTATACAGTACATACATTATTTCAACTTTATATAGGCTGTGTATTTATCATATCATTCCTGCTTTTACTATACGTTATTGTTAGTTATTTTCGATTTTATGTGTTGTGACGACAAACCAAGTTATCAGTAGATTGATACTGATGACAGAGATACGGGAGACAATAGAGAAGCGTTCAAAATGTTAATGAGAGAGGAGAGAGAGATAACGGAGGAGAAACACAATTAAGAGTATTGACAGACCGGTTGCTTTGAACCTGAACTGTTTGAAGTTTGATGGACAGGCGATACCCCAGCAGGGGGATAAAAAGAACGGGTTCGCTAAGGTACGACACACCATGAGATCATGAGATAACAAGATCCTGGAAAAGTGTTGTGCCCCCACAAGTTGGTGGAAGTTTCGAGGTCTGGTCGCGTGAACCGACCATAGACGCACAGGGTGAAAAGGTACGATCGGCGGGAACCTGGTGTGTGTGTCCGCCCTTGCCTGGGTGCCGGGTTCACCGCGGAAGAACGGTCGTATCCGGAATGGAGGGGTCACAGTCGGTGACCACAGAAGACATAAGAGGGTTCGCCCGAAAGCTAACTGCGAAGAACATCAAGGTCTGTCTGAATCTGATTTGCATATCATCCTCTCTCTCTCTCTCTCCAACGGCACAACAGCGATTACTGCGAACTGTACTAAGCCGAACTGAACTCTGCATCACTTGAGACTGATCATTTTACCCCTAGGCTGTGATAGAGCTTGTTTGATTCCTATTACCCTAGTTCTGTGTACGTGTGTGTTTTATCATTGCTAATCTGTTGCATTCATATCCTTACGATTAGAGTACTATGTTACTTATTTATTTAATAAAACTTTCTTAGTTCCAGTAATCCAGACTCCAACTAAATGGTCCATTTCTGCTGGTTTGGCAACCCAGTTACGGGGTACGTAACAGTGTTATTTGGTATGATTTGTTAGGTTATTTTTTGTGTCTGGGAACGATCAAAAATTTTTCTCATATAAATTAATGGTACAGTAATTGCTTCTTCGCTTCACGCCATTTCGGCACGAAACATTTCATAGGAACTCTCTACCTTCACGGGGGAAATACAGGACAAACCAATTTAGCCCAATATACGGGATGTCCCGGCAAATACGGGACAGTTAGCAACCGTATGTTCAAGTTCAACGGTGCGTGACAGGGAATGAGGAAAGGTGCAGCTGACTGATATCATTTCCTCACGGCCCGGTAGCAGATGCTCTGCGGCCCGGTACCGGTCCACGGCCCGGTGGTTGGGGATCGCTGCATTAAAGGGTGGGGTGTATGGAAAAGATGACATTTGAACCCGCAAGTAACATTGATGTTTTGATGAAATTGGTGTCCAAGAATGTTGGAGAATGTTGTTTACCTAAGGTGAATGTTAATCCATAATTCACAGTTGGAGTGACACAGCAAAGTCCAAGGCTACAAAACAAGTTTAAATAGTACTTGACCGCCTATTTCAATTATTTGTTATCATTGCAGTCAGTTTAAACAGACAAGTTGTTCAAGTTGTCAAAAGAAAGATCACGTTTCTTCAGCCTGCTGATTCAAGTCTAAGACAAGTAAAATAAAAGAATTGTGCAATTCTAAAACAACAACAGACAGGAGGACTTCATACTTCAGAACATCATTCTAACCATGATAAACTGGATTATACAGAATCTGTATGAAACTGAGTATGGATGCAAATTGACAGATGTTTGTTCAAAGGGTTGTTTAATTATCAGAGCGATAACGTGTGGACTGATATTATTACAAACTGTTTAGTAATGACTTGCTCCAGCATTTTCAGTATGTTAAATTTGATGGAAAGCATTATTAAACTGGAAGTCAACTTTGCTATACAGGCATTGGGTCAAATGGAATCCACAGTGCTGTTGAAAGGATTGTAAGTGCAGACAACTATGAAAACAAGTAAAGTTTCATGGCTAAGTACTAACTCCAACTAGACTGGAAACATATTTTGTGGCATTCATGATTAAAGCCTCATCTTAGCATATTACTGGGCAGGTGTGATGACATGTTCAGCGACAGCTCCACCAGTAGAGCAGGTTTCCACGTGCATCTTTAAAAAGACCAGGTGAAAACCTGGCCTATTGTAATCCCAAATCAGTCCCATATTCTCTAAAGAGTCGTTGAGAAAGAACTGGATGGACAAAGTTGTGTTTGCTTATGAAAACCAACAAGGGTAAGTGTTTCCAATTTGGCGAGACTTGTGCAGGAAATTGCCAGGATTAAAGGGTTGCATAAATTGCATAAATTGAATCTCTCCTGTGTCAGAATCAGAATCAGATTTATTATCACCAGCGTGTGACGTGAAATTTGTTAACTTTGCAGCAGAAGTTCAATGCAATACATAATATAGAAGAGAAAAAAAAAAAATAAATAAAATAAAAAATAATAATAAATAAACAGGTAAATCAATTACATATATTGAATAGATTTTTAAAACGTGCAAAAACAGAAACACTGTATATTAAGAAAAGCAAGGTAGTGTCCAAAGACAATGGACCCTAATGTCCATTTAGGAATTGGATGGCAGAGGGGAAGAAGCTGTTCCTGAATCACTGAGTGTGTGCTTTCAGGCTTCTGTACCTCCTACCTGATGGTAACAGTGAGAAAAGTGCATGCCCTGGGTGCTGGAGGTCCTTAATAATGGACACTGCCTTTCTGAGACACCGCTCCCTGAAGATGTCCTGGGTATTTTGTAGGCTAGCGCCCAAGATGGAGCTGACTAGATTTACAACCTTCTGCATCTTCTTTTGGTTCTGTGCAGTAGCCCCTCCATACCAGACAGTGATGCAGCCTGTCAGAATGCTCTCCACAGTGCAACTATAGAAATTTTTGAGTGTATTTGTTGATATACCAAATCTCTTCAAACTTCTAATATAGCCACTGTCTTGCATTCTTCATAAGTACATTGATATGTTGGGACCGGGTTAGATCCTCAGAGATCTTGACACCCAGGAACTTGAAGCTGCTCACTCTCTCCACTTCTGATCTCTCTATGAGGACTGCTATGTGTTCCTTCGTTTTACCCTTCCTGAAGTCCACAATCAGCTCTTTCATCTTACTTATGTTGAGTGCCAGGTTGTTGTTGCGGCACCATTCCACTGGTAGGCATATCTCACTCCTGTACACCCTCTCGTCACCACCTGAGATTCTACCAACAATGGTTGTATCATCAGCAAATTTATAGATGGTATTGAGCTAAGCCTAGCCACACAGTCATGTGTATATAGAGGGTAGAGCAGTGGGCTAAGCACACACCCCTGAGGTGTGCCAGTGTTGATCGTCAGCAAGGAGGATATGTTATCTCCAATCTGCACAGATTGTGGTCTTCTGGTTAGGAAATCGAGGATCCATTTGTAGAGGGAGGTACAGAGGCCCAGGTTCTGCAACTTCTCAATCAGGATTGTGGGAATGATGGTATTAAATGCTGAGCTATAGTCAATGAACAGCATCCTGACATAGGTGTTTGTGTTGTCCAGGTGGTCTAAAGCTGTGTGGAGAGCCATTGAGAGTGCGTCTGCCATTGACCTATTGTGGCAATAGGCAAATTGCAATGGGTCCAGGTCCTTGCTGAGGCAGGAGTTCAGTCTAGTCATGACCAACCTCTCAAACCTTTCATCACCGTAGATGTGAGTAACACGGGGCGATAGTCATTAAGGCAGCCTACATTATTCTTCTTAGGCACTGGTATAATTGTTGCCTTTTTGAAGCAAGTGGGAACTTCTGCCCATAGCAGTGAGAGTTTGAAAATGTCCTTGAATGTTCCCGCTAGTTGGTTGGCACAGGTTTTCAGAGCCCTACCAGGTACTCCATTGGGACCTTCTCCCTTGCGAGGGTTCACTCTCTTTAAAGACAGGCTAACATCGGTCTCTGAGATAGAGATCACAGGGTCATCAGGTGCAGCAGGGATCTTCACAGCTGTAGTTGTGTTCTCCCTTTCAAAGGGTGCATAGAAGGCATTGTTCATCTGGTAGTGAATCATCGCTGCCATTCATGCTATTGGGTTTGACTTTGTAGGAAGTAATGTCTTGCAGACGCTGCCAGAGTTGCCGTGCATCCGATGTCGCCTCCAACCTCGTTCGAAATTGTCTCTTCACCCTTGAAATAGCCCTCCGCAGATCATACCTGTTTTCTGGTTCAGGCCTGGGTTGCCGGACTTGAATGCCACAGACCTAGCCTTCAGCAGACATCGTACCTCCTGGTTCATCCATGACTTTTGGTTTGGGAATGTACAGTAAGTCTTTGTAGGCACACACTCATCCACACAGGTTTTAATGAAGTTGGTAACAACTGCAGCATACTCATCCAGGTTCAAAGATGAATCCCTGAATACAGTCCAAGCCACTGACTCAAAGTAGTCCTGTACGTGCTCCAGTGCTTCCCTTGTCCGTACCTTCTCGGTCCTCACTGCTGGTGCTGCAGTCTTTAGTTTCTGCCTGTACTCAGGGAGCAGAAGTACAGCCAGGTGATCAGACTTCCCGAAGTGAGGGTGTGGAATAGCAGGGTAGGCATATTCATATATGATACATGGTGTTACCCTTTACAGTGAAGTCTTTGCCTGAAAATTTTCAGGGCACATAGGATAAAGTCCTGCAAGCAGTGCACCCTGACCTGCTAAGTTCCTTCAGCATTTTCTGTAAAAAATCTACTGAGTAGAAACTGATGCTCAGGATTTCCAGCAGCTGTAGAATCTCTGAGTTTTGAGAGGGTGATTATATCACTGGATCAGCAGCCAGAGATCCGCTTCATTGACACAGCATGAATTTGAGGAACTCCACAGCACCTGAAGAATTTAAATACCAGTGATAAAATAATAAGAAACTGAAATTAAAAATAAAGCTCATTTCACAAATAGTTCACACCTGCTCCTTAGGGATAGGAAATTTCCAACCTAACCTGGTCTGGCTTTCATGTGAGTTCAGACTCAGCAAAGTTGTGGATTCCACCTTAATTCCGAGGTGTTTCGTGTGAGACAGTACATGCCATCCAGCATTGTTGGTAACATCCTCTGAAGAAATCAATTAAAAACTTTTCTTTCCCCTTACATCTGAGAAACAGGCAGCACTGCATTATGAAAATTCAGAAGGAAGCATTTGGAATGTGGTTTGGAATTAATAAATTCATCAGTTTCTACTTGGTAGATTCTTTAGATCATAAACTGTGATATTCATTCCCAAACTGGTAATGGCTACAGTGGTTGAATCAAGGTGGATGGTGTATCTGTCAGGCCTGCAGTTGTCGAAATTCCCAGTCTCCACCCAGCTAACAGGAATCACCTGCCACTCATTTCCAACGCATCACCTGTAGCCTATTTAAACCCTGCTCTCATCCACAGTTTTTGTTCATCCATTGAACCAGCCAGTTGCTCCTAGCCTTAAGTTACCTTGTTGTGTTAGGTATCCATTCTCCCTTGTTCTGTGGTCTTTTGTGGTTTGTTATTTTGCTGTTGATGATTAAAGTGATTGCTCACTGCTAAGTTGATTGCTCACTGTTAAATTGCCTCCACTGCTCTGTGCTTGGGTCAAGCCTCCTCCACATTTCCTGACTGGATGGGTTGATGAGCAATTGACCCAGCAGAGTTTGTGCACTAAAGGAAGTCTTCCAACTTAACTAGTACATGATCCTGATGCAGCAGGAAGCCATTGACCATCTGCTCTCTCATCTCAACCAACTCTTCGTCTCGTTACAGCAATCCCATGCCAGTCAACTTCCTCGCTCAGAACCCTGGATTCTGGTGGCGGAATGCTTCAACGGATTCCAGCCTGATGCCTCAACTTCCCTGTCCTAGTGCATCTTGCACTTTGAGCTGTGGCCATCTCTGGATTTTATGGATGGACCAAGCCAAATTTGCCTTCAGCATATCTCTCTTGAGTAGGTCAGCTGTGACTTGGGCCACCGCTAACCAGGACAATAAAACTACTATCTGCAATAGATAGGAGGAATTTGCTGCTACGATACTGCATGCTTTTGACGTGCTCACTCTTGATGCTGGGTTACACTGTAGAATGCTGGATCCTCGCGGCAGATTGCAGCTGCAATGTAGAAGTGCTGCCTACCCATTAACATCACAGCCTTGAAAGACAAGCTGTGAGCCCGGGAGGTACCCAGCGGCCTTGATAGCCTCTTCACTCTGGCCCTCTGTATTGACAAGCATCTGATGGAACAACCCTCCAGATCACCAGCCAGAGCCCCAGTTCTATTGCCAGAACCATTTCAGGCTGCTGGGCCCCTCTTCGGCAGTATCACCAGAACCAATGCAGTTAGGGACAGCTCCCTTAACCCCTCCAAGAGTGTGAGCTTTGGTGGAGAAACAACTTGTGTGCTTACTGATCAGCCCAACATCAAATGCCCACTGTAACCAGAAAAATGGTACCACCCTATAGGGATGAAGGTAAGCTCACCTAGACCTCATGTTTCAGCATCATAGCCCAACTCTCTCTCTCTGTACAATTCCACACCCCAAGGGCTCTACATGCATGGGAGGCTCCATTGGATTCCAGATCAGCAGGTGACTTCCCGGACTGGACTCCCCATTGAACCTATTAACAGCATAGCCAGTGGGGTTTGGGATGGTCAGAGCGTGCACACGGCCTGTACACATGAGCATCAGAGGGTACCATGAGTCAATCCAATTCCCCCTTATTGATTCACCCAGCACTCCTCCACCTCAGGTTACCCTGGCTCTCCACACATGACCCTCACTTCATCTGGTCCTCCAGGTCACTGATGAGCTGAGCTGCCACCTCCCAGGCCAGCTGCCTAAAACCTCAGGTGACTTCACCCCATAAATCTGTCGAGACAGAGGACACCCTCGACCACATCAGACTCCTGAAGGAATACCACAACTTAGCTACCACCTTCAATAAAAGGGAAGCTAACACCCCACCACCTCACAGGCCACACGACTGCTCAGTTGACCTCCACCCAGGCACCACCCCTCCTCGAGGACGTATGATCCCCCCTCTCCCTTCCTGAGACCCAAGTCATGAATGACTACATCGGAAAAGTGCTACAACAGTTTCATTCAACCATCCTAGTACCCAGCTGGTGTAGGATTTTTCTTCCTCAAACAGAAAGATGGGAGTCTCCGTCCCTGTATTGACTACTGTGGACTCAATAAAATCACCTTTAAAAACTGCTACTATCTCCTATTGATGGATAGCACATTCAAAACACTGCGCAGGGCCCAGATCTTCACTAAACTGGATCTATGGAATGCGTACAACCTGATCGACATCCACCAGGGGGATGAGTGGAAGGGTGTTCATTCGAATACTTGGCAACTCCTTTGGATTTTCCAACAGTCCAACCATTTTCCGAGCCTTCATTCATGAGATCCTCCAATACTTGCTACACAGGTATGCTCAACTTAGGGGGGGGGGAGCTTAGGAAAGTCAATGGCGCCTAACCGCGACTCCTCTGTTTGCATCTTCGGAAACAGCTCTATTTCTATCTTCAATACTTCTATTTTTCCCTTTCAGGGTTCTTTTGAAGACCCTGACCTGGAGTTACACGCTGACTTCTGTTCTTTGCAGGAATGGGACCCGCTCTTGGGGTTTCACGACTGGCTGTTATTCGACACGCCTAGGGTTCGGCCTAAGAGCTTCACTCGCCTTCAGAGGTCCAAGATTTAGTGGCTCTGGAGATGAGTGGATCAAAGGTTGGCGTCACGGCAGGAGATCGGTGTGTCGTTGAGGGATTCAGGAGATCTATGGCTGTGTGCCCAGAGACATGAGATCTTTGGGCTCAGAGCTCTGAAACAGCGATGCAATGGACATTTAACATCGTAAACCAGTGAGTTGTTTGTTATGTCTTCCCTGTCGCTGTGAAACGGAGACATCTCTTTCTCCCTTATTAGGGAGAGAGAGAGAGCCTGTGGTATGTTGAATACCGGGTGAATGAGTAGTCTTTGGGGTACTGCAAGTCTGTGTCTTTGCTGTTGCTTTGTTGCACGCTTGAGTGTTTGGTGGCGGTGCCGATGCATTTTTTTTTGCTGGTGGGGGGGAGGGGGGATCATTGCTTGCTGCCGCTTATGCGCGGGAGGGAGGGGAGATGGGGGAGCTTTGGGGTTCTAACATTTAACTATCATTCATTCTTTGGGGGCACTCCTCTGTTTTTGTGGATGGTTGCGAAGAAAAAGCATTTCAGGATGTATATTGTATACATTTCTCCGACATTAAATGTATCTTTGAAACCTTGAAACAGATATGTGGTCATCTACTTTGACGACACCCTCATCTTCTCCAAGAACCCCCAAGGCCCACATCTGTTATGTCTATTCAGTCTTTAAGCATCTCCTCGTAAACCAACTGTACTGCAAATTAGAAAAACTGCCACTTCCATACCCCAGCTGTTTCCTTCTTGGGTGAGATCCTTTCACCCTAAGGCATAAACAATGAAAAGACTAGCGAAGGCCAGGCTGACTCGTGAATTGATGCGTGTGGGAATGAGCGAGGTTGAGGCATATTCGAGAAGAAGTGGTCCGAGTGAGGTTGAAGCATATTCGAGATGGAGTTGGGTCATGCGAAGCAGAGAGAAGTTGGAACGGAGGAGTTTTGGAACACGCCTCTCTAAACCGAGGGCGTGGTTTGACCGATCTAAGCACCAGGCCAGTTTGGAAAGGCCAGATATGGGCTGAAACATAGCATTGGAGTCCAGGCCCAGAGCGTATTGTTGCGACAGAGTCCCGGTCTGATGTTTGGATGATTTAAACGCCAGGCCGCATGGATTGAAAAGATGAGGTGTAGGGGCCAGAGGCAAGGACCACTGCTTCGTGACATTTGCTCTGCCCTTTGCTGCAATGAGGCTGAGGATGTGGGCCTGCCATGGCTGCTTCGAGCTTTGTGTGTGCAGGCTCCATGGCATTTTTGCTCTGCTGTGTGATTAGCTGAGGCTGCGGGCCTGCTTGCTTCCAGGCTTCATGTCTATGGACTCACTTTTGTCCTGAATGTTGTTTGCTTTTATTGCTTGCACGGTTTGTTTTTCTCTCTTCTCTCTCTGCACATTAGCTGCTTGTTGGATTTTTAAAAATAGGTTCTTCTGGGTTTCTTGTTTGGTGGCTGACTATAAGGAGATGAACCTCAAGGTTGTATAATGTATACATACTTTGAACCTTGAGTTTGAACATGGACCCAGAGAAAGTGCGTGCCACCATTGAATGGCCCCAGTTGTACTCTCTCAAACTGCTACAGCACTAATTGGCTTCTCCAACTTCCAAGGCAAATTCATCAGGAACTATAGGCAAATTGCTGCTCCTCTCACCTTCCTCACCAAATCACAGATTAGCCACACTTTCAAGGAGCTCAAGGGCGCTTAACCACAGGTCCCATTCTCCACTATCTGAACCCCTCTGGACATGTTGTGGAAGAGGTGGATGCATCTGGCATGGGCACCAGGACCATTCACTTCCAGCGAGGACTTGATGGGAAGACACACCTTTGTGCCTTCTTCTCATGCAAGTTTCAACTCTCACAGTTATGGAGTAGGAGACATAGAGCGACTCTCCAGTAAATGGGCCTTGGAGGAATGGAGACATTGGCTGATGGGGAACACTGTCCTTCCTGATCTGGATTGACCACCAGAACTTCATATCCATTCATCAGACTCGTCAGTTCAACCCATTTCAAGCTCGCTGAGTCCTCTTCTTTGAGTAATTCAACTTCATCATTTCCTACCGACCTGGCTCCAAGGACACGAAGGCGGATGCCCTGTCACGAAGCGTAAGCCCAACTGAAACAGAGATCAACCCTCAGCCCATCATTTTATCCTTGCTCCGATCGTCTGGGGTTTTGAGAACCTGATCCTCCGAGCCCTACAGCACGAGCCTGCTCCAGCCACCACACCTGACAGCCACACACGTGTGATTACACCCACGCGCTCTGAGGCACTCCTCGTCCCTCTCCAGCCATCCAGGTGCACGACGGACTCTGGATTTTCTGCAATGCCAGTTCTGGAGGCCCACCATGATCGCAGATGGGCTTCAGCTCGTCACTGCCTGCCCTCAGTGTTCCGAGGCCAATTCCTCAAGCCAGTGGCCCTTTGGACTCCTGTGACCCCCATCTGTCCCTCGACATCCATGGTCCCACATCGCCATGGATTTCATCACCTTGCGAGGGCGTCACAGTGATCATGACACATTGTGGGCTGCCCTGCACAATCCTTGCTGGTTTGATTTGAGGCAAACAATGCACTTTGTTTCAATGTGCACGTGACAAATACAGCTAATCTTTCACTTTTGTCTTAGCTGTAGAACTTGTTTCTGTTTAGGTTTGATCTGCTTTGTTTGCAAACTTTATGTAATGGAATAGTGTCAAACATACTTTTGTTCCTCTGATCATCTGGCTTGGTATGGGGTGGGAAAGACTTCAGTCAGAATAATTAAAGAAACGCTGAAGACCTCACCATGCAACATGTCTTGGCCAATTCCTTACTGAAGTTTCACACATTATCCCAATGTGTATACGTGAAGAACTCATGGTGAAGCGAAGGTTCAGGAATTTGGTTTCTGGAACAGAAGTGTCACTGTGACATTCAGCAGAAAGAAAACAGTTTCCAGCAAAATATATAAAAGTTGCTGGTGAACGCAGCAGGCCAGGCAGCATCTCTGGGAAGAGGTACAACAAATGCCTTTATGTTCTTAGCCCACCCAGCAAACTGGACTCAGCCAAGAGGGAGGAATGAACCATTGCAGCAGTTTGCAAAACCAAGAGATGTTCAGCTGAAATAAAAACAAAATTGTGGAAAAACTCAACGGGCTTGATTTTCAGATACCTGGTTGGAACTATTGACAAAAACCTTAATGTTCCTACTGGAAGTTAACCAAGTCTTAATCATGGAGTTGTGTCTGAACTGACTAACCATTTCCAGAAAACAGTTTGAATGTGGGTTCAGCACCAAAGCCAGTAAGATTAGGAAGATGCCAGGCACTGGACACAGTTTCTGAGTAGATCAGTCCGAAACGTTAACTCCCCACAAATTTTCACTGACCTACATCTTCCAACATCTTCAGTTTTTATTCTAGTTTTAAAGTAGTTATTCATTAATATTGTTGTTTATAAGTTACCTGGTTAGCACCAGCCTTTAAAGGAGGAAGCAGAGTGTCTTTGAGAATGGAACATGCTGCTATCTCTGAATCAGTGTATGTTTTAAACACATGAGGTTTTGCAGATCCTGGGAATCTTGAGAAACGCACAGAGGATGCTGGAGGAACTTTGCAAGTCAGGCAGCATCTACGGAAGGGAATAAATAGTCGACGTTTCAGGCCAAGACCCTTCGTCAGGACTGAAAAGGGAGCAGAAGCCCTAATAAGAAGGTGGGGGGATGGAAAGAGTGCAAAGTTGGCAGGTAAGAGGTGAGATTAGGTCGGGGAGAGGTGGGGAGGTGGGGGAGGGAGGGATAAATTAAGGATCTAGGAGGTGATCTGTGGAAGAGGTAAAGGACTGAAGAGGAAGTATTCTAACAGGAGAAAACACTGGAACATGGAAGAAAGGGGGGGGACAGAGGGAGAAGATGGGCTGGTGAAGAGAAGAGAAGGGGTGCGAGGAAAACCAGAATGAGGAAGGGGGCATAATAAATAGAAGTTTGAGAAATTGCTGTTCATATCATCGGGTTGGAGGAACCTCATGTTCTGTCTGAGTAGCCTTCAACCTGATTACATAAACATCAGTTTCATTTCCTTCCTTTCCCGTCCTGATGGAGGATCTCGGCCCGAAAAGCCAACTCTTTATTCCCCTCAATAGATGCTGCCTGACCTGCTGAGTTCCTCCAGGAATTTGTCAGTGTATCTTTGCTTCATGATCCGATTAATCACCGGACTGGTAATAGCATTCACGCTTCGCAAACAATGTAACTGTCTTGCAGCAATAAATAGTCTCCCGATCTGTAAATAAACTTTTATCTCTAAATAAACATTTATTCATTGTGTTCCAATTTATTCTTACTTCACACAAATAGAACTGAAGAGAATATTCATTTGGTTCCCAGCTTGGTATCAGTGCCCAAAGCATGACAGGCTGTTCAGTTCTGCTCCTCCAGTCCTGCAATTTGACACTGGTACACCACAAGATTTTGACCAAATTAAAGTGTGCATTTTACTGAGTCCTGACGAAGGGTCTCGGCCTGAAACGTCGACTGTACCTCTTCCTAGAGATGCTGCCTGGCCTGCTGCGTTCACCAGCAACTTTGATGCATGTTGCTTGAATTTCCAGCATCTGCAGAATTCCTGTTGCTGCATTTTACTGAGTTAATGGCACTTGTTGGTCTTCAAATGTAATTTGATATTTTGGAGATTTGATAGAGGTATACAAAATTATGAGGGGTATAGATAGGGTAAATGCAAACAGGCTTTTACCACTGAGGTGGGGGGGAGGAGACTAGAACTAGAGGTTATAGGTCAAGGGTGAAAAGTGAAATGTTCAAGGGGAACCTGAGGGCAACGTTCTTCATTCAGAGTGTGAGTGTGGAACAAGCTGTCAATGGAAGCAGGTTTAATTTCAACACTTAAGAGAAATTTGGAGAAGTAAGTGGATGCAGGGCTATGGTCTAGGTGCGGGTCGAAGGGACGAGGCAGATTGACGAGCCTGTTTCTGTGCTGTACTGCTCTCGGTAAAGAGATGTCAGGAAGTGAGCGCTGCTGATTGCCACATTCCAGGCAGCAGAGGTAGTAAGTGCTGTGGAACACCCAGAAGCTCAGCGCAGCCACTGCAAAGCATCTGTCGAACAGCCTCTCAGACACTTGAAGGGTGTATTTTTCAGAGGAAACAGAAGTATCATTGATGCATTGTGAGAAAGTATATTGGTGTGATGGTACATCAAATGGAAAGAAACATGTTGTCCGATTAGGTCATATTTCCTGTAAATATTTTCAAATAAAGAATATTCTTGAAACAAAATCTTCCAGCAGCAGCTGATGTTTGTCTCAATACGCATTGTTGTGAATACTTATGCACATTGCTGCAGGAATTTTAAATGCATAAATCCACAAATTGCCATCTGACAGGTGTTGCAGCATATTTTGGGAAAATGCCATCTCACTATCAGCTTCACTGTTGAAGTGAACCAGAGTGATATTGCACTGCTGCTCTGGTAGTTACAAATGAAACTTGGCACAAAATTTCAAAGTTGTTCTCAAATGTCACGCAGAAACTAACTTGGGGCACTTAATCTGCATGCATTTTTGAATGAATGCTGGATTAGCTGCCGGGCTATTCTAAAGTGCTCTGTTTGTTAATTACTGCCAATATACCTGCTGGCACCAGAAAATAACTTCTGCAATTGCAAAGTGATACTTCACAAACCTTTAGTTATTGTTGCTTATCTAAAAATGTGAAATTTAGAAACAGAAGAACAAGAAGGTAAGAAGCAGGAGCTGGAGTACAATATCTTCAAAATGAAAATTGCATCAGGAGTTTTCTGTGGTTTTGCTGAGACAGTAACGCAGATGGGAAATGTTGGCTCACAACTCCAATGACCTGGATTCAGAACTGACCTCCAGCACTAGTTATGTAGAGTTTATGCATTATTCCTGTAACCACATGGGTTTCTTCTGGTAGTCCAGCACCATCATCAAGAAGTCTCTGAGATCCTAGCACAGGGAGACCTGTCTCTCCAGCGATGAGCTTCAATCTGACAACTCACTGATCCGCTCAGGGTTACTGCTACTTTTGTCTGATTTGGCTCTCTATCTCCACTTCAATTACATTGATACAAATACTTCTTGATGATCGGTCAAGATGAATTGAAATCAACGATTATCATCGTTTGCTGCTAAGATGTGTTATCATTAAGCTGAGCATCCCCACCTCTCTGGGCAGAAATTTGCGAAGGTTTGCAAACTTTCTCCAGATCTTTTCTGGTATTTTTGTAAATTGTCCACAAAGTCAAAGAATTGATCACTGGAGCTGAGTAAATGGCAGAGGAGGTTAAGTTCCCTTTGGTTGTTTGCATGTCGTAAACACCCAAAATCGACATATTGTCCACCTGGTTACCAGTGGTACAATTCATAATCATTTTGGATACAGAAGCAATACTATCACAAATAGATCTCACAGGGTTTATCAGGTTTCCAACAAGGGATAATCTCTGCATGATTCCACACTGTTATTAGGACTTGTCTCGGGATTAACAACAGCTACAATAGGTGATTGAGCAGGGAATCACTTTCATTCTTATGTGGACCTGGTTCATACATCTTGATTTCTGTTCCACCACACTGTCTCCATAAAGGACCAATATCCTGAATGATGCAGTTTGCTGCAATACCAAGGTATGAGAATAATCACTGGATTTTTTTCCTGATCAAGTAATGTTAAATGAATAGGACACAGAAGAGGCTGTTTAAAATGTTCAGACATGTTACTGAAGCTGTGGATATAAACATGCAGAGAAGATGCAACACAGCACAGAGAGCATCAGGTGAGAAATAATTAAAGCTGTTATTTATTACGTTGGATGCTAGTTACATAGTAATTGATGCATTGATTAATACTCACGGGGTTGTTCCCTTTAATAATCAACGTATTCTTTTGGTGTTAAACAAGAGAGATGCAGTGTCTACCTTAAATGTCTGATTGAGGCATGCCAAATTACCAGAAACTATTGAAAATAACCTTTTTGCCTTTCTTATTACAGTGATTATTTCTCTGAAACAAGGGGAACAAAAGGTAAAGAATTCCTTTATCTGTATCATGTTTGAGCAAATGAACGTCTTGAAGAATGTAGAAACAAAACAGCTGATTTGAATGAAGGGAATACGCTCACTGAGCAGTCCTAGTAACTTAGTACAGTTATTGGCCTGGTTTTGAATTTCACTTGTGCACCCGCTGACAATTCCTTGCAAAAATGCCGGTACCGTTCGGATTTCTGTGCACGTCTGAACACCTCAAAGCTGTGTTCAGCCACTTGCAGTCGCTTCTGTGAAAATGTGCGTGCTGGAGTCAAGCACAGAAGCCGAAAGCTGCGGCAATTCCTCACAACTGAAAGTGATAAACTTTTGCAAGCTAATACGGGGACTGCTTCCAAAATAATTTCAGAATAGCGAGGTTATGAGTTACTCAGAATTTAAATATTTTAGGTATTTAAAATATAATTATAAATAAAATCCAAAATAATTTCATTTTTTAATGGAATGATATCATAGTCATTGAACTTGGAGGCACCAGTTTCCCTTGTGGGTGCAATTGAACAGAAACTGATGAATAGAGAATCAATAAGGTGCTGGAAATAAACTGGAGATGCTGGTGACAAAGAGGAAACAGGAGTGAGATAGATTGGCTGGTGGCTTGGTATCACAACAACTAGCTCACACTGAACACAAGCAAGACCAAGGAACTAATTGTGGACTTTAGGAAGGGAAAGTTGGGAGAATACACAGCAGTTCTCATTGAGGAGTCAGCAATGCGCAGCTTCAAGTTCCTGTGCGTCAGCATCCCAGAGGGTCCATCCTGGGCCCAACACATTGATGCACACTCTTAAATGACATGTCAGCACCTCCATTTCATTAGGAGTCTGCGGAGATTTGGTATGTCACCAAAGTCTCTTGCAAGCCTGGTGTGCATTCTGATAGGCTGCATCACAGCCTGGCGTTCAACCTCCAATGCACAGGATCGCTAGAGGCTGCAGACTCCGACAGCTTCATCATGAGCACAGCCTCGTCGTCGTCATGGACATCTTCAAGAAGGGCTGTCTCAGAAAGACCACATCCATCATTATAGATCTTCATCCACCTGGAACATGCCCTCTTGGCATTACCACTGTCATGGAGGAGAGTCTGTGTACTTGTGCTGCAAACAGTAAGGTTGCGGGACATACCAGCAGCCCAGACTATGCAAAAATAATCACAGAAGTATTGTGAGCCAGCACAATGGCAGTAGGAATAACCTATTTCTGATATAAATAGAAAGAAAGAATGACTTATTTGAACTTGGATAACTCAATAATGTGCTCGGAAGGCTGCAACGTGCCCAGATGGAAGATGGGATATTGTTCCTCGAGCTGAGCCTTTCTCTAACAGTCCTTCCGTGCCATAACGCATCCATAATTTTGCAAGAATTTTGCAATGAAATGTTAGGAAATCCTCAATGAACAGCAGACATTTCCCTATCTATGTAAACATGAGGAAATTTGCAGATGCTGGAATTTCAAGCAACACACATAAAAGTTGCTGGTGAACGCAGCAGGCCAGGCAGCATCTCTAGGAAGAGGTACGGTCGACGTTTCGGGCGGAGACCCTTCGTCAGGACTAACTGAAAGAAGAGCTAGTAAGAGATTTGAAAGTGGGAGGGGGAGGGGGAGATCCAAAATGATAGGAGAAGACAGGAGGGGGAGGGATGGAGCCAAGAGCTGGACAGGTGATTGGCAAAAGGGATATGAGAGGATCATGGGACAGGAGGCCTAGGGAGAAAGAAAAGGCGGGGGGGGGGGAACCTGAGGATGAGCAAGGGTTATTGTGAGAGGGACAGAGGGAGAAAAAGGAGAGAGAAAAAGAATACATACATTTATTCTTTTTCTCTCTCTCCTTTTTCTCCCGCTGTCCCTCTGACTATACCCCTTGCCCATCCTCTGGGCTTCATCCCTCCCCCTTTCTTTCTCCCTAGGCCTCCCGTCCTATGATGTATCCTCTCATATCCTTTTTGTTAATCAACTGTCTAGCTCTTGGCTCCATCCCTTCCCCTCCTGTCTTCTCCTGTCATTTTAGATCTCCCCCTCCCGCTCCCCCTCCCACTTTCAAATCTCTTACTAGCTCTTCTTTCAGTTAGTCCTGATGAAGGGTCTCGGCCCGAAACGTCGACCGTACCTCTTCCTAGAGATGCTGCCTGGCCTGCTGCGTTCACCAGCAACTTTTATGTGTGTTCCCTATCTATGTGCATGGATGGTCTGGATAGCAGAGAAAATGCACACGGACATGGAAAAGCCAATCTCTCTGACAACTGTTTACAGTATTTTTTCAATGACTGTGCTCGACTGATGAACTCATGGAGTCGTGTGATGACGTGCAACACTGCAACAGCTCTTGGACATGTTGAGGAGTCCACTGGAGACACAGGACAGGATAGACCTGTGCAGTGTGCTCACTACTGAAGACCTTAAATAGAGGAAAACCACAATTTTTACCATCATTATTAATAGTTTGATTCATTTTTCATTGTTTTAAAATTTATTTTAATGGTTAGTTCTAAGTGCCAGAACCATTCAAAAATGTTCATTGTGTTTTGACAGATTTGATAGCTGGCTTACCTGGCATCAACTTTTTCCGTGGCTTTATGGACGAGGTTTGTTCTGGTCCACCCTGACCATATGTGACTGAACTTAGGAATGGAAGGCCCTACTGCAGGGTGGGGTCTCACTGCCAGTGTTGGTTTCGGGACTTTACACAAATAATCCGAATGCAGTGGGAGCTACTCTGTACTGTGAGTCAGTGACGAGGAAAGTGTCTCGCCACCGACTCGAAAACCATAATGTTTAGTGCCAAAATGTCAACTTGGAGTGCAGAGATAATTGCAATGTATAACCTTTAGGATGAAACAACCTTTTTCAATAACATTCTTTCAATAAAATACATTGACTACAGTAGCTGTGATTTTCTTGCCAGATTAAAACCCAGGTGCTCTATTGTCACATTGAAGAGAATTGAATCTATTCTGCAATAGAAGCTGGCTGTCCACGCCTCTCATTACCTCCTGCACCTCAATCAAGTCACCTCTTACCCTCCTTCATTGCGAAGAGAAGAACCCTAGCTCGCCCATCTTATCCTCATAAAACAAGCTCTCTAATCCAGGTAGCACCCCAGTATATCTCCTCTGCATTTGTGTATTTCACCATCACGTTAGACTCAATGTATTAGTCAATACATTTAGGGGTTTTTCAGCCACTTAAAAAACTCCGGGCATCTCCAAGACCTTGGAGATAAAAATCGATTCTTTGGAATATTTTTGCTTTGAAAAATAATCCAGTTAGCGTTATTGTTTTCATAAACAGTAATTATGTTAATTAACAATATCTAGCCATTCAACCAAAAAATCTACAGCATAGAAAGAGACCACCCAGCCCAACTAATCTCTTCTGGTCTTTCTACTCTGCAAAAGCCTCTTCCTAATTTTTGTTCCATACCCTGTTTCCTACTTGCTCCCCTACCCTTATCAGTCTGACCCTGTATGCATCAAGACTTCCTCTCTTCCGGCATTCCACAGTCTCCTTTTGAACATCCATGAAGAGCCTTCATTGTGTGAATGACTCAAAATGATAGCAGGTTATACAATTTCATAAGGCACAGGCCCGCACTGTGGTTTACAAGCCACCCTTAGACCCTCAGAGATAAACATCAGGCATTCCATAATCAACTGAAGGAAAGAAAATGTATTGACTTGATGAGCAAAGCCCATTCAATTTAACATGGCACAGCCAATGCCCTTCAGAGATAATAAAGGAACTCAAACAGAAAAAAAAACAGATGGGGTTTCATTGAAACCGAACTGTGCATTAAGTTTGCTGAATCAAAACACTATTGTCACCCTTATATTCAGGGATGCCTCTCGCCCACTATCTCCTTTAAGAGAATATATTACGTCATCAAGGTTGGACTGGTTCTTCGGGAATGTTACCAGGAAACAGGAATCAAATCAGTTCCCATCATGCAAGCTAGTGCTTGAATGCAAATGTACACCAGCACTGTAGTCATGGTTTGAAGCAGTGATTTATCACATTTATGATCTGTAAGGGCTGCCATGAACTCAGCTTGCTATCTTTTTTTTAAAAAGTGGAGCAATCCTTGTAAATCTCTGAATAGGGAGGCATCATTTTGGAAGATTTTCTGAACTATATACAACAAAGTTAACCTAACTAAACAACCAAATACAAGAGTTTCTGAAATACAGAGCAACACGCACAAAATGCTGGAGGAACTTAGCAGGTTAGTAATATCTACAGAGGAATATAAACTGTTAACATTTTGGGTAAAGACCCTACATTAGGATATGTTGAAGTCTGTAAACCAAATGCGAAAATAACACATTTGATATTCACAGGAAATTGAAGTCATACACTTCTCAAAACTTTCCAAATAATTTTTTTTATCAGACTCTATGACGTTTTGCTGTACTTTGCAACATGTTTTTCACCTGTATTTTTGTTTGTTAAAGTGTTCCTGTTTTTTTTCCCCAGGAAGGTCCAATGCCCTTCCCTGCTGCTCCTGGGGTTTCTCAGGCACCTGCTGTACAGCACTTTGATCCAATGGGTGTGTTCACTAGATGAACATGATAACAAACTGCAGCAAGGTGTAGTACTTGGAGGTGTAGCAGGATGCAATCTTTATTCTGGGCGTAGAAGACAATCCAGTGACAGTTAACTGCACAACAAAGCCCAAATATGGGAGAAGGTGTAACATATAAAGTCACCTTGACATTTCAATATCTCCTTCTATTATCAATACCTGCCACTAGGGAAAAATTATGTAATCTACAGATCAGTGGATTTCCTGCTGGCATCATCTTAATGAGAAAGCCCAAAAACACAGTCGGAAATAGCTGTTACTGCTAAAAATATAAATCACATGCATATAAGCAATGGTGGATGAGCATCTACATGTCAGTTTCTCACATGCTGGCAATCTTTCACTGATGTGTTCTTACTGATAACGTTGATACCGGTCTCCTGAGTTTTACACCAATGCACTGGCTGTATTCGACACTCCCACTTAATCTCCAGCCTGCCAGTCACCCTAGGAAAATAATCATTTTCCTGGACTGCTGAGCTGTTAGTGTGTTTGGTGTAGAACATAGAACAGTACAGCACAGTACAGACCCTTTGGCACACAATGTTGTGCCGACCCTTAAACCCTGCCTCCCATATAACCCCACACCTTAAATTCCTCCATATACCTGTCTAGTAGTCTCTTAAACTTCACTAGTGTATCTGCCTCCACCACTGACTCAGGCAGTGCATTCCACGCACCAACCACTCTCTGAGTTAAAAAACCTTCCTCTAATATCCCCCTTGAACTTCCCACCCCTTACCTTAGAGCCATGTCCTCTTGTATTGAGCAGTGGTGCCCTGGGGAAGAGGTGCTGGCTATCCACTCTATCTATTCCTCTTATTATCTTGTACACCTCTATCATGTCTCCTCTCATCATCCTTCTCTCCAGAGGGTAAAGCCCTAGCTCCCTTAATCTCTGATCAAAATGCATACTCTCTAAACCAGGCAGCATCCTGGTAAATCTCCCCTGTACCCTTTCCAATGCTTCCACATCCTTCCTATAGTGAGGTGACCAGAACTGGACACAGTACTCCAAGTGTGACCTAACCAGAGTTTTATAGAGCTGCATCATTACATCGCGACTCTTAAACTCTATCCCTAGACTTATGAAAGCAAACACCCCATAAGCTTTCTTAACTACCCTATCTACCTCTGAGGCAACTTTCAGGGATCTGTGGACATGTACCCCCAGATCCTCTGCTCCTCCACACTTCCAAGTATCCTGCCATATACTTTGTAATCTGCCTTGGAGTTTGTCCTTCCAAAGTGTACCACCTCCCACTTCTCTGGGTTGAACTCCATCTGCCACTTCTCAGCCCACTTCTGCATCCTATCAATGTCTCTCTGCAAGCTTTGACAATCCTCTACACTATCTACAACACCACCAATCTTTGTGTCGTCTGCAAACTTGCCAACCCACCCTTCTACCCCCACATCCAGGTCGTTAATAAAAATCACGAAAAGTAGAGGTTCCAGAACAGATCCTTGTGGGACACCACTAGTCACAACCCTCCAATCTGAATATACTCCCTCCACCACGACCCTCTGCTTTCTGCAGGCAAGCCAATTCTGAATCCACCTGGCCAAACTCCCCTGGATTCCATGCCTTCTGACTTTCTGAATAAGCCTACCGTGTGGAACCTTCTCAAATGCTTTACTAAAATCCATGTAGATCACATCCACTACACTACCCTCATCTATATGCCTGGTCACCTCCTCAAAGAACTCTATCAGGCTTGTTGGACATGATCTGTCCTTCACAAAGCCATGCTGACTGTCCCTGATCAGACTATGATTCTCTAAATGCCCATAGATCCTATCTCTAAGAATCTTTTCCAACAGCTTTCCCACCACAGATGTAAGGCTGAATGGTCTATAATTACCCGGACTATCCCTACTACCCTTTTTGAACAAGGGAACAACATTTGCCTCCCTCCAATCCTCTGGTTCCATTCCCGTGGACAACGAGGACATAAAGATCCTAGCCAGAGGCTCAGCAGTCTCTTCCCTCACCTTGTGGATCAGCCTGGGGAATATTCCGTCAGGCCCCGGGGACTTATCCGTCCTAATGTATTTTAACAATTCTAACACCTCCTCTCCCGTAATATCAACATGCTCCAGAACATAAACCTTACTCATATTGTCCTCACAGTCATCAAGTTCCCTCTCATTAGAGAATACCGAAGAGAAGTATTCATTGAGGACCTCGCTCACTTCCAGAGCCTCCAGGCACATCTTCCCACTTTTATCTCTAATCGGTCCTTCTTTCATTCCTGTCATCCTTTTGTTCTTCACACAATTGAAGAATGCCTGGGGGTTTTCCTTTACCCTACTCACCAAGGCCTTCTCATGCCCCCTTCTTGCTCTTCTCAGCCCCTTCTTAAGCTCCTTTCTTGCTACTCTATATTCCTCAATAGACCCATCTGATCCTTGCTTCCTAAATCTCAAGTATGCTGCCTTCTCCATCTGACGAGATTCTCCACCTCACTTGTCACCCATGGTTCCTTCACCCTACCATTCTTTATCTTCCTCACTGGGACAAATTTATCCCTAACATCCTGCAAGAGATCCCTAAACATCGTCCACATGTCCATAGTACATTTCCCTGCAAAAACATCATCCTAATTCACACCTGCAAGTTCTAGCCTTATAGCCTCATAATTTGTCCTTCCCCAATTAAAAATCTTTCTGTCCTCTCTGATTCTATCCTTTTCCATGATAATGCTAAAGGCCAGGGAGCAGTGGTCACTGTCCCCAGATGCTCACCCACTAAGAGATCTGTGACCTGACCCAGTTCATTACTTAGTATTAGGTCCAGTATGGCATTCCCCCTAGTCGGCCTGTCCTCCCCTCCCCCCACCCATCCCTTTTAAAGCACTGAAGTCCAGGAATATTGAGAATCCATTCCTGCCCTGGTGCCAGCCAAGTCTCTGTCATGGCCACTACATCATAATTCCATGTATGTATCCAAGCTCTCAGTTCATCACCTTTGTTCCTGATGCTTCTTGCATTGAAGTACACACACTTTAACCCTTCTACCTTACTACCTTTACACCCTTTATTCTGTTTCTCTTTCCTCAAAGCCTCTTTGTATGATAGATCTGGTTTTACTCCATGCACTGTACTTGCAGTTCTTGCATGACCTTTATCCTCCTCCACCTCACTCTCTGCTCTAACACTCTGGTTCCCCTCCCCCTGTAAATCTAGTTTAAACCCCCCTGGAGCAGTACTAGCAAATTTTCCCGCAAGGATGTTAATCCCCCTCCAGTTCAGGTGCAACCCGTCCCGTCGGAACAGGTCCCACCTTCCCTGGAACAAGGCCCAATTGTCCAGAAACATGAAGCCCTCCCTCCTGTACCAACTCCTTAGTCACGTATTTGGCTGCATTATCTTCCTACTTCTAGCCTCACAAGCACGTGGCATGGGTAGCAATCCTGAGATTGCAACCCTCTATGGCCCGTCCTTCAACTTTGCACCTAACTCCCTAAATTCTCTTTGCAGGACCTCCTCCTTCTTTCCAACCATGTCATTGGTCCCTACATGGACCACGACATCTGGCTGCTCACGCTCCCTCTTGAGAATACTGAGAACTCCATCCGAGATATCACGGACCCCGGCACCAGGGAGACAACAGACCATCCAGGATTCTCGATCTCTTCCACGGAACCTCTTATCTGTCCTCCTAACTATCGAATCCCCTATCACTACTGCTCTCCTCTTTCCCCTCCTTCCCTTCTGAGTTGAGGGTCCAGTCTCGGTGCCAGAGACGCAACCACTGCAACTTGTCCCTGGTAGGTCGTCCCCACCAACAGTATCCAAAACAGTATACTTATTGTTGAATGGAACGGCCACAGGGGTGCTCTGCTCATTCTGTCTATTCCCCTTCCCTCTCCTGACAGTCACCCAACTACCTGCCTCCGGACTTTTAGGGGTGACTACCTCCCTGTAACTCCTGTTTAATTTTGCCTCTGCCTCATGAATGATCCGAAGTTCATCCAGCTCCAGCTCCAATTCCCTAACTTGGTTTGTCAGGAGCTGCAGCCGGATCCACCTTTTACAGGTGTAGTCATCAGAGACAATTGTGCTCGCCCTGACTTCCCACATACTGCAAACGGAGCACTCGACTGCCCTAACTGCTGCCTCCATTACCTACTCCTAAGTTAATTAGAGTAATTAAATGAACTTACCTGGCCTTACCTCACTGGGAGCAGGCTCGTCCTCAACCTCTGCTAGCCAAAGCCTTCCTACTCTGTCTCCCGCTACTCCGTCACCCGCTCCATTAATCTGCTCACTTTTTAAACTCTCCCGCTATCTCATGGGCCGACTTTCACGCGCTTGCGCAGTTGTGCCCTGTTCAAACTGCTGAAGAAATGACTGCCCCTTCTCAATCTGTTCGCTTTTTAAACTCTCCCGCTGTCTCACCTTCCACGCGTTTGTGCAGGGTCTTAACTATGTTGTCCCTTTGTTGTTTCTTTCATTTCATTCTGCTGAGAGAATTTGAGTTTTTTTTAACTAACAAATTAACCTGACTCACCTTTCAAGCCAATTTATCTTAAAATCACACAAAATTGTTTTACTGAACTGTCTTCTGCTAATACTCAAATTCATTGGAAGCAAGTTTTCTACAGTCAACACTCTTACAGTTGATTTGGTCCAAGTACTCGCTATCAAATGCTTGAAAATGCACTTTGTAGATTTTGCCAAAGAAACACACATGACAGTTCTTGAGACCCATGTCCTCAAATGCAACTGTAGTGTACTGAGAGTTAGCACTTCAGGCCACTAAAAGACTTGAAGACACATTTCAATGTAAAGATTAAAGGAAAAGTTTTTTTTTACCAAGGTAGCTACTATATTTGCACTGCTCTGCCTGAAAGTGCAGTGTTACAGGTCCAATAATAACAGTCAAAAAGCGTCAGGTTGGGCTCCTCCAAATGTGCCATGCACCTTTTAATCTAATTGTCCAGGCATGTTCAAGCAGGCCTGGCAACATCAGTTAAGAGGTTGTGGGTGCATGTGTCTGGAAAGCATGGTATGATGTCAGTCTTTATCATAGGGCAAAACAAACATTAAGGCTGTAGAGATCTTTAAAAATATATTATTATGATTAGTCGTACAATTATAAAATATAACAGTACTTGTAATTGCATGTTTAATGAGTAAGAGAACACTGATGACTTTGAATGCTCTAAAGGTAAACAAATATCCCTTTAATTAGAAATGGTCCGATGAGAATGATTTCTGAATAACCTCAAAAGATATAATTCAAAATTCTTTTGGGCTTGACCCAGTTCCTTTATGTAAGATGTTGCAAGGAGAGAGGAGCAAGGCGGTAGGTAGGCTGATCTGAGTCCAGGATCTCCACCAATCTGTTTTCAGACTCTACTGGCTCTTTCCATGTTTCCTCTCTCCCTTTCCAAACCTCTTCCCCGTCTTCCTCATCTTCTCTCACTTTTTCTTTGCCTGCCTTCTTCCTACACCTTCTTCCTGCCTGCTTTTGTAGCTTCCCTCCTCTCTCCTTCTTCTTCCTTCACATTCTCTTTCTCTATCTCTCTATTTGTCTCTCTCTCTCTCTCTTTCTCTGTCTCTCCCCTCATGTGTTATAGCTGCCCTAGGTGTAAAAGAATTGTCTGAGAAGCAGAATGACCACATTGAAATCATCTTGAAGCTGGATGGCTCCAGAAATACCTGGACCTTCCCCTCCTTTCTGTGGGATTGGATGAGTAATTGGCTCCAACAGCCACTGGACAGTGAAAGATTAATATCCAAACCATAATTCAGCATAGGTCATGTGGTCACAACTCCCAATGTCAGCCAGGTTTGGGATGTTGAGATTCCCAACATGCAGAGGGTGGTTTGGGGAAACACCATTGCCTTGTCTTACCAGTACCTCTTGGGCGACCTGGTTACCACATAGTCATAAAAGACTGAAGAATTTGTCTCACTATAGCAAGGATGTTGAGGCTTTGGAGAGACTGCAAAAGATGTTTAACAGGATACTGCCTGGATGAGAGGGCATATGCTATCATGAGAGGCTGGATAAACTTGGGCTGTTTTCTCTGGAGTGTCAGAGGCTGAGAGGAGATCTGATAGAAGTTTATAAGATTATGAGACGCATAGACAGAGTGGGCGTGGAGCATTTGTTTCCCAGCGT